>NW_027325967.1:1496751-1831093 GCF_048594095.1 Paramormyrops kingsleyae | reverse complement strand
TACCAGTCAGTGGAATCACACAGTGAGATATGTTGGCCAGCCGTCCTATTCATTCAGCACCAGCCGATCAAGTAGAGATTTCAGCACCACGGACAGTGATCTGTGTTAAACTGACCTCAGGTTCCTACACTGGCTACACGGAATTTTCTGTAAATAATTAAATGCCTCTATCCCCCTACATGTGGAAATGTTTCCCCCTCCCCCAGACCGTTTCATGTTGTATCCTCATTATGTGTGTATTAGTTTGCAATATGGCTGTATGAGATGTCAGTCATTGACTTGTCGCTGATGCTCCCTGTTTCCTAAGTCTAGTTTTCTCAGATGAAGCAGTTCACACCTTAAGTTAGAAGAAGTTTCCTGTTAATTGCATCTGTTTGAACAGGGGTTCTTCACATATAGAGGAGAAAAGCCCCAACTTACAAATCAGCATCCATTTTTGTACGCTTTCTGTGAATGACGTCCCCGCACAGGATCACCAGATGCAAGACGACCACACTTTGTGCTACTTGTATGTTATGTTAGCAAACCACATACATCTACATTTCTTGCATTCTGTCACACTTGTGCAGAGCATTTGCAGTGTTTGTGATTAGTTATTGTTCAGTGTTCATTCATCTTTGGATTTTGGTGTTATTTGTTTGATACACTGATGTTTATATTTTTGCAATTTTATCAGTATACAGTATATTTGATTTTGCTGTTCTAAAATGTAGTTTGAAATATTGTAATCTTTTCTTACTTTAACATTTATCTTGTTAAAATACAGAAATGGACTGTTTTCTTGAGCCATAGTGTTTTATTCTACATCACAGATAATGCGTACATTCATAAAAGTAAGTGGTGATATTTTGCTCAGTATTGGTTCAAGTTCAGATACTTCAGGTTTTTATTAGACAAAGCATTTTGTGCATGCAAAGCCATTGATTTATTTTTAAAACAACTGCACTGTGATATTTTTAACAAAAACAGCATATTGTCCTATTTTCAGCTCTAAGCATCATATGGGCCTCTTACTGGCTTTCCAACGGCTTTTGGGGTCACATGATGGTCGATAATGATATTTCAGGCCTTTCTTGAAATCACTTTAAAAATTGATCTGGAATATATCGATTTATACTATAATTTGTACAAATTAACACAAATGGGGTGATTTTGACCACAAACAATAATTCATAGTTGGAGGGTAACATTCCTCTAGATTGCAAAGGTACTGATACTAAAACCTGTGACCTCAAAAAGTACAAAGAACTGGAGCAAAAGAAAAATGGTGAAAGCTGTCAGAAACAGACAGGAAACTATATGGATGTTTTAGAAGAGGTAGATGTGGTCCAGTTGGCTGTATTAGTGTCTATGTGTCCTCTGTATGACTGGCATCCTGTCCAGGGTGTACTCCATCCCCGTGTCCTGTCCTGTTTGGGATAGGCTCCAGGCCCCACAGCCCTCACCAGGATGAGAGGTTAGAAGATAGATGGGTGGATCCCGGAGAGATGCTCATAACCCTAATTTGTTGTTCTGTATCCAACCAGCTACTCTAATATTTTTCATTATTTTTAAATGAGTTTTAGGAATGCCTTTCGCAGTCTAACTGACAAAGCAGGTTTTTGTGATCTAATGAACTGCCATGCCTTGTGATGGACTGCCGCCCCTCCTGGGAGATTCTCTGCCCTGTGATAGGTTGGCACCCCCCTCCTGGCTTTTTCCCTGCCCTGTGATGGGTTGGCACCCCCCTCCTGGCTTTTTCCCTGCCCTGTGATGGGTTGGCACCGCCCCCTGCTTATTCCCTGCACTCCTAAAGGGCTGGTGTCCCCATCTGGGTTATTCCCTGCCATGTGATGGGTTGGCACCCCCCTCCTGGCTTTTTCCCTGCCCTGTGATAGGTTGGCACCGCCCCCTGCTTATTCCCTGCACTCCTAAAGGGCTGGTGTCCCCATCTGGGTTATTCCCTGCCATGTGATGGGTTGGCACCCCCCTCCTGGCTTTTTCCCTGCCCTGTGATAGGTTGGCACCGCCCCCTGCTTATTCCCTGCACTCCTAAAGGGCTGGTGTCCCCATCTGGGTTATTCCCTGCCATGCGATGGGTTTGCCACCCCCTCCTGGGTTCCTCCTTGCATTGCGCCCATTATTTTCAGGTATATATTCCAGAGACCTGTAACCCTACATGGGACAAGTGGCTGTGGAACGTGAATTAAGTGATTAATTAATCAAATTACAAACAAATTAATAAATAATCATCTCTCCTGTTTACACCACTGTCCTATTTTCAGTATTCACTATTACATTTGAGTTGGCCTCCTGTCCAGGGTGAGCACCAACCTTGTGCCATATGCTGCTGAGGAGAGGCTACCAGCCCGTTTGCTAGATGGATGGATGATGGATGGATGGATTTATTTCACTGAACAATTCAATAAGCTCTGTAATAAATATAATTAAACTGGCAGTTAACATTCTCTGGCTGTCTAAATGCCCTTCTTTTTTGTCTCGCATTCTTCACATGTAGCCTGTGTAATAGTACAGGTGTAGCTGGTCCTGGTCCCTATAAGGGAAAACTCTATTTTATAAAAATCCGTGACTGCAATGAAAAAACTAAAAATGCAAAAACTCTTGTATTTTGGTTGCCTACTTATGCTTATGGTTAGAGCTGAGTAGGGGTTAAGTTAGCATTAGCATTTTTCCCATAGAAATGAATGAGCGGTCCCCATAAGGATATGTGTGTGTGTGTGTGTGTGTGTATAGGTGTTTCATTGATCACTATGACTATGCTCTAAATGATTTAAGCGGATTTAGCTTAAGTTGTAACTTTTCATGTGGAATGAACTGCAATGTCTCTGAATTAATTTAATTAATACTCATTAAGGTCAGTTCATTTACAATTCCTAATTTCAGGAGCCAGTTAATAAATCTAATTCATTTACAAGTATTTCTCCTATAATACGTGATACATGTTTACAATAATTCCCAGGGAAAGCATTTCCGGTAAGGCACTGCTCATTGACACAGATTATAAAGCTTGTTAGACTATGCAACATTATTTAGCAGGGCTGAGAGAAGGTGAGAGCTCCCCTAGTGGCCGCAGAAGTGCATTTCCCTAGAGCAGATATAATGGGCGGCAGCCTCATTGCTTTTTAATCACAACTTGGTGTAGGATCACACATGCACGTATCACAGGGCCTAAATTCCAGGTGGCCTGAGACAAGGCCGAGCCTGGTACGAGAGGCACCAAAGGGGGGTTACACACACGAACACATACACACAGATAACAAGGGAGGCCAGTACTCCAACTTTTATTGCCCTTGACTTGGCACACAACCCCCCTCCA
The DNA here is from genome assembly GCF_048594095.1 of Paramormyrops kingsleyae. Taxonomy (NCBI): domain Eukaryota; kingdom Metazoa; phylum Chordata; class Actinopteri; order Osteoglossiformes; family Mormyridae; genus Paramormyrops; species Paramormyrops kingsleyae. The sequence continues at coordinate 1,827,777 of NW_027325967.1, read as the reverse complement.
CATACACTCTGCCTTACATCTCACTCACCCAACAGACGAACACCCTAAAGGAAATTTCATTTAAGTTTGGCTTTTGTATACCCTGTATATTGATTTACTCACGACTACTAGTCTCAATCTACAGATACGTTATGTTTGTATGTGTCCTTAGACAATCTTAGTGTTTTGTGTGCCACCCTTATAACCATGTTCACGGAGTATCACCTATTTTACCCCTTTGTACTTGAACACATATAAATTTAAATAAATAGATAGGTATAGCTACCATTGTATATATGTTCTCATGGTATACCAGAAGAATCTGGAAAATTAGTGTAACCAATGTGTCCTAACTTTGTTAAACCCCCCCCCTTCTCTTCCAACATTCCTTTGTGGTCCTTATCTGATCTTGGTGGACAGTCACCAAGTTTCTTTGTTTCTACCATGCTATGTTAAAAGAACTGAATTAAGGTGTATCTTATCCATTCTGGAGAAGATGAATTGGCATAAGCCACACCAAACAAAATATGTTGTTTCCAGATGTGCAACTTATATTGATATTACCACAAACTAACGGCCACGCCTATCTATGGATAAGATGTGCTGTTTGTAATATGAATATTTGATGTAATATCCACACAAAGTGTAACATCTGTTGAGGTGCAACCCAAAACACCTGTATCCTGATGTGAATCAGTCACATAGATAAAATAATTAATTGTTTAATCAATTAATACAGAGGGTATGAGGTATGTACCTGTGAAGCTGGTATGGCATGTTTGGTGTCAAACTGATTGTTAATCACCCCTGATTGCAAATCTGGTCAGTGATTACCATAAAAGTGGATGTATCAAAAGTTATAACAGCTTAATGAAAATCATCAGTAAAGGGAGAATCAGTCGGGCCATAAATCTCAAAAGGACTGATACAGACCCCCTTCCGAAAGCCCGCCAAATGGATGGCCAGCCATTGGGCCAGGAGTCGAATTCCTGGTCATTCCTATTCATGAACTTTACAGCATAAAATCCTGGCACCTCAGAACAAAGGCGAGCAGAACAACCGCCAGCCAGCGCAGAGAATAACCGCCAGCCCGAAGGAGAACATCAGTCCGGGAGGAGAGAAGCCCACAAGAAGCCCTCCGGTGAAGGCCCAGCTGAACAGAGAACAGCACCCAAGACAAAGCTTCACCAGGAGAGAGAATCTAAAGGGACTCCACTCCACTGCTCCAAACGCCGCGCCTTCCTGAGTGCCATCAGCTCAGCAGCTCTGCCATCAACTGCCAAGACCCCCCCCACTCTTCAACCAAGTAAACCAACTTCCTTTCATTCTAACAACTTAAGCTGTTCTGTTTAACCTGCTATAAGACTTTAGGGTCGTGTTTCCACAAACTATGCTTGCTTTGCAGAACAGTATTTCCCATTTAAGGTTACTCATTTAAATCCGGTCATTGCATTTTTATAATTACATCGTTTGTTTTATTCCGTTATTTCGTGTTTGTTGTTTGTGTTAGGTGTAATGTCTGTCTTATGTTAGTTGTAGTGTTAGTTAGGAATAAATGCATGTCTTTTACACAACTTCAGCCTCCGTCATTGAGTACTCACACTAAGTTCCTGCCTCTGTGTGATCTTGCTACACGCTCTGAACCTCAAACTCGCCTGAAACATCGCGAGACTCTCTCTCATTGGCCGTGAGGGAAGCTTCGCTACCAATCGTGTACATTACCTGGTGATGCAGCTCGCTGGACGAGCCTTCTAACCCAGGTTACTAAGCGATACTGGTAATTAGTGAATCCCATTTAAGTCTCACATTAACAGACTCACAGGGATGCCGCAATTGAGTTTGGAGGAGCCGACCATTCGGCATAACAATTGATTAATAATCAGCATTAAATAATAATTCATTAAACTTTAATTAATTCAAACATATTGGTGGAGAATATTAAAATTTATTTGAGCTAATAATTCCTACATTGGGATAGAACAACAAATTTAATCATTCTGCTCATTTAATATTTCGATTTTAATTAGGTTTACTTTTTGGATATCCATGTTTACATAATATTTAGAATCCCACTGCAGTTGAGAATGGAATGCCACAGATATTAGTCTCCACCACATATCATTGCTTGTTTTATTTCAGGAGTCCTTTGGTTGTTTAAACTGATTGCTCTGTATCAGTTGGCTTTGTGTGTTTTGAGATGTATAATTGCCAAAGAGTCCTGGAAAGCTGATGGTTTAGATACCAGAATTAGTATGAGCAGGACTTAATGTGTTTTCTTATGGTGGGGATGTTAGAAGACATTGAGGTTTTTTATTCTATGTACATCCAATCTTAGCCTCCCACCCAAGATCACTCCATGGAGCACGAACCAACACACCCCACCAAGATCCGTTTTAGCTGTGGTAGCCAATATATTTGGGGATTTATGCACTTGTCCTATTCAACATCATAACAGTGAATTAAAAATCTACTAAATCAAAGGCAGTACCATGTCATGCTATGCAAATATACATATACATACAGCTCAGGCTCTTTTCTGCAAATATAAGGCTACAAGGCCAAGTGTGGGTAATCAAAATGGCCTTACATTAACAAATACATCACCCCAAAAAAGCATTACATGAGCAATCACAGCTATTCCATTTTTTTTTTATCTCAACAGAGAACATCTTGCAAGATCAGTATTTGGGAGAGTTTCCTTCATGACGGTGGGTGAAATATACCACAGCTGCAGAAAAGCCCAGTCTTGGCAGAATAGCCATATTAATGAGCTCTTGAGCAAAGACCTTTACTCCCAAAGGGACAGAAAACTGTATCAGGCCATGCTGGCAAAGACCCTTGTTTCAAACCTGGTATCACTTTGCGTTGAATGCTGAAAAGGGCCCTTTAAATACATTAGGTATGTTATTTGCTAAACTTGGGTTTACTTTACTCATAAAAAGTAATATCCCAATTTACCCAAACGAGTGAGTACAAATATTGATTTGAAATATTAATTAATGTTAATATTAAAATTAATTAATATTAATATTGAAATATTGATTTGAGTAAATCTTATAGGATAGTACTGTGACAGTGGGTAGACTATAGCTTTATTTATTTAAAATGTTTCTTAGAATTGGGTATAAAGTCAACCCAAAAAAGTGAGTGCAAATTGTTACATCATTCAATCTGAGTAAATTCTACAGTTTATTTTTTTCCAGTTCATGTACAGAATTACAGTACATTACAGTATTTTATCGACAAGGTTCTCATAAATATTGCCCAGAAAGCATTTTTTCTACAGTATTGTACTATTTTAAACAGTATGTTACTGTAAAAATGTCACTGTTTATTACAGCAGGGGTGCAGATTGAACCCATGACCCTGGAGGCGTGAGGCTATAGTAGGAGCAACGGACCACTATTCATACTGTGAGAAATGATGTATTTTTAATCATACATTGTAACTGATATGTCGTTACACTGCTTGTGTATGCTTTGCACCTTGCCTTTCTCCCTTACTTGTGTTTCTTGTTCTCCACACCTTGTGAGCTTCAACATGAATTGATTGATTGTTTTTTTTAATAAGGCCCCAGGTTAGTTAGGTCCAGTCTCCTGGAAAATCACTAGAATGTGTCCTTGCCTTTGGAAGCTAAGAGCGTCTTATTTTCAGGGAGAGCCCTGTAATATTTAGTTTAATAAATTATTTTTATTGATAAACCTTCATACTGATAATCCTCTTGTAGTGGTCCTAAAAGAAAACATGACTGAAGATATTATCCATTTTAGTAGGCACATTTCACGATTCAGTAACCTGACTTGTCCAATAGATGGCAGTGTAGTACTTCGACTAAGACGTGCTATGGAAATTGCCGGTAAAAACGGAAAGCTGGTTTTCCATTTTAAACGTTTGTCTGACTGAAATGACCACATGTTGTACATATGTAATCGTACTATACATCTAACCTTCAGCGTTGTATTACCTACCTTAATTATCTGCAGCAATAAAATATGTACGCGTAATTGGACAGCTGCAAGTTAAGCAATCTGTCTGATTTTACATTGAAGTAGGCATGGACGGACGGTAAGATGAATGCAGGAGAGACCTGTGAATAAGCTTAAAGTATACATAAAATATGATAAAATAATACATATTTTTAAACATTTAACTGGATAACGACAGCTTCACAGTACTTATATAACCCTGCACAATTTCGAATATCATCACAGCTCCCTGAAAATTAACAGCTATCATTATAGTACAAATAAGCAGTTATCCAGACATCCCGACTCTCCCGGAAGTTCCGGGAGTCTCCCATATATTGACAGCGACTCCCTGATACCCGCAAATTGAATAAAATATCCCGGAAAGAAGAGGAAGTAAACAAGAGCATGCATGCGAGACAGTAGTGTGTGCATCGCGCACTCGAGAGACCCGCGCGTACGACGGAATGAGCGAGAGAGAGAGAGAAAGAGAGAACGTGCATATATGTGTTGATCCCTGCGTGTGTGCCTGTAGCCCGTGCTAGACAGACAGCATCCTGATTGGTTTACTTAGCAAAATAAGCCAATCAGATTTCAATGTGGGCGGGCTTCTATTTAACTTCTCGAGGACCGAAGTTATCGGTTCAGTGGAGCATCATGACAGACGGAGAGTGCCCCAAAAAACGGAAGTATAAAACGCATTTCACTTCAGAAAGTGTATCCATGTTTAATAAGGATGAAAATAATGACAGTGTTGCGTGCTGTACTGTTAGCAACAGTGATTTCAGCATTGCTCATGACGGTTTAAACGACTGTAAAATGCATGTTGAGGTGAGTTTAACAAGTGTCATTTCATGTGCTGTATTATTCAGGTCTACACTAGTTAGACACTTGGTTAGTTGCCAATGCTGTCATGAAAGACTCCTTGAAGACTTTTGTAACGTAGCAATGGAATATAATTAAGGAATTTGCATAAATGGTAAAATAATCTACTTATATTATTGTCAAAATAATACATAATATTGACCTTCGTAATTTAGTGCGCTGACTAGAGGAAATTAATGAAGAAATTAAACTGTGAAATCAAGTTTGTTGAAGTTACATCTCACTCCTTGTCGGGCGGTTGGGGGCACCTCACTGAACTGAGTTTTTGCAGGTTGGGATGTCTGAATTATTCTACCTTAGGGAAGGGAGGGGGTCCTGGCTGTGAAAGTTGGGGGGGCGGCTGCAGACGATCTCAGAGGCAAACTGCTGTCCACCCAAAAATGCAGGCCCCTCATGTAAGATCACATCCACCCAAATGTTCCAACCCCAGAGGCAAGCTGCTTTCAACTCAACCCCCTGACCCCAGAGGTAAGCTCACTTCCACCCAAAGACCCTGATCACAGAAGTAAGCTGACATTCACCCAAACCCCCAGCCCCCAGAAGGAAGCAGCCATCTATCTAAACAACCTACCCCCAGAGGTAAGTTGACATCCATCCAACTGCCTTGATCCTAGGCGAAAGCTGCCCCGGTACGTCTAGGTGGTGACACTCCATCCTACAGGGTTCACGTGATGCACTTTCCTGAAGCACACAGAGGACACTTCGGGTTTTAGGTAAGTGTGCTTTGTTTTTCTGTGTGTGTGTTTTATTTGGTATGGATTTTATTTAATGGCACGTAAAGATTTTATTGAGCACTGTTTTGGTTGATCACTGTAGCACTTATTCATCAATATTAACATTATTAACATTTATTAGCATTTTATTTGATCTGTTGTGCTGTTTATTGTGCGATTAACCTATTTCATTCCCAAGCTTACTGATTTTATGTGTTTTGGGAAGGTGTATGATGCCGTTTTAGCCCGACCCTTGTGCAGAGTAGGGCTGCACGATATTGGAAAAAAATTACATTGCGATATTTTTTTCCAAACGATATATATTGCGATATTGAGAGCCATCAATCCAGGCTAAAGTCAATAATTACCAATAATTACATATTAATAATTTCACTAATAAGCAAGCTTCATTACAAGTGACAAAAAGGTTACTTAATATTTTATTCCAAAATTCGAACATTTCTGTAAACACAAAAGCAGAACACATTTTTAAATAAAACAGCAGCTTTACACCAACCCCCCTGATTGATTTACAACAATATAACTTAAAATAAATATATTTTTTATAAAACAACTTATAAGCATTTTGGTTCACAATCTTTTAAGTCAACTTTTCTTAGCCAAAGTGCCAAAGTAAAACAGTGTTGGTGTTGGTCATCATAATCATGGCTAAATATATGAAATAAACAAAATGAAATAAAATTTTTAGATATTTTGTATTAAATCTTCTAAACAGATTAGAGAACATATTCCTGTAAACAGAAAAGCTGAACACATTTAAACAGCAGCTTTGCAACACCAACCCCCCTGATTTTTTCATAACATAACTTAAATATATATTTTTTTATTTGCTTTGCTAACTCAAGGTTTTTAGCTAAGAATACAAGTCTATCAACTAGAGGTCGACCGATATATCGGGCCGATATTTAGCATTTTTTAATGTATCCGCATCGGCCGATATCCGAGTGCACTACGCCGATTTTCAGACAGGCACGTCTGCGGGCAGCCCAGTGTTATTGTTGCTGTGGAACACGTGACCCATGCTGCCTTGTGCAGGGCCACAGCCAGAAGTTTTGGAAGAGTCCTGGGATAAAACGGTAAGGCTTATATTCTGATCTTTCAATGACCTGTTTATTTAAGTAGTTTGCTATGAAATGTTGCTTTAAAAGAAAACGCGAATTACCCTATTGGGAACTGGGGTAATGATAATGAGCCTTCAACCAACTGTAGCTTACAGGTAACATTAAGGATCATTGATTCTAATAGAGTTCGTTTTGTGCGCTTATTGGTGGGCTCACAGACGTTTTTTAATCGTTAAAAATCATTTTAGTTGTTAACATTTTAATTATTACCATATCAGCCCGATGTTATCAGTTATGTTTTTTTTCTTGTGTCGGAGAGTTTCACTCTGTGAGTGTGTGGGGCGGAGCAGGCAGCTCTCAAATACTGCAGCGTGTGTGAGAGTTGCGTTACTCTGCCCTGATCACAGACAGCGACGTCCTCGGGAGACACAGAGCTGCTAAGAACAATGCATGGCGGAGAAAAGTGTTTGTTCGAAAGCCTGGTTACCATTTACTTGAGCTGATGCTGACAATGGTCCTTCTGTGCAACTTTTTTTCATTTGAGACCGGAGATTCAAACAATTTGTCAGACGTCTAGATAAAAAGTGCATGACTTTGCGCAGTTAGTTTCCTCATTAAACATGTCTGTCCTTTATACGGGCTTATACGTAGACAACGTCACAATCACTAGGGGCTTATGTTGTCCTTGCATACAAGGCTGTGCAATACGACAGTTATTTTATTTTATTTTCCGGGATCACTAGATTCTGATTGTGAATTTGGCTTTAAGCTATCTGTCTGCTAACAACAGAAACAACATGTTAGTGTACACTACTCATCATACCATGATGCACTTAGTGTTTTTTTTTTCTTCAAAATGTATTAGAGTGTAATTGTTTTAATGTGCATGGAATACTGGAATTGTAGAATGAATTGAAGATGAAGGTACTATAATAAAAATTCTAACCTTGCATTTATTCTTCTGTTTTAGTAATTGCTGTCTGATGGCTGAACAAAAATCTAATCCTGTATGGCAGCATTTCACAAAGCCAACACCAGGAAAAGCCAGGTGCAATATCTGCAGCAGACTGGTGAGCTTGGGAGCTGAAGAATGAGTTTGCTGCTAAAGAGATTCTGATGCTGCTATCTTTATTGTTTATAAGTTTAAGTTGTTTATAAGTTGTATTGTGTTTTTGTTATTTAAGTTTATATTTAAATTTACACAAGTCAGTATTCAGTAAATGCTAAGTTGAGAAATTTTGTGTATCGTTTGTTATTATTAATGTGATATTTTATCATGCAAATGGAGGGGAAAACGTCCAATTTTCGGCCAAAAAATATCGGCAGCATATATCGGCCATCGGCTGACCCTGACTCCTAAATATCGTCATCGGCATCGGCTATTGAAAAACCCATATCGGTCGACCTCTACTATCAACCTTTGCAGGCTTGAGACAGGTTCGTTGGCAAGTGACGATGTTGCCACTAGTACTGAAAAGTCTCTCTGACGGCGAGCTTGTCGCAGGAATACACAGGTTTTTGCGGGCAAGTCTGGCGAGATGAGGAAAGCTTAGTTTGTGTACTTTCCACCATGCAAGTGGATCCTCCTCTTTGTCTATTGGAGGTGTTAGCAGGTAAGTGTTTAGCTCTGCTTCCAAAGCATCCTTTAGGGTCAGAGAGGAATCACCCTTTGCTTCAGTTTCTCTCTGTTTAAAGAAGCTTCCCAATGACTTCTTTGCTTTCTTTGCCTGGGGTGCACTGGTAACGTTGGGCTCCACGTCAGTGCTGCAGCTTGATTTCTCCTGGCATTCCATCATCTGTGATACCACTCTGGCCTTAACTTGGGTCTTCTTGTCTGCACTGATGAAGTCTATCTTGAACCGGGGGTCCAAAAAATATGCCATATCTAGCAGCTTCTGAGTATCATCATCTTCGTATTTCTCATTGAGGTAGTCCAGCATCTTCATCTTTATGTTCTTGGTCAGGTCTGTGTCTTCCTCTCGCATTTCCAGTAGTGAAGTGTTGAAGAGCTGAAAAACTGGCTTTACAAAGGAGACACTGACGTATTCATCGCCTGAAAGTGCATCAGTGAAATCCAGCATTGGGCCCAGTGACTTGCTTACAGACTCCAGCACATCTATATCTTGCCAGGTTGGAATTAGATGCCGCAGCTTCTTGTCTGCAGACAGGACCTGAGTTAAAGCCTGCTGCTGTTCTAATATCCTGCTGATCATCATCTGTCTGGAACCCCATCTTGTTTGGCATTCTGAGATGAGACAATGTGATGGTAGATTGAGTTCCTTCTGGACTTTTGCCAGGGCATCGCTGGCCTTCCAGCTGTGAGAGAAGTGGCTCACCAGCTTCTTGCAGACTCCTGTAGCACGATCATTGCGGCCATCCTTTTTCACTGCATTTTCTAAGCGGAGAAAACAAACAAAACATTGCGAACTTTAATTATTGAAGCACACTGTTTTATTTCAAACAATAAATGAAGAGCTCTTTTCCAAAACGCGATAAACGCCAATAATAATTTCCTTGTTTCAGGTGCAGTTTCTTTCCAAACCCCAATAAGCACCGAACTTAATTTTAGCCTAGTGAACGTTCTCGCAATCCAACGTGGCTGCGCTCCTAACAGATGTTTGTTCATTAGGCTATAATTCCTCAAAATAAGTAAAAAAATCTTATTCTCTCTCTCTCTCTCTAAGTTTTCGGTGCTGATGCAGGACGCGTTCATGTAAACGGCACCTAAAAGCTGTCTGTCTTAAAATGGATGAGAGAGGGATATAGGGCTCTCGAAGGAACAAACAGGCACGCTTAGGTTCACTCAAATACACTTTTAATAAGTAATACAAAATGATCTCACATTAACACCAATACTGAGCTATCATATTGAAGGCAATGCAAAATAACTCGTACTACAACGGATATCAAATAATATATATATCTTATAGCTAATAATATTAGGTGCAAAGGTATGAATATATATAGGAAAGAAGCAATTACACATACAAGAAGCAAGGAAACATAAAAAGTTACGAAATATTATCACAAGCGGCGATAATTTACTCGCAACAATTAAGGGAAAGCATAAGCAGTTGCAAAGCTATTTACACTCGGACGTGCTATCATCACCCACCTTCATGGACTGGGGAGCCCTTTCAGTCCTGGCAGGAGACCAACACGTGAGTTCCGAGAAAGTGCCGGGCGATGCGCGCTCTATCCCACGGCTGAACTCCGGTCAGTACTGGGATCTCCCCCTTCCTTTATACTAAATTTAGAGTTGCGTGTGGGCAGGGGGTAAGCTGGCCAGGCTCACCCCTTCCCCCCAGGCAATATATGGTGTTTCAATTCCCCCTTTTGTCCGAGTGATTCTGCTTGCGATAACATACTTCAATGGGCGTCCTGGCGCCAGGTGTCTTCGCGCAACACCTCCCTGTTCCCCCCCTACAACAATATAGGGTGCTGTATACCGACCCCCCACCCTATCTCCCGAAACCAAGATAAGCATCCTGGCTTCTTTAATGAGCCCAAGTTATTTACGGCAAAATTAGGTTTTACAGGGGATCGGTAAATAACTTGTTCGTGCAGTGTAGTGACATTTGGGGTGAATCATGGACGATTGATCCAAATTTCAGGATGATTAATCCACACGCGATCGGAATTAATCCACAATTACAACTTTCCAGAATATTATAGTAAAGTTAATTCCATGTCACGTGGGTGACGTAATCGTCCGCGAATTCATCCTAATACATTCGGTCCCTCGGCCATGATTCACCAATGTATAACCCGTGCAGAAATGTGATCATATAACCTGCGGGTATAGATACATAAACAGATGTTCCACACAGCCAATAGTATAACGTATTCGTAGTGCATACATATCCTCTATCTCGTATATCATACGTTTTGTTAGTATAAGTATCTAGTCATTCTCCCTTCCTTTTAAAGTCCAATATGCCCCTCCAGCTATTACAGGCAGCACATGGAACCTACATAAAGTTTGGGGAGTAGTTACACTATACATTTCCCATTGGCCAGTACACAAAGTCTCGTTACACTGAGTTATTTCAGGCTTCAGATGTAATCTCATACTGGAATCAATATTCCAGAATATTTTCCATTAGAATAAAATGTGATTAACAATTGATAAAACATTATTTAGTTGAATTTTGGTGTTTCACATAGTCATATAGTGCATTCAGTCCGATTCCTCCACTGAGTTAGGTCACACTCCTACACCCACTTGCGGGGCACTCCGGCAGACGCAAGGGTGGGAATGTTCTTTCCCATTGTGGCATCCTCTACAGACGTACATCTCGTTCCGGTTCACAGGAGTCAGTTCAACAACGAAGCATGATTCTGGTCAGGTGAAGATGTCTTGCTGCCGCTCCGTCGCGCTGTCTTTCCATCCGATCCTGAAAGTAGAAGTCTGCTCCAACTCGGTCCCTGGGACTGCAGCATAGCCGAAGGTCGTCAGCAGCGTCGGCCACGCCCATCACCAGAACCATTGCATCATCCTTCACACATAAGGAAAGAACTCACATGCACATTAGTTTTCTCCTAGATAACATTCATTAGCTGGGACATGTCGCCACCTTCGGCGCTTGGCTCCGTAACAGCCACAGTGTTGTTTCGTCCCACAGCTATCACTTCTGCAGGTTTCGGTGGGTTGTCTTGTTGTTGTACCCACATACCTGTGTTTTTATTCTTTTTACTTGTTTTCGGATTCGCTCCTATAATTCCTTACCCCAAACCTCCTTGGTCCTAATTCTCTAATTCTGATTTTTCCACGCAGGCATCCGAACAGCCATACCATTCACTACTGACCAGGAATCAGTATAAACATAGCAATCACTCATCCCTTCCTGCTTCCAAAACCATTACTCACAATTCAGCCCATTGGCTGCTTTTACCTTCACCTGTCATTTCCAACATCTGCTGCGTACATAGATTACATGCCGCAGCTTCCCACTTTCGCTTACCATCGACATACTTAGCCGCCCCATCCGTACAACACACATGCTGTTTCTGTACTTCACCCCCCACGATATAGGGGACTCCACCAACACCGTCAATATCACAGTCTCTTCCCCTTTCTCTACAACATCCGCCACTTACTCATAGCCCTTGTCATTTACATACTATTTCCATTTTAAAACCCATGCTTCTTACTCTCCACCAATCCGGTGCTGCTTCAATCTCACTACCTTGTTTGCGAGAGGTATGGGCTGGGGAAAGGTTGCATCTTCACCTTCCCCACCAATACCGGTCGCACTATCATCGTACCTCGGAATTTTAAATTGTCCATCCCACTCCTGGGTCCCAGGTGTAATCACCATCATGGTTAGACTTATCCCACTCCCCAAGATCTCCCAATTCTCTCAATTTGAACGCCACATCTCCTATTCTTTCCCCTACCATATTCAACAACAATGACATCACTGCTGCCTTGTACTGAGCGGGTGCTGTTTTTATGAGAGCATTCCGGGTCAGTATTGTTAAGGACAAATCGTCCAGTGCATCCACATGCCCGGTATACACACCCGCCCTCATAGTCAACTCTCGCATTCTAGCGATCGCTTCTGACAATGTTTGCCACTGGCCCGGTTTTTCCGGCCAGCTGCTTTCATCAGGGTATCGCTGGTTCACCCCGGTTCCCATAAGGGCTAGGAGAGTAGTGTCACTGCTTCTCCCATCTATTGGTGGCTGCCTGTGCTCCCGACATTGGGACCGCACTACAGCATCGGTGCTTAGATCACAAAAATGGTGACAATCCATATGATCTATGGATATCTGTGCCGCACCCTGATCATACAGCCTGACCAACCATTTATCTAATGGCTCTCCTGGTCGCTGCTTCATCCGCTCCCGTATATCACTAATTTCCTTCTGTGTGAAATCCTCCACAAGTAGCTCAGACTGCCGTGGTCTCCGGCCAGAAGGATCTTGCACTTCCCTTCTCCGTGAAATAGGGAGTGCAGAAGTTGTTAACGGAGGGGGATCCATAAGAGATCCCCGATCAGGACCCGCGACTTTATCTGGGTTGTAAATATCAATATCCTCATCATCTGAGTCCCAGATATTGCCATCCCATCGCTCGGGATCCCAATTAGCTGCTGTTGCAGTAGCAACAAATGCTCTAATTTTTCGCGGACATGGTGTCCGTTTTTTCCTAGCATTGGCTTTTGCTACTTGCATCGCAGCCCGCTCTGCAACCCCCGTTACTTGTTGCAGGCGTTGATGTAAAATATCCACCTGACCCTGTGCCAGGGTCATCCGACCTAATGCCTCAGTCAATTCTCTCATTTGTCCCTCTTTCTCCCTTTCAATCTGGTCTGCGCGCTCATACTGCATTCTGTATGCAGCCAACACGATCCATAGGCGTCTCTGTAGAGCACGCACAGGATCCTTTACAACCGGAACCTTTCTAAGGCACGACAATACTTGCTCAGGCTCGGCTTTTCTCAACGCAGCAGTCCAGGAATCAACAGGCCCTCCACCTTTCCTTATCTCCTGGGCTAACGCAGCAAACTGCGTCTCATCCCACTCAGGGAGCACTTCAGGCTCGGGCGCTGCTATCTTTCTTCTAAACATGTTTGTTCCTTAGTCCTATATCTTTTTCCCCTCAGATCCTGCCGACTACGCCAAAATGTCTTAAAATGGATGAGAGAGGGATATAGGGCTCTCGAAGGAACAAACAGGCACGCTTAGGTTCACTCAAATACACTTTTAATAAGTAATACAAAATGATCTCACATTAACACCAATACTGAGCTATCATATTGAAGGCAATGCAAAATAACTCGTACTACAACGGATATCAAATAATATATATATCTTATAGCTAATAATATTAGGTGCAAAGGTATGAATATATATAGGAAAGAAGCAATTACACATACAAGAAGCAAGGAAACATAAAAAGTTACGAAATATTATCACAAGCGGCGATAATTTACTCGCAACAATCAATGGAAAGCATAAGCAGTTGCAAAGCTATTTACACTCGGACGTGCTATCATCACCCACCTTCACACATGGACTGGGGAGCCCTTTCAGTCCTGGCAGGAGACCAACACGTGAGTTCCGAGAAAGTGCCGGGCGATGCGCGCTCTATCCCACGGCTGAACTCCGGTCAGTACTGGGATCTCCCCCTTCCTTTATACTAAATTTAGAGTTGCGTGTGGGCAGGGGGTAAGCTGGCCAGGCTCACCCCTTCCCCCCAGGCAATATATGGTGTTCCAATTCCCCCTTTTGTCCGAGTGATTCTGCTTGCGATAACATACTTCAATGGGCGTCCTGGCGCCAGGTGTCTTCGCGCAACACCTCCCTGTTCCCCCCCTACAGCAATATAGGGTGCTGTATACCGACCCCCCACCCTATCTCCCGAAACCAAGATAAGCATCCTGGCTTCTTTAATGAGCCCAAGTTATTTACGGCAAAATTAGGTTTTACAGGGGATCGGTAAATAACTTGTTCGTGCAGTGTAGTGACATTTGGGGTGAATCATGGACGATTGATCCAAATTTCAGGATGATTAATCCACACGCGATCGGAATTAATCCACAATTACAACTTTCCAGAATATTATAGTAAAGTTAATTCCATGTCACGTGGGTGACGTAATCGTCCGCGAATTCATCCTAATACACTGTCACAAAGAACCAGCAAAAGTAATGATTAGGAATATGTAAAATATTGCAATGAGACATTTTAATTGTTTATTAATAACTGCGAACATGAAAAATAAAAGACAAAAGACTTTTAAAAAAAGACAACCATCAATTTTTGGGAAAAATGGATGGATTTATAGCGTTTTGAAAAGAAAAAAAATTTACTTTGAATTTTTCAACAACAATATAGTTGTTTGATTTAATAATCATTATTCAACATGTTCAGACTAAGCAAAAAACATTTTAACAGGATAAACTGAATATTCACAAAATGTGTGGGTCTAGGTAAAACAATTAATTTCCCTGAAAACTATTGAAATGGAGTTATCGCATTTTGGAAAAGAGCTCCTCAAATGTGCTCATAAAACTATTTTTTGTTTAAAATTAAATGTTTAGTGTCTGTATTTTTTCTTACGTTTTAAAGCTCTACGTACACACATGCAACAAATTCATTTTACAAGTTTTGTCAGGTTCAGGACAGGTTAATAAGTAAAACAGCTGAGTAAAAATGTATTTTTATTTTGGATAAAGATCATGGTCATTACTCACCAACTGCAAGATGCAGTCTGTGGCCGAAGCACTGTAGCCTGGTCCACTTGTTCAGATCGGCAGCTTTCACCATGTTCGCTGCATTATCTGTTGTTATACAGACTTGACGTGTCTCATCTAAGCCCCAAGCGGACACCGCTTCTCTCAGGGCCTCTGCGACATTCTCGGCTGTATGACTTTCCGGGAAAAATGCCGTCTGCAAACAGCGACTTTTTAGCTCGAAGTCCTCTGCGATGAAATGGACCGTCAGACTCATGTAGGGCTCCGTTGTCCTGCTGGACCACAAGTCTGTTGTAGTTGCATAGTATTCCACGTGCGACAGTTCTGCTTCAATCTTAGATTTGCATTTTTCATACAGCTCTTTTATCGCAACTTGGGAAAAATATGTGCGGGATGGTATAACATACCGCCTGTCAAGCGTTCGGATCATTTTCTTAAATCCCTCTTTGGTGACGGTATTTAATGGCAACATATCTTTAGCGATATGAAACGTTATTGCGTCTGTTATTTCTTTCTGTCATTGAGAGCCTTTCTGGTAAGGTGTCACACTGGCAAAGGCATCACAAACATTTGTTTGTTTTGGTTGACATCCAGATTTGGCTTTGTATTCGTTGTAAAGAGCTTTGTGGTGCCGTTTTAAGTGATCAGACAAATTGGTGGTGTTTCCATGTTTTGTGGCCACAACTTTATGACACTCCATGCAAAGTACCTCTTTTTGGTCAACATCCTCCTTTTTGTAGCCGAAATAGTCCCAAATAGATGATTTCGACTTTCTTTTTGGTACGAAATCATTTTTTTGCGGCGGATCCTCTTCGTCGCGCATTTTTAGCAGTGAATGTTGGCTGTGAGCGGTGAGCAGCGACACAGCGAACCAATCACTGTGCAGGCACGCGGAACGTGCATGTCACCCCAGCAACAAGCCATACAACAAACTCGTGTTTACTGTGTGCTACCGTTCTCTTAATACACAATGGGCTTCTACCCTTCACATCGTATGTTCCGGCGATGTGACTATCGCTCACGCGCACATCGCGATGTCGATGTCAAAACAGAATATCGTTCAGCCCTAGTGCAGAGCTTGGAAGTCTGCGGATGTGTTCCTTTTTAACCCTCTGGAGTCTTGGGGTAGGGGACACACTTTCACTAACTGGGGCATGCTCACACATTTCATTCAATATCATAAACTTAATTCCTGGCAAATAAATTATTTCTTATATATTTGGTTTGGTAACAAACTCATCTTAATCTTAGTGTACTTTAGATTTATGTGAAGTTTGTAATTTGACATTCAAAGTATAGACATTGTAAAATGCACTTTGGAACACTCTGTGGGTGTTTGTTTAATATTATCTTTGAAAGTCTTATTGTACTGTGTTGGCATGATTTGCATAGTGTGGGAATGTTTCAGCCTTATAGATTGTGATTATGTGTTAATGTAAGTAGTACAAGCATAATATTTATTATTCATGTATTTGAGCTGATTTACATTTTGTTTTGGTATGAAAAGGTTATTTTGATACGTCCCCCATGGAGGGGACCACATATTAAACGGATTTTTGGAACAGGGAGCCGGAAGTGGGGCTTGCCCCATCTGCTCCAGGCATCGACCCGGTATTGCAGTGCTTCCGGGAACGGTGCACCTCTACTGCCCCCTGTTGTTGAAAGGCAGAACTGACTGACTGAATGGGTGACTAATAGACTGAGTGCCTCTGGATGGCCAACTAATTAGCCGCATGTGGTGTGAGGGAGGGGTCCTGTCCGTGCGCGGCCCCCATTTCCTGCCTTTTTTCTTTTTTTTTTAAAGTAAGGTGACACGCTGTCGTTTGTGCGGTGGGCAGCTGTGCTGAGGTAAGGCATGACTTCATCTTTGCCTTTTGAATTTTCCCTCATGTTTGTTTAAATGATTGCTGTTTTTTGAGAGGACAGGGAGGACGCCGGTGGCTGCGACGTCCCTGGGCATTCTACTCTGCGCGGGGGCGTCACGGAGGCCCGGCTAACGGCGACCCGCTAAGCGGCAGCCCCATATCGACTCGGGTCTCTCTTCGGTCTTCAGGACCGGTATACGTTTCTTCTCTTTTCTGGATTGGAAAAGACAAGAGCAAAAGTGGAAGAGTTGACGAAATGGCGTCGGATGGCGTAGCTTATAGCGGTGGGGCGTAAAGACCTTGCATTCCAGAGCATCCCTGCACATATGAGAGTCTGCTCCATACATCTCCGTTCAGGTAAGTCAAGTTCCGGTGTGATCACTAGACTCCATTCCTGTGTTTGTCCCTAAAGAGAACAGCCAGGATAGGAAATGCTGGAAACCCATCCTGACTGGAGTCCATCCCTTCCCGGTGACACAGTAACCCAAAAGTGTTTGTGAGTGTGGTTTATGTCAGATTAGGAGAGCTGAAATGAACCTTTTGTTGGATGATAGTCGGCGACCAAAACAAGAGCTAGATCACAGAAAAGTGTTTCAAAAGCGACAGCGTCAAAGTGAAATGCAACGCTGGATGGAAGTTTTCTAGTACTGATGAAGGATGTAGAATCGGAATCCAGATATGTTTCCATACAAGGAATTTGCCTTGGTGGTGCTTTTACATGACATTACAAAGAACATAAGAACATAAGAAATTTACAAACGAGAGGAGGCCATTCGGCCCATCAAGCTCGTTTGGGGAGAACTTAACTAATAGCTCAGAGTTGTTAAAATTTTATCTAGCTCTGATTTAAAGGAACCCAGGGTTTTAGCTTCCGCTACACTAGCAAGAAGACTATTCCATACTCTAACTACACGCTGTGTAAAGAAGTGCTTCCTCAAATTTTTCTCCCGCTAATTTCCACTTATGGCCACGAGTTCTAGTATTTAGACTAATATTGAAATAGTCATTTGGCTGAAGAGCATCCAGACCCGTTAGAATCTTATAGACCTGAATCATATCCCCCCTTAGTCTCCTTTGCTCAAGGCTAAACAGATTGAGTTCCGCTAACCTCTCCTCATAAGACATTCCTCTAAGACCAGGAATCATTCTCGTAGCTCTTCGTTGCACCTTTTCTAAGGCAGCAATGTCCTTCTTGAGGTATGGTGACCAAACCTGCACACAGTATTCTAGGTGGTGTCTTACCAAGGAATTATATAAGTGTATCATCACCTCCCTTGACTTAAACTCCACACACCTAGAGATATAACCCAACATTCTGTTGGCCTTTTTTATTGCTTCCCCACACTGGCGAAAGTTACCCACATTTAGCAAAGACATATGCAGAAAGGTAATAAACAATAGACTGGCAATTGGGTAATATGATAATTATATGATAATTAAGTTTATTAATGGTAGTAATGATGGTATTATGATATTTATATATGTGTGTGTACATAATAATCATTGTAGTATGAATATAAACTATATAAATGGTATAATAATTTAAAGGGCTCTTAAATGGTGCCGTTATTAAGTAGCAGCCAAGTCAACTATATGTGCAAGAGTGCAATATGTATACAGAATTTGCAGTATGTGTGCATAATGTGCAAGAGTGCAGAATATAATCATAGAGGAAGTTTATCAGTTGTTCACTGGTTATGCTGGTGGATATTTCACTGCAGCTGACGATTAATTGAACGTCCATTCAGAGACTGGTTTGGTTAATGAGAGAGACTACCTGAGGGGAGAAGCTCTTGGCGTGTCTTGTGGTCTTGGTTCTGATTGCCATGAGTCTTCTCATGGAGGGTAAGGCTTGAAAGATGTGGTGAGCAGGGTGAGATGGGTCCTCAAAGATTTTGTATGCCCGTTTCCTGGTTCTGGTGATGTAAAGTGTCTGGAGGGTAAGCAGGTTACTGCCGATTATTCGCTCTGCTGAGTGGATGATGTGTTGCAGTCTGGCCTTGTCTCGTTCAGTGGCTGATCCAAACCAGGCTGTGATGGAGGAGGTGACGATGGACTCAATGATTGTAGCGTAAAACTGGGCCATCGTGGTTATAACATGTTATTTTGGATCAGGCACGGACAGTTGTGAGAGTTCATTCCGCATTAGCTCCGATAGAATAGTATTAAATGCAAAGCTAAAGTCCACAAACAGAATCCTAACATATGTCTCAGGGCACTCCAAGTGTCGGAGTAAGAAATGGAGTCCAGTGTTAACTGCATCGTCCACAGGTCTGTTGGTTCTGTAGGCAGACTGTAGCCTGGGGTCAAGCGATAGGTCTGTGATGGTTTTAAGGTATGACAGCACAAGTCTCTCAAAAGCCTTCATTACCACCGATGTGAGAGCCACCAGTCTGTAGTCACTGACTGGTTCAGTGACTGGTTGAAAATATCTGTGAAGACAGGTGACTATTGATCTGCACAGTGCTTCAGAGTGGCTGGGGAGACAGAGTCTGAACCAGGAGCTTTCCTTGTATTCTGGCTGCTGAAGATCTTGTTTACATCTCTGTCGTTGATTCTCCTGGGGAGGTGGCTGGACGTGGGGGGGGTGAGCTGGGTATAGTGTGGGCGAGGTGTGAAGGTACCCAGGTGTGAAGAAGGCCATTGAAAAGGTGAGGGCTGTATGATGCGCGAATGTGGCTTTTCAAACCCGCAGTAGAATTTGAACAGGTTTTTGTCACCACTCCTGTAAGCTTCATCTTTTGTTTTAGGAAGCTGCCTGAGTTCAGTTGTAAACCATGGTTCGTCGTTATTATAGCTGACAACAGACTATTTGGGAATGCGAGAGTCCTCGCAGAAGCTTATGTGCCATGTTACAGTGTCCGTGTATTCATCCACGCTGTTAGTAGCAGTTTTGAAAACATTCCAGTCTGTCGAGTCAAAGCATGATTTTAATTGCTCTACTGCTCCACATGTTCAGTGTTTCACTCTAGTAACAACAGGTTTAGCAGTTTTCAGATTTTGTCTGTATGCTGGAATTAGATGAATTGTTGCATGGTCAGAGTTTCCTAGTGCAGCACCAGTCATTTTCTGTCATTAAAATGTGACGTCTTTTCAGTTAGCTATTTATTTATTTTGGCTTTTTCTTATTATTATGTGTTCATTGTAATTGATTAATAAAATTATTTATTTTCATTATTATTTCTTTTACTTATCTTTGAAATGTGATTTTGACATTTTAATTTGATTGTATCCTTGTCTTTGTAAAGCACTTTGAATTGCCTTGTGCCCGAATTGTGCTATATAAATAAACATGCTTAAAATCTTTGATGATGACAATGTGCCCAGCCGGCTGTGAACTGTTCTTCGCTTTCTCCATCTTTGCATTTCTTGCATTGTGAAGATCTGCGAGCTGTTTAATTTTAGTGACCACTCCTTTTCAGGATTATGTAGTATATGTTTAACATTACTTCAAAGTGTGGAAGGGAAATTTAAAGTGATGGTAGGCCAGGGTTGGGAGGCATTGTGGGATTGTTCTTGTGTCTCAGGTTTTGTTGTTTTGGGGATGGTGCCGTGTGTCCTTGCCTCACAGCCACCTGCACGGAACCAGCTTTGCAGGCCACAGATCTTGGAGAACTGGGCTGAAGGGAACATCGCCGGGGGGAGAAAGGGGACCTGCAGGAAGCCTTGAAATGTAGCTGCTATACTATGCTAGACGCAGTTTGTTGTATGGTAGCATTTGAACACACAAGCAAGTTATGTACCCATAAGGGTTGTATATGTTTACGCTGAAGTCTTTATTTAGGTATGTTGGAGCACGGCGTCTCCACCGGGTCCGTGGATGAGAAGAGATTCACAGCTGACACGGGGAGAAGTTGCAAATCACCGGTTTATTGTCTGACAGATTGCAATCCGGGAGCGGCCGTCTGACATACATTCAGCATGTACAGGAGGAGGCTCTGCCATATGTATCAGCTGTATCCCTTTTAAAGCCCTTTGGGCATCTCCCCCCCTTTCTCGGTACCTTCCGTGTACGTGACAACCATATGTGTGATTCTAGCTGGCTCGTACTGTTCTTGGCCTTCTGGAAGGCTAAAAGATAAGTAGGGGCCGCTGATGTTCTCTGTCGCCCCCCTATCTGTTCCGATTAGGTAGCCTTGACTTGCCGGCGCGCCAGTCAGTTCTTGTTTTGATTAGTTACAGCCTTATAGAATCATTCCCTTTATTTTATTAATTATTCCCTCAATTAATATAGGGTTGGGGTTTCCCTTACTGATAACATTGTGAGCCATGCCAGCCATGGACACCAAAGGGGGGGTTGCACCTTTTTGCTGGGTTGGGAGTGGAATTTCCCTAATGTTTAGGGTTTTTGCCCTCCTTCCTAGGCTGGATAGACAGGATTATGTGTGGGACTCATAGGAGGCCTAGGCCTAACGAGGATTGGAAACTGAACATCCTTGAAGTAGACCAATAGAGGTGGCGTATTATGTTTGTTGTATGTTCGAAACCTGGTTTGCAGATGTTTGGTAACCAATCAGGACTTAGAAGTCCATATAGGGGAATTCGTCTTATAGTATATTAACCTGCTGATTTCTGGCATTGTCCCCGAGTGTGGTTGGAACACTATGCTGGATTGCTGAATAAAGAAGAAAATTTTGCTCATTACATGCGAGGCCTGGAGTTTGATTCAAGTGTGACAGAGTGAGAGTGATTATAGAGGATTATAGAGTCATAGTTGTTTGGGTTAATTCTGAGTACCACAAAAGTTTACAAGCCCTATTTTGGCAAGAGCTAATCCTAATCATTTTCATCCTTGCCGTTTAAATCACTCATGAATAGATGTGTTTGTGAGAAATTGATCTGTTTTAAGCATTTTCAATTTAAATAAATACTGCAATACTACTACGAGATATCTAACAACATATGATGCAACATTCAACAGGGGGTAGTGAAGTGATTCATGGCTGATCAAAGTGCCAATTCGATGTGGGGCAGTGATTAGCATGTGGAGAATGCTGCAGCAGTATTACAAAATCAGCAACTCTTTTAAAAATAATAGTGATAAAAATATATTATTTATTAATAAGTATATATAATCAGTACACAAAGTATAAGTATATAAATATAAGCATATAAAGCTACACTCACCTAAAGGATTATTAGGAACACCTGTTCAATTTCTCATTAATGCAATTATCTAATCAACCAATCACATGGCAGTTGTTTCAATGCATTTAGGGGTGTGGTCCTGGTCAAGACAATCTCCTGAACTCCAAACTGAATGTCAGAATGGGAAAGAAAGGTGATTTAATCAATTTTGAGCGTGGCATGGTTGTTGGTGCCAGACGGGCCGGTCTGAGTATTTCACAATCTGCTCATTTCACAATCTGCTCAGTTACTGGGATTTTCACGCACAACCATTTCTAGGGTTTACAAAGAATGGTGTGAAAAGGGAAAAACATCCAGTATGCGGCAGTCCCGTGGGCGAAAATGCCTTGTTGATGCTAGAGGTCAGAGGAGAATGGGCCGACTGATTCAAGCTGATAGAAGAGCAACTTTGACTGAAATAACCACTCGTTACAACCGAGGTATGCAGCAAAGCATTTGTGAAGCCACAACACGCACAACCTTGAGGCGGATGGGTTACAACAGCAGAAGACCCCACTGGGTACCACTCATCTCCACTACAAATAGGAAAAGAGGCTACAATTTGCACAAGCTCACCAAAATTGGACAGTTGAAGACTGGAAAAATGTTGCCTGGTCTGATGAGTCTCGATTTCTGTTGAGACATTCAAATGGTAGAGTAAACAGAATGAGAACATGGATCCATCATGCCTTGTTACCACTGTGCCGGCTGGTGGTGGTGGTGTAATGGTGTGGGGGATGTTTTCTTGGTACACTTTAGGCCCCTTAGTGCCAATTGGGCATCGTTTAAATGCCACGGCCTACCTGAGCATTGTTTCTGACCATGTCCATCCCTTTATGACCACCATGTACCCATCCTCTGATGGCTACTTCCAGCAGGATAATGCACCATGTCACAAAGCTCGAATCATTTCAAATTGGTTTCTTGAACATGACAATGAGTTCACTGTACTTAAATGGCCCCCACAGTCACCAGATCTAAACCTAATAGAGCATCTTTGGGATGTGGTGGAACGGGAGCTTGGTGCCCTGGATGTGCATCCCACAAATCTCCATCAACTGCAAGATGCTATCCTATCAATATGGGCCAACATTTCTAAAGAATGCTTTCGGCACCTTGTTGAATCAATGCCACGTAGAATTAAGGCAGTTCTGAAGGCGAAAGGGGGTCAAACACCGTATTAGTATGGTGTTCCTAATAATCCTTTAGGTGAGTGTATAAGTACATAAAGTATAAGTATATAAAGTTTAAGTATATAAAGTATATAAGTCTTAAGTATAAAAATGATATAAGTATAAAAAGTTTAAGGGCTCAGAGGACCGCTTCTCCTACTCATCAGAGTGGATCTGGTGCCTGAACTTCTTTTTCAGAGCCTTTGATTTTTTTATTTTTTTTTCTCTTTTCCCTTTCCTTTTTTCTTTCTTTTTTAAATTCCCCACCACCACCCCCCCTCTTCGGAGGACAACTTTATTTTACACTAAATTCAAGAGCAAAGAGTGTGGCTGCTCCGAACTCACCCGTCCCGTGGAGGAAAGGAAAAAAAAAAATAAATGGGGGATACAGAAACAACAATCGTAACGAGAACAGACATTAATCACCATGGGGAGAGAAAAGAAAAAAAAAAAAAGGAAACAGAGGTATACAGGAAAAATAAAACTAATAATGTAGGTGGGACGGAGAAAATGAAGTGTAGGGGAATACAGAATACAAACAACAATAAGAAAAATAACACTCATTACAAGGACATCAAACAACAAACATTATAACATCAGTAATAATAATTATAATTAATAATGTGACAAATAGGTATTATATATATATATATATATGTAGCATACACACACGTGATCCTACCCTTATACATGTATATTTCAATTCCTATGTCTATAACACACGCTAAAAAGTAACAATAATAATGATACTGATCGCTCAACCATTCTTATATGTATGTGTAAGTGTAGGTGTGAACTGATTTGTCATTGGATGTGCTGGCATATGATGCCGTCGGGGGAAGCGACAGCACCCCACCCCCCCACAAGGCCGAAGGCGAAGGCAGGAGAAACCAGGCAACCGAGGCCACCCTGCCGCCCCCCCAGCACAAGGGCCCACGGCCATGTGCCCCGGAGATAACCACCCGCCCAACCCAGGAAGCAGCCCGCGAGGGACTAAAGGGGCGCCAACCCCCGTACAGGGAGGCCCGCAGAGGGAGGACGGGCGGCGAGCCCCCCCGCCCAGCCCAAACCGAACCCCCCAATCCGCCTAGAAGGCCCCCAGTGTCCCAAGATCCCCCGGACTGCCCGCCAGGACCCCACCACGGCGCAGCAGAGCCAAGCACCACCCGGCCCACGGCCCAAGAGAGGAGGCCGCCCACACCCGCCAGAGCCTTTGATAAGATGGAAGTAATGTCCTCTTGAGGCCATGGGCGTCCCCTGTGTCAGCCCCTCCTTGGCACTGGCGTCCCACCTGGCGATCTCAGCACCGGGTGCAGTTTAATGCGGGGCAGCTCCGCCAGGACATCCACCATGTTGGGGCCTTTGGTGGGTCCTGCGCCACTTCCCTGACGATGACTCTGCTTGGGGCCCTGGATACTAGCAGGTGGAGGAGGACTAGGTGGCGGTGGAGGATGAGGAGGAGGAGGAGGGGGCGGGAAATAGCTTGGAGCTGAAGTGGGGACTACAAAAGGAGTCCCAGTGGTCTCCGAACTACTCCGGGATATATATGGGTCAGTCAGGGCACCAGCAAGCATGGAAATCTCGGACCGGAACCTTGTCTTCGAGGGCTGCAATCTTTTTCCAAACTGCCGCCCACTCGGACCCTGCCTCTGCTGCAACAGCAGCATGCTGGAGATCCCCGTGTCCACTGGGGAGGTGGATGCCGTTGCAACACTTGAGGATTTCTTCACAAAGCGCTGGGAAAGAAAAAAATCTCCAGTTGCAAAAAACTTGTTACATTGCGCAGTTCAACGCAGAGGGAGCGACTCTGTGAAACAAGCGATCTTCCTTGGCCGAAAAAATACTGAATTCGGAACGGAATCAAATCCAAAAAAACAGTCTGCACACAAAGTACAGAGAGTTAGATGTCTTACTTAAACATCACACAAAATTATATTTTTTTCCATCATCCATTAACATACAGCGCAATCTCAGATTCACATTAGGCCATACACAGATTTCCTGAATAACATTAATATACACATATACATGTATATACTTATATATGCACATTATAAACATTTCAACCTGCAATGGTACTAACAGGGTGGCTAAACTGAATAACACCATATCACAGTCAACGTATTCCGATCAATTAGCAAGTAGCCTTATAGGTAGCTTTAGCATTTTACATACAACTACAAAAAATGATACATTAGTAAAGAAAATAATCAACCACACAATCAGCAAAGGTTCGCATTCATATCCTGACTGTTTTTCCTTCACACTAATGATCCCTATATCTATATTTTCAAACAGGTAAATTGACCTACCAGGATATCCAAAAGAGAGCACTTGCACCAAAATCTTTCTATCCACTAATTGCTGCAATTGTATGCTTAGGCCAAAAAAAATAAACAGTGCTCTAAACGTTGACACCTACACAAATATATATATGTAGATATATACGTTTATTTCCCTAAGTTGCCGTTCACTCCTCTTTCCGCTCTCTTTACCCGCCTTCCTCCGTCTAGAAAAACCCGCCGGAAAAAAAAAACTCCCACCCTACCTTTCGGCACTCAGGAACGTCTTAAAGAGACAGCTGCCCACTTTGGTATACACAACTTATTGTAAGGTTCATGTCTCCCTCTTTACAAATTACGCTCTATAATAGCTTCAAAGCCTTATGGTAGCTTTATAGACCTGGCTACATTTGGTTTTGTTATTATTATTATTGGTATTAGTATTATTATTTTAAGAATGAAGCTAAATAATATAGCTAATATATCACATATGGGTTAAAATGCAGAGGACGCATTTCGTCGTTGTGTGATGTGCCAAGAATGGCACTTGATCACAAAGTACAAATACTTTTTTACTTGCCAACATTCATAAGCAACGTTATTTTTCATTACAGTTGAACTTTTTTTTGGGGGGGACTTTTTTATTTGAAGGACTTACTTCAAATATTGACAATAATAACAAAAATAAAGTACAAAAAAAACTGCTAAACAATAGCAAGTGCTTAAAGTGCATAAATAACAAGTGCTCAAAGTGCTAAAGAACTGAACTGCTAAACTGAAGATTAGAAGTGAAATCAAGGCCATTATCACTTATTTTTTCTTTTTTTCTGGGTTGTAAGCAAAGTCCTGCAAACTCTTTCTTTTTAAGACATTTGGACCAGAAGATGGAGCTGGTACAGTGGAGGAGGATGAGGCTTTGGCTGGTCCAGATGATGAGGATGAGGCTTTGGCTGGTCCAGAGGGAGGGAGAAAGAGTTTGGCTAGTCCAGAAGAGTCTGGTCCAGAAGATAAGGATGAGGCTTTGGCTGGTCCAGAGGATGAAGATGATGCTTTGGCTGGTCCTGAGGATGAAGATGAGGCTTTGGCTGGTCCAGAGGATGAAGATGAGGCTTTGGCTGGTCCAGAGGGAGAGAGAAAGAGTTTGGCTGGTCCATTGGAAGTTGAAAATGGTCTGAATGGTCCAGAGGAGGAGGCTGAGGGTCTGGCTGGTCCAGAGGAGGTTGAAAAAGGTCTGGATGGTCCAGTGGAGGTTGGTGAGGGTCTGGATGGTCCAGTGGAGGTTGGTGAGGGTCTGGCTGGTCCAGAGGAGGTTGAAAAAGGTCTGGATGGTCCAGTGGACGAGGATGAGTGTTTGACTCGTCTAGAGGAGGCTTTGGCTGATCCAGCGATATTCCTGGCCTGCCGTATGAGTTTGTTTGCCATCTGTGATGGCCGAATCCTTGCTGCCTCATTCACCCTTTTCTTCTTTTGTGCCTGTTGTGCCTCTTTCTTTTTCTGCAGATGTTTTTGATATGTTTGATACGATGACAGGCAAGACCACCTTAATGGCTGGTCTATTGTCATTGTCGATGCTGTCCACTCCCTTGCTTTAATCGTGGATTTTACAATTGCAAGGCTCTCATAAGTTTCCACATTCATGGAGCATCTGTCTGCTTCAAGAATATCACCCATGAGATTAAATGATCCCTCAACCAGGGGGCCTGTGAAAATGCTAAGTAGTGCTTTGACCAGCTGACCCAGAATGGGAAATCTCACACCTCTCTCTGGATTTTTCATGGATACAACTCTGCTCCACCAATCTACATGAACTCGGCCTTCTTCTTCAATGTAGTTCTGGGCACACGTTACCAGGTCCACCTCTATTTGGTACGCCCGTATCTCTTCCTCCACCTGACCAATCTCTTCTGGTGCGACCACATTAGGCAAGGCCTCTCCTAATGTGATAAAAGCCCCACAGATGGAGTCATCTTGAATCAGAGAGGGAGTGAGTGCAGAAAGTGAGGTGATTATCTTGTTGTCCAGAGGAAGGTCTTTGAGAAGGAACTCTGATGACTTCATGTACCCTTCTCTGAGAGAGTTGTAAATGTTTCTCACCCATATCAGCCTCTCCACACGGGCCTTGTTTAGTGCAGAGTAGCAGTATCTTCCAACAGACAACCTTTTGTCTTAAAGTTGCAAATCTTTACTCCGGACATCAACCTTGATGATATCCTTTGCACTCAGTGGGATGGCTTCCAGCTTCATAAATTTGCTGAGGAGCTCTCGAACTAGGGCCACCATCTCCACGTGCAGCAAGTGCGCCATTGGTTTTTCATGTTGCATTTTTTTCAAAAATCCCTGAAATGTTGAAAGTATGCCTGCAAACATTAAAAAAAAAAATATTTTTATTTGACATTTTCACATGCGTAAAAAAAACCCAACAAGAAAACAGAATTAAAGACAAGTTGCATACAGTTCAAATAAATAGCAGTGCGTTTTAAAAAAGTGAATAAAGTATAAATACTTTTAATAGCTTTTATTTCCATATATCAGATGTAATGGAAAAATTACTCCAAATCAAATTATTAACGAATTTGACCAGGTCTGCAGTTTTTTTTACTGGAAGCAAAGGAAATGGAATATGAATCTGTTCCCAAAAAAAAATAAAAAAATTGCAATGTTGAGATTTTTCAAACACTTGACATAAACTTAAGACATTTTTCAAGATTTAACTTAACTTTAAATTACTGAAGTAATATTTTGGTGCATAATCATTGTTTTTGTCAGATGTTAATCAGATCATAATCAGATGTTATCATCAGTTAAATCTTTAAAATGTTTTAAGTGTATGTGAATGTTTGTGGCTGAAGAGAAAAGAAAAAATTCACAACACTGCTATATTTTTTTCTTAAGATAAATATTCCTTCTCTTCATTTCCTGTAAAAAAAAATGCACACTTAATAAAGTATTTTACATTTTTTGCCTTGGAATTGAATGTCTAATCTTTCCATTACATTTGAAATATGGAAATAACATACTGATTAAAAATAATTTCACTTTATTCACTTTTTTTTAACAATAAACTGCTGTTTATTTGAACACTTCTATATAACTCTGCATAACTTCTAAAGCTGGTTATGATTGCTGTAGTAGAGACCTGGCTGTTCCCTTTGTAAAAAACAACAACTGTTATTAACTTTCATTACATTTAGCCTAAAGTTTTTGCCTACACAAGTTAGCCTGCTACAAGATACCTCTGAACATGTCGACCATGACTTTGAATCGGTCAAACTCTGTAAAGAGCACAGAGATTCGTGCCTTCCGGTCAAGGTTGGCTTGTGTTCCCATTCGGGATGTTGTGGCTTGTTCTTGTTGAAGAATTTCTACTCTGGTCTTTTCCTCAACTGTTAGTGCATATCTCGTCAGCAATTCATTAAGAAGCCTTCTGTATCACACAAACACACACACACACACCACTGTGGCTATTTTCATTGCTTATTCCTACATAAAACCTAACAACACTCTAAACTAGCACATCACTCTACATGCAATATAATACAATAAAAATGGTTAACTGCAGAGACAGCACATTAAAAAATACTTAATTTATACTACAAAATGATTAGCATTACCTGTATTTGTGTTCTTCATTTGGATTCCCTTCCCTACCCTGTTGCAAGTCTCGACTTTAGTGTTGTGAGATGTGGTGACTATGTGCTTATTGCTGAGGTGTTTTTTTTTCTGTTCCTATATTGTACTTCCTACTGGAGTACAGTCTGGGGGCTGTTTTTTTTATTCACCTCCACTCTCCTCACGTAATCTGTTTCTCTGAGTTTTCCTACAGTCCCCTGTCTTCCTGACCTGTCTGCCCCCCTATAATGTTTGTGTATGTATGGTCGGGTTGATGGCCTGCTTTTCGCTGGTACTTGTGACTAGTGACATGGTGAATTGCAACAGCAATAAAGGGAATCAATCAATCAATCAATCAATCCAGCACATAGTAATAATGCACCACCAGTACATCCATGAGTTCATTCAGCCTGGTGCACACCTCCAGCATCTGAAGAAATCTGTTGCTAATAGGTCTTATCAAGCTCTTGGAAGGAAGATGGAGCAGACTCTGAAAGTCTGAGAAAATCTCCTTCTGTTTTGGTGACTTCTCAATATCATAATAGACATCGGAGCAGAAATTTTCCACTTCTGTGCTGAACGGACTCATGAGGGCCTTGGCAGCATTGGAAACCATGTGCACGGTGTCTCCAGATACATCAAGGAGGTATGGGTTCGCCTTCCTTGCTTGAGTTTCAAGGCCAGACTTTTTTCCTCTCATGACTGCACAGTTGTCAAGGAGGATGCTGGTAACTTGTCTCCACTCAAGACCATAAGTCTGCATGACATCTTTAAGTTCCAGCATAAGGTTTGGGGCATTTGCAATGTTGACTTTTCTGCTTGCCAGATGTTGTGTTATTACTCTGTTGCTTTCATTATCAAAAAAGCGAACAAGCACATTGAGTGTTTTATCCATATTCAAGGTTGTTGCTTCATCAACATTGAGTGAGAACATGCATTTTTTTAGCTTCTCAGACAAACATTTTTTGAACTGTAATGCAATTCCATGAGTGTTCATGTAACTCGCATGTTGATTTGAAACCGACAGGCTAGTTAACGCTTTTTTGTCTTCTGCCAGTTTTTTACACAGGGTGACCAGTGGATGCGAAATTCTGAATGCCAAATCATGTTCTGCTATAAATGTGCACAAACGTATTTTTAAATCGCAGACACGGTCAGTCATAGACAACGGTGTGTCAGCTGTAACAGTTGCTCCCGGCAACGTCGTGGTAAGTTTGAGTGCACGGGCAGCGGCTCTATGACCGGAGTCTAAATCATGACAAGCAAGCACTTTCTTACCGCTGCTGGCATACAGTAGCTTCCTCCAGCAAATCATGCAGAAACAAGCCCCGGGCTCTCTCAGTTTCTTGCACCAACTGCCAAAAGGCTCGCCATTTCTACTTTCTTCAATCCACACCCAGCACCATTTATTTTTGAGTCCTTTATCTATTGCTAGGACATCATCCCCAGGCTTCATAAACTTGCGCTCCATTTTTTTTTCTCCGACAACGCTAACGTGACATTGACGTATGGGTGTCAATCATACCGTGTTGCAAGGACCCGCCCTTCTCTGCTTCTGATAGGCTTGTAACGTTAGTTAAAGCTGCGTTCCTCTCATATGATTGGTAGGTGAAATAAATTGGCTCGAAAATATTAAACCGCATGCGCAGGCTCTAAAATATTATTATTTTTTTCCCTCACGGCCGCACGCCGGAGATCCGGCACGGTGCCGGAATACTTTAAGCCCTGCACTAAGGATCTGGTCTCAGTTTCGTAAACATTATGGCCTAGCCTCCATGTCTGTTTACGCCCCTGTCATGGCCAACCTGCTATTTCCAGCTTCTCTATTAGATAATGCATTCAGACAATGGTTTAAAAATGGAGCGTTGAATATTAAGATGTTATATAAGGATGGCGTCTTCGTGTCATTTGATCAGGTTAGACAGGAGTTTGCTCTGCCAGCAAATCACTTTTTCAGATACCTACAAGTTAGACATTTCACACAGAATAACGTCAGTCATTTTCCTTCACTACCTCAGACATCATTTCTTGATTCAATCATAGAAAGTCAGCCAGAGCTTAGGGGAACCGTCTCAAAGCTGTACACAAATATATTTGACATGGAAGGTTCTTCACTGACAATAGTAAAAGAAGGATATGGGTACAACTATTAATGATGGTCAATGGTCTAACATACTTCAAAGAATCCACTCCTCCTCTATTTGTGCGAGGCACTGCCTCATTCAGTTCAAGATTGTACATAGACTTCACATGTCTGGGGTTAAGTTATCCAAGATTTACCCGGGGGTTAATCCTATTTGTGACAGATGTAGACAAGCACCTGCTACTCTCTTTCACACTTTTTGGTCATGTCCAAGTATGACTGCATTCTGGTCTTCAATATTTGAGGTGTATTCTGTGATTTCGGGGGTAACCTTTGACCTTTTATCGGACTTTTTGGCGTACCATTGAATGATCTCCCATTACGAAAGACACAATTAAATTGTATAGCCTACTCCTCCCTTTTGGCTCGGCGACTCATTCTTTTAAATTGGAAAAATGAGAAACCCCCCCTCCTTTGTTAGATGGATATGTGATGTCATGTTTTTCCTTAAGATTGAAAAGATTAGATATGCATTGCATGCATCAGTGGGAAAGTTTGATATGGTATGACATCCTTTTATTTCTCATATAGAACAGCTGACAATGCACCTTGACTCTCGATAATGTGTGATGTGTACAAAGTAACTGAGTGACTACTTTTTTTTTTTTTTTTGTCTTGTGGTGTTATGTTTATTTGTCTTAATGCTTGTACCTGTGGGGGGTTTTTGTATGTCTGAAAAAACCAATAAAAAATACATTGACAAAAAAAAGAAACAATTGCATAACATAGGATACCATAAAATCAAGATAGGATAGGTTAAAAGAAGAAGTTTAAGATAAGATTGTATAAGATAAAGGATAAGATTAAGATAATGATAAGTAGAGATAAGGTTAAGATAACATTATATAACATAACATAGGATACGATAAAATTAGGATAGCTTACGATAAGCATAAAATAATATATAATAAGGATAGGATAGGTTGTATAACATTAGATAACATAGGATATGATAAAATTAGGATAAGATTGTAAAAATCGAACGCGAGAAATTGTGAAATTTACGTGACGTCCCCTTGTCCGCATCTGAAAACGAACACGGAAAAGTGAAGCATCAATTGGCCTTAAGTGTCACGCCAGATGCGTTAGTTGGCAACCCTGTTAAGCCCCCTAGACCCCATCCATGAAAGAATCATGATGGCCATTGAAAGGATGCAGGCAGACACTGGAAACAGTATTGAACACCTGGTCCAGACCATTCAAAAAAATCCCCCTGGCCCGGCGTCCATGGAGAACATGTGTTTTGAGAAGCCCTGCAGGACAGTGCAAGAGCTTGAGGGATTCAAATTGCAGTTGGAGGGCCCAGAACAAAAAC
Source organism: Paramormyrops kingsleyae (assembly GCF_048594095.1). Lineage (NCBI taxonomy): Eukaryota > Metazoa > Chordata > Actinopteri > Osteoglossiformes > Mormyridae > Paramormyrops > Paramormyrops kingsleyae. The sequence continues at coordinate 1,795,436 of NW_027325967.1, read as the reverse complement.
TAAAGATGGAATGTTGATATGCTATATTGCTGTTTAAAAGGGTTTGTCTAATTGCAACACTAAGAATTGTTTTTAAGTATTTATCTTCATATGTTGTATAGATCCGTTTTTTTAGTCTGATGGGAGGCTGCAGCATTGGGGACGTTGTGAGGAGAACCCTCAGAAAGATGGCTACAAACGAGGTCTGGTCACAGTTACAGCCTGAAAGGCCGAAAAGGAAAGCTGTCCTTCTTGGGAACAGCACTCCACCATGTTGTTTTAAATTACCTAGTATGTTAAACGGTTAGATTTCACAAAATGTCCATTACATTGCATAGACCCATTGTTTAATATTTATTAAATACTGCATTTTTTCTAGGAGCTTGTGCTGCACAATTTCCGAGGGTTAGCGAGAAGGACATTGAAAATTATATAGGGGATACCCTAAAACACGCACCTCACCGTGCAAAGATCCACCCAATACCTGTAAGTTTTTTTTGTTTTTCTTCGGAGCAGTTAACACTTAAAACTGCACTGCACATTGATGCCATTTTTAAATTCGTAGTACCTGTTCACTTAAATCGGACAAGCCAAGGTCGTCACGCCCAGCTCGTCCGATCCTCGTGTGTGCCACGTCCCCTCATTACTCACGTGCACTACCCTGATTGTGATCACCTATTTCCTGTTATTTCGGCTTGTCTTGTGTGTTTCAGTCCGCGTTCGAGTCTGTTTCCCCAGGTCTGTCATTGACGTTGTTAACCGAGTGCTCCCCTGTCTGCTTGTTCTCCATAATAAACCCCGTTGCCCTTGGATTGCGGTCTCCCTGCTCCTGCTTTTCCGCATCCCACTCGCTCGCCCGTCACCCGGTCGTGACAAAGGTGCTGTAACATTTTATGGCAACACAGGAGGACATCCAAGATATTAGTGTAACTGGTTACTTTAATTACCCTTCACCTTGTCTCTCTATTAAACCTTTGTTTCTGTCTCAAATTCATGGACACCTACTCATAGTCTAACAACTAATAATCTCAGTTTTGTCTTATATTTCCACACTTTACATGGCAAACACATTTGGTTAATATGCTAAGTTACCTCATAGCCTGTACACCTAAGGGTAATCAAAAGCAATTAAAAAGTAAATGAAGTGACTGGGAAATATTGTTATTTATGATTTTCAGGCAGCGGAAGAAGAACCTGGGCCATCTACACGATATCAAATTGAAGACAGTGACGGAGTTTTCTCTCAAACGTTTCTTTCTTTTTTATTGATAGTGTTTTTGGATGGTTTCAGCTCAGTTTGAGAAAAGAACATTTTAGATGTTACTACAGTGACTGAAGTAATTGTTTCATGTAAATAATTTGTTTAAATTATTGTTTTACATAATCTGAGTCATTTTTGGTCCAAAACCAAAACATCTCTCTCTCTCTCTCTCTCTCTCTCTCTCACTCGAATTATGAACAATAAAAGAAATAATAAGAACTGAAATGCATTGGATATAATTGTTTTATAGTGTAAACACGTTTTGGTATTGCATATATTAAACTTTAAGTCACCTAAATGTTGTGCAAAAGTCCCTGTAATGTTACTAAAGTTCTGCAAACGATCTGAGTTGTGCTGTACGAAAAATCCACCTCCGCATCATTGTGATGTGCGCATGCACAATATTACTCATTGGATTAGGTACTGTTTTGTGTCTGTTGTTGCAGCTCGGGGTAACACCACTAACCTATTTGTCACACTATGTTAATTGGTAGATAATAACAAGTCCTATTTCATTACAGGTTATTTTGGGTAATCTCTCCTTTTCTGTTGCATAAAAATCTCAGTATTACTCGTGGAAAGATCACATATGGTGATGTGATCGTACAGCCCTTGCTTTGAGAAGGTGGTGCAAGGACTAAAAAATAACATTCCAGGTAGGTCCCCTAAAGGTTACTGTAATTGTCACTCAAGATCTATAAAAATCCTGGGAAAGTGATGAAAAGACCACATAGGACCCGAAACGTTACCAACACGTCCTGAAAGTTCCCCGAATTTTCCCAAAATGATGTTCCCCGAACGTCTAAAGAACTCCACATCGTGACATCCCGGGAACATTCTGGGAAGGTTACACAGCGACGTCCTTTACACCAATGGGTACGTTCTCTGAACGTACAGGGAACGTACAATTTCCAGCTGGGTAGACTCCATTCTTGTGTTTGTCCCTAAAGAGAACAGCCAGGATAGGAAATGCTGGAAACCCATCCTGACCGGAGTCCATCCCTTCCCGGTGGCACAGTAACCCGAAAGTGTTTGTGAGTGTGGTTTATGTCAGATTAGGAGAGCTGAAATGAACCTTTTGTTGGATGATAGCCGGCGACCAAAACAAGAGCTAGATCACAGAAAAGTGTTTCAAAAGCGACAGCGTCAAAGTGAAATGCAACGCTGGATGGAAGTTTTCTAGTACTGATGAAGGATGTAGAATCGGAATCCAGATATGTTTCCATACAAGGAATTTGCCTTGGTGGTGCTTTTACATGACATTACAAAGAACATACCACGTTTAGCAAAGACATATGCAGAAAGGTAATAAACAATAGATTGGCAATTAGGTAATATGATAATTACATGATAATTAATTTTATAAATGGCAGTGATGATGGTATTATGATATTTATATATGTGTGTACATAGTAATAATTGTAGTATGAATATAAACTACATAAATGGCATAATAATTTAAAGGGCTCTTAAATGGTGCCGTTATTAATTAGCAGCCAAGTCAACTATATGTGCAAGAGTGCAATATGTATACAGAGTTTGCAGTATGTGTGCATAATGTGCAAGAGTGCAGAATATAATCATAGAGGAAGTTTATCAGTTGTTCACTGGTTATGCTGGTGGATATTTCACTGCAGCTGACGATTAATTGAACGTCCATTCAGAGACTGGTTTGGTTAATGAGAGAGACTACCTGAGGGACTAAGGAACTTAGAAGCTCTTGGCGTGTCTTGTGGTCTTGGTTCTGATTGCCATGAGTCTTCTCATGGAGGGTAAGGCTTGAAAGATGTGGTGAGCAGGGTGAGATGGGTCCTCAAAGATTTTGTATGCCCGTTTCCTGGTTCTGGTGATGTAAAGTGTCTGGAGGGTAGGCAGGTTACTGCCGATTATTCGCTCTGCTGAGTGGATGATGTGTTGCAGTCTGGCCTTGTCTCGTTCAGAGGCTGATCCAAACCAGGCTGTGATGGAGCAGGTGAGGATGGACTCAATGATTGTAGCGTAAAACTGGGCCATCGTGGTTATAATATGTTATTTTGGATCAGGCACAGACAGTTGTGAGAGTTCAGTCCGCATTAGCTCCGATAGAATAGTATTAAATGCAAAGCTAAAGTCCACAAACAGAATCCTAACATATGCCTCAGGGCACTCCAAGTGTCGGAGTAAGAAATGGAGTCCAGTGTTAACTGCATCGTCCACAGGTCTGTTGGTTCTGTAGGCAGACTATAGAGCAGGGGTGTCAAACTCCAGTCCTGGGGGGCCAGAGCCCTGTGTAGCTTAGTTCTTTCCCTGTTCCACCACAAATGATTCAGCTCAAGAGCTGTGTGGTAATTAGCACAAGGAGTTGAATCAGGTGTGTTAAATGAGGGGAAACCCAAAAATGTGCAGGGCTCCGGCCCTCCAGGACTGGAGTTTGACACCTGTGCTATAGAGGGTCAAGCGAAGGGTCGATGAGGACACCATAAACAGTGGTGTCCTCTCACTGTTCTTCGCTTTCTCTTCGCTGTTTAATTTTAGTGACCACTCCTTTTCAGGATTATGTAGTATATGTTTAACATTAGTTCAAAGTGTGGAAGGGAAATTTAAAGTGATGGTAGGCCAGGGTTGGGAGGCATTGTAGGATTGTTCTTGTGTCTCAGGTTTTGTTGTTTTGGGGATGGTGCCGTGTGTCCTTGCCTCACAGCCACCTGCACGGAACCAGCTTTGCAGGCCACAGACCTTGTAGAACTGGGCTGAAGGGAACATCGCTGGGGGGAGAAAGGGGACCTGCAGGAGGGTAAATGTAGCTGCTGTACTATGCTAGACGCAGTTTGTTGTATGGTAGCATTTGAACACACAAGCAAGTTATGTACCCATAAGGGTTGTATATGTTTACGCTGAAGTCTTTATTTAGGTAATATAGGGTTGGGGTTTCCCTTACTGATAGCGTTGTGAGCCATGCCAGCCATGGACACCGAAGGGGGGGTTGCACCTTTTTGCTGGGTTGGGAGTGGAATTTCCCTAATGTTTAGGGTTTTTGCCCTCCTTCCTAGGCTGGATAGACAGGCTTATGTGTGGGACTCATAGGAGGCCTAGGCCTAACGAGGATTGGAAACTGAACATCCTTGAAGTAGACCAATAGAGGTGGCGTATTATGTTTGTTGTATGTTCGAAACCTGGTTTGCAGATGTTTGGTAACCAATCAGGACTTAGAAGTCCATATAGAGGAATCCGTCTTATAGTATATTAACCTGCTGATTTCTGGGTGCGGGGTGCATTGCGCATTGTACCCGAGTGTGGCTGGAACACTATGCTGGATTGCTGAATAAAGAAGAAAACTTTGCTCATTACATGCGAGGTCTGGAGTTTGATTCAAGTGTGACAGAGTGAGAGTGATTATAGAGGATTATAGAGTCATAGTTGTTTGGGTTAATTCTGAGTACCACAAAAGTTTACAAGCCCTATTTTGGCAAGAGCTAATCATAAGAGGTAATCCTAATCATTTTCATCCTTGCCGTTTAAATCACTCATGAATAGATGTGTTTGTGAGAAATTGGTTTGTTTTAAGCATTTTCAATTTAAATAAATACTGCAATACTCATTGCAGAAATACATCTTTTCCAATATTGTGCAGCCTAATAATGAAGTACTTACTACTACGAAATATCTAACAACATACGATGCAACATTCAACAGGGGGTAGTGAAGTGATTCGTGGCTGATCAAAGTGCCAATTCGATGTGGGGCAGTGATTAGCATGTGGAGAATGCTGCAGCAGTATTACAAAATCAGCAACTCTTTTAAAAATAATAGTGATATAAATATATTATTTATTAATAAGTATATAGAATCAGTACACAAAGTATAAGTATATAAAGTTTAAGTATATAAAGTATATAAGTATAAAAATCTTAAGTATAAAAATGATATAAGTATAAAAATGTTATAAGTATAAAAATGTTATAAGTATAAAAAATTTAAGTAAAAAAAGTTTAAGTAAAAAAGGTTTAAAGGCCTCAGAGGACTGCTGCTCTTACTCATCAGAGTGGTTCTGATGCTTAAACTTTTTCTTCAGTGCTTCTGCTAAAATGGCAGCAAAGTCCTCTGAGGGCATGGGCGTCCCCTGCGTCGGTCCCCTCCTGGTCACTGGCGTCCCACCTGGCGACCTCTGCACTGGGCGCAGTTTAATGTGCGGCAGCTCCGCCAGAACATCCACCACGCTGGGGCCATTGGTGGGTCCTGTGCCACTTCCCTGAGGATGACTCCTCTTCTGCTTCGGGCCCTGGATATTAGCAGGCGGAGGAGGAGGAGGCGGCGGTGGAGGAGGAGGCGGTGGAGGAGGAGGAGGGGGCGGGAAACAGCTTGGAGCTGAAGTGGGGACTATAAGAGTGGTCTCCGAACTGCTCCGGGGCATATTTGGGTGAGTCAGGGCACCGGCAAGCTGGGAGATCTCGGACCGTAAACGGCCCACCTCGTCTTCGAGGGCTGTAATTTTCTCCCAGACTGCCGCCCACTGATCCCCGTGATCCCCGTGTCCACTGGGGAGGTGCATGCCACTCCCGACCGTTGCAGGGGCGTTGCCATTTATTGCAACCCCCGTTGCAACACTTGAGCATGGTGCAGTGGATTTGCCCACACGAAAGTTGGAACGCTTCAAGCTTCTCAGGCAAGTGCGTAGAAAACTACGCAAGCGACTGAAAGGAGCCATTGCCGAAGTTATTTAAAGGAATTGAACAGGAACAGTAATCACCAACCAAGCCCAAATCAAGACTGAGAGAAATAAAAAAAATTACAGCTTCTGCTTCCAGATATACGTAGCAATAACTATAAATTCTAGAATCTCTCTGAACCTTCGCTTGACGTCACTCCATTGGCACGCTGATTGGGTGGCTTCAGTTTCTTAAAACAAGAAACGAAAAAAAAAAAAAAAAAAAAAACAATGAGTACGCAGAACCGTTCGAGGTCAACTTAGCCGACCATTTCACATTCTAAAATTTACAGGATATTTGGTTTTGTTATTATTATTATTGGTATTAGTATTATTATTTTAAGAATGAAGCTAAATAATATAGCCGCCCACTAATATGTCACATATGGGTTAAAATGCAGAGGACACATTTCGTCGTTGTGTGATGTGCCAAGAATGGCACTTGATCACAAAGTACAAATACTTTTTACTTGCCAACATTCATAAGCAACGTTATTTTTCAGTACAGTTGCGGTATTTATAAATCTTGGTGATTAATATTCGCGGAGAGCGTGGGGTTTCCATTTTTCTATAACATTTATATTATTAAAGGAAACACAACTTAGCAAGCTGATTAATTTTAATGACTGATTGTTTTCAGACTAGTATTTGTTTAACATTGGTTTAAAGTTGACTGCTGCTACTTTAGCAACAGCTCGGCATGGGCTCTCTGAGCTGATCCTAATCACTTTCATCCTTGATATTTCAGTCAGTCATGAATGGAGGTGTTTGTGAGAAACTGATTTATTATTATTATTATTTTTTTTTTTTAAAGATCCTTTATAAACACTCCAATACTTACTGCAGAAAATTATTTTACGCAATGTCCTGCAGTGCAGTTATGAAATACTAATCTAACTACATACCATGTACAGCCCACAGAAACGCTGTCTGTGCGCAGCCTGCTGGCAAAAAGCGGAACTACAGTTACAGCAAATAAGGCAGAACGGAAACATCGGCGTCACTCCTTGGACTGATGATAGCTTATAAATAGTTATAAGTAATCGCTTGTGTGATTATAAATGTGCTGTGTGTTATGTCATGTATAGTGGTTAATGTTTATTGTTGTGTGTAGTGTGTGTGTATGTGTGCGTGCGCCCACCGTGTGTATGAGGAGTAAACGGGGCGACGTGCACGGTGAGCAGTGCCGGTGTGTGGGTTGTAGTAGTGCAATTGTAATAAACGCATGCATCTGATGATTAAACCCCGAACTATCCCTGCTGTTTTACCCTCTGGGGTCGAGTGCATCGTCGGCGATGCAACGTACTTTTCGCGTCTATTTCAGTTTATATCTCGCTGAAATCTGTTGGAGTAAGTAGTCTCCACCGGGTCCGTGGATGAGAAGAGATTCACAGCTGAGACGAGGAGTAGTTGCAAGTCACCAGTTTATTCTCTGACTGATTACAATCAGGGAGCGACTATCTGACATACATTCAGCATGTACAGTAAGAAGCTCGAACAATAGTTATCGGCTGTCTTTTTATAGCCCTCCGGGTACGTGTTCCCCCCTCTTTTGGTATTTTCCCAGCTACGTGACATCAACATGTTTTTACATTTGCTTCTGTTTGTCAGTTAGCACATGTCCCCCCTCCCAGCATCTTATTGTGTCAGCATTTTTGCAGCCCCCTTTTGTTAAGCAAAAGTTAAAATAAGCATCTGTTCCTCTTTTCCAACTGTCTGGGACGAGGTCATCCTGCCCTGCTCGCACACTGTCAGTTCCTGATTTCTGTTAGTTGTATTATTTTAGAATCAACCCCCTCCTTTCATCATGCCCTGCTTTAAGCTATATTCTCCTTTTCCTCTATTCATTGTATGTTCTTTATAATTCTATTGAATCCCACAAATCTTAATGTAGAATCATGAAAAATCCGTAATCTGTCTTCTTTTCAAAACATCCATTGACGGAAGTATTAAAGTTTTTTAAATTAGGTTGAATCGGCAAAAAAGTAAACCATGTCACCTTACTTTGTTTTACCTGCATCGGGGGCGTGTAGCGCGTATTCAAATCGCATTCGCATGGTAATTTGATTAACAGCGCAATGGTGAAACGCGATGCAGATACTGTACGTCCCCATCAGCGCCATAAAAGGGGGGTAGGGACGTGGCCAGGTGACAATGGTTCATTCATACACATTAAAGTTGCTACATATTCAATGAAAGGAGCCAGAAATAGTTACATGAGTTAGGCTTTTCTTGTTTATTTATCCAAATGAATGTTGCAACTACACCATTTAGTCATCTTCATGTAGCCAAGACTTTGGTGATCAGATATCTGGGATCAAAACAAACTGCCAGCATTGCTTACTATGTACTTTTATAATGTTTCTGCAAGTGTTCCAAATTGCATTTTGCAATGTCTATACTTTGAATGTCAAATTACAAACTTCACATAAATTTGACATATTTACAAAGTACACTAAGATTAAGATGAGTTTGTTGCCAAACCAAATATATAAGAAATAATTTATTTGTCATGAATTAAGTTTATGATATTTGAAGAAATGTGTGACCATGCCCCAGTCAGTGAAAGTGTGTTTCCTACCCCTAGGCTCCAGAGGGTTAATTATTGTGAGCATGGCTCAGCGACCCACTATTAAAATACTTTATTAGAAATATTATAGTGTGTGTGTGTATGTGTGTGCGCCCGCGCCTGTTTGCTAGCCTGGCGCCGCTGAGTCATGTGACAGCTGGGAGCAGCAATTGAGAGCAGCAGCGCGAACACACAGCTGCGGTGCATTCGGGAGAGAGATTGAAACTTATAAGTATCGATCTCATTAAACTGGTATTGATCAATATAAATACCAACATTATTATCGATATTTGGATCGATCCGCCCACCACTATCGGACAGTATTGCTGTGTTATAATCACTTCAGCATAAATGTTAAACCTAGTGTTTCTGTTTCTGTCATGTTGTCAATATCAAACAGTAAACGTTGTAATGGATTGTTTCTATATATGTGCTTTTAAACAGTATGCCTGCATGTGGGGCTAACAGAACACATCTACCCTATAGGAATACATATATACTATAAACCTGTTGTGGGTTATAAAGCCAAATAAGGAAAAATAACAGTGGGCTATAGGTAGCATAGTGAGCACATTAACGTCGCCTCGCTGTTGAGAAACATGGCGCAGACATCGGGGGAATGTCGAATCAATGTTCGGTAGCGATGTTTCTGCAACAGAGATGCTTTGACGATGGATTTTCAAGGATCGCGGAGACAATGCCAATGCCTGGTAGTTATATCATTTTAGTGTTGCAGCTGTGACAGTGCGAAACAATACAACTGACAAATTGTCAGTAAGGTCGGATGGCGTTAGATCATAAACCGGAAATTAGCGGAACAGGACGCATTTGTAACTTAATATTTTAACGAAAGACAAAAGTAACAAGTCCATTTAAATTTCGGTACTGTTAATTGTGTTATTTAACTTGAAAGGGTATTTAGCTATATTACTCCTTACAGCCAAACGTAGTGGAATTATAGTAACGTGTTACTTCCAAAGATTACTAGGCAGCTGTTTGCTAATGCTAACGTTAGCATTGCGTCATTTTGCTTCTTCCACTCTCAGATAAGATAAAGATAGCTTTATTGTCATTGTGTAAATGAAATGAGATGTCTTTAGAGCAAACCCGTGGAGGCTATGTTAAGGATAAAACTGTAAACATGGGTAAACAAAACATAATATCGGCATAAGTGCATAGACCCACCTCTGTATTTTTAGGAAGATTAGCAATACTTGAAAATTTCCTTCAAGTGTGGTAAATATTCAGTTTTAAATGAAAACCACATGTGACATATTATCTGTCCCATTGCATTAAGCCCTCCATCAAACCCCCATGAATCCTAACTGAATGGGTCGCTTTTCGCTGTGAATTCTGGGAGTCTGTGCAACGTCGGGACCGCAGCTCTCGCGTTACTTCTAAAAGGGGAAGGAATTATATTCAAAGTCTTTAATAGCGCCCGATTTTAACAAACGACCAAATTATGTCGATATAAACTGTATTGTGTCCTCCTTTATCTGGTTTTGATAATATATCGATATTCCGTAAATATCCGATAAACAGCCCAGCACTAATTGGTCCGTCTTAATTGTTTCATTGTCACCCCGAAACTTGTGTGGATTGCTCCAGAAAACAACCCTGGTTCCATTAGCCCCGGTAAGAATGGCAAAACGATGGCCAGAGTAACTCAACACTTGAAGAATGAAAGTCAGAATAGGGCTGTCTGGTGTTGTTGAGTCTTGTATTCTGTGACAATCGTATTGTTTTGGAAGTGTGTGTCTTGGAATACTTAAAAATAAAATGTTCATAAGGGATGGATGGAGTTTTACTTAGAGTAATAGATCGTGTTTGTTACCATGAAACGGTAAACATACGGGGCTCTAATCCACATGGTTACTGTATTGTATAATGGAATCGGTAAATTCTGCTGCTGTGATGTGTTTAAACATCACAGATAATCATTGTGAAATAGTAAGATAACAGGTGAATATGTCCCCATAATGTAAATCAGAAAAGGCAGAATTCTTACTTTAGGTACCCTGAGAGTAAAGAAATAATGGAATTTATGGAAGGCGCAAGATATATGTATATTGGTTTGTATATTTAGTGTCTGTCCTGTGCTGCCTTATGCTGTCTTACACAGTCTTAATTACTTCTGTGTAAGAAGTGAAATTTTCTTTGTGTTATCCATATGTTGACTATGTGCACCTGTCTTTTTATGTCTGCACATTGAGCCTGGAGGTATGCAATTTTGTTCAGCTATGCTTCCGTTGTTGTACTGTTGTATGGTGTGAATGACAATAAAGTTCACTTATATACAGTAAATGATTTGATTGAATAGTCAGTTCCTGATGCCAGCATTTGGATTGAGTGGGCTGTTAGCCTTGGTGCACATGAACCTTTCCAGCGTTGCTATTCTCTATAGTAAATGCTGTTCTGCATATCAGGCAATCTGTGCACTGACTGGTGTGTTTTTATAGGTGAAGTACCCCTACGGAAATGCAGGCAGCCCAATCCGAGACCAGCGCGTAAGTCTCCCAAGCATTCGTTTCCTGTCTCCAATGAGACAATGAGACGGCAGTTTTTTTCTCAATGTGCAGTACTGACTGCCAAGTGTGCTGTCTGTCTGTCACTAACAGCCATCAATTGATTTGACTCTTGTATTTTTACACTTTATTTTGCATAATTGTACCGTCATTCTTTTATCAGGACGAAGGAGGAAACCTAAAGGACGGAAGGGGGCCATATACCAAGAACTTACAAAAGCTGCTATTCTCCAGTAACCCCTTCGATTCAACCCATGTGGGATCGCTACCATCCTGCATCGAGTCCCAACAACGTCGCACCCTGAGCCCTACTCACCAGCCTTATCATCAACTTCCTTCTTAGTTCCCTCACCAGTCCCATCCTCTTTTGTTTTACCTCCTTCTCCATCTCTTTTTATGGACTCCCCTCCTTCATCCCCATGCGTAGCCTCACCAGTTAGCCCAGCTCCAGAACCATCTTCAGCCCCAGCCGTAGTTCATCCCACCCCTCTGCCTCACGTTCTGGTGCAGGCCCCCTCATCTCAGCTGGTCATGGGTCCAACACCACCGTTTTTGTCCCCTTCTCTTGTTATTGAAAAAATGGAAAAATTCAATAATTACGATATAAGCAACTACAATAAGATGACCTATGATGCCAAGTGCTATGCTCATTACTGGTGCCAGCAGTTCTGGAACGACTTCATGAGCTCAGCTCACATCTGCAAGCAACAGAGGAATGGAAACTCTGAGGCTCACTATTCGTACGGGGATAATGAGGGTGCCCCTGCGACCGAGACTTGATGAAGATGAGGTCAAATTTCCTAGTGATGTGCTGGACCAGCTGAGTGACATCCGTGGGGTTCTGGAGATGGCTGTGGAGATGGGCTATCTGTCAGATGTAAATAGCGACATTTCACATAACGTAAGATAACATAGGATAAGATAAGATAGGTAAAGGTATGTTTAAGAAACAATTGCATGGGAACTTCCGGTTGACGTTCGACACGTGAGGCTGTGAGGTCCTGGAGCTCAGCGAGCAATTTCATTTTCATTATATTTACATACTTGCAGAAGCCATATTGATAGATAAATATTTATCCGAAAAGTTTAACATCACTAATTGAAGGACTAAGGCAGCAAGAAAACGCGTTTAAAAGTTTTGTTTTCCTCCTCGTTTAAAAATGGCTAGTCGCTCACAGAAACCTGCTAGCTAGCAAGAAGGCTACCACTGAGGGTGATGCACAGCAACTTTCTTCGGATTCGGTTGAGAAAATTATGACAGCGATTGAACTATTGGGCACGAAAATAGATACACAAACTGCTGTCCTCTGGCAAGAAATAACTTCTATCCGCCAAGAGTTGCATTCTACGGCTAGCTCCTTACAGACTGCTAATGCACAGCATTCCGAGCGTTTGGACGACCTCGAGCAGTCTACCACGGCGTGGAGCTCTACAGTCTTTACTTTGGAAACTGCTGCGAAAAAACTGCAGTCAGATGTGTGTAACCTGACAACTAAATGCATTGTTGGAATAGAGGAGGGCCAAGAGGGGACCAACCCGCGGCAATTCTGCGCGACTGCTTTGAAGGAGATACTGAACCTGGAGGAAACTCCACGTCTGGACCGGGGCCACCGTTCATTAGCACCGAGGCTGCGGGAAGGGGAGAGGCCAAGACCATTCATAATCCGTGTACATCATGGTGACGTGAAGGATCGCATCCTTCGCCTCTCCAGCCAGAAGAAGCGTGTGCACATCTTTCCGGACTTCACTCTGGAGATAGCAAAGAAGCGAGCTGCCTTTAAAGAGGCAAAGCAGCTCCTTAGAACTGTTAAGGATGTGAGATTTGGTCTCCGTTATCCAGCTACATTCCGTATCACATTTGATGGCGAGGAAAAAACCTTTACCGATCCCCATCGGGCCATCTCGTATATAAAGACTACCATTCTCCTCCATCATGATCAGGTACAGACATAACTTTCAAAAACGGTCAGTGTTTTTTAAGTGACCGAACTGTACAGGTTTATTTCACCGTCAGTGTCAAAGTTGAATTAACCAGGTCTATAGCCTACTAAATGCAGATAGTGCTATGTTGCTCAATTTATGAGAAAGACATTTATTTTCCCTTTTTTCTCTCGGTTCTTATTAGTCTATATGGAAAGGTTTGGTGTAGGCACTTTTTTCAACATGCCGGGAATTCTTGTTCTCTTCCTCATATAAATAGGCTATAACATATGAATAGTTGATTTTCTTGAGCTGCTTTTGTTTACTATAATTTTAAACCATTAAACCATAGTATTTCATATTAGGCTACTGAATTGAAAACCAATGGGCTGCTCTTTGATAGTACACTATGTTTAGTGGCCTAATATTAGTTTAGGCCTACTTCATTTGAGACATTACAAAATACATGGTATTTTGCACTATACAGTGGTACCTCGGTTCTCGAACTTAATCCGCTCCGGACTCCAGATCGAATCCTAAAAAGTTTGAGTTCTGATCTAATTTTTCCCATAAGAAATAATGGAAAACCAATTAATTGGTTCCCGGCCCCCCAAAATGACACCTAAATATGTGTGTGTGTGTGTGTGTGTGTGTGTGTTTTTTTAAGCACTTCAACACAAAATGAACAGGATAAAACAAGAAGAGCATTTTTTTTCTTAATGGCTTCCAAACCGATAAAGATATTATCCCAACATTACCCCTGTCCTGCCCCGATCGTCCGCTCCTTCCGTGTGCCACGCCCCCTCGTTAAGCTCGTGTGGGATCCCCATGTGATCAGCTGTTTCTGGTTGTTGTCATTAGTCCTCTGTATTAAGTCCGCTTGTAAATTTTGTTTCCCCAGTCCGGTCATTGGGTGCGTTCGACTTGCTTACAGCGCTGGCTTAAAGCAACGCATTCTGATCCTGACGCAATGCATTACGGTTAGATGCATTGCGACCTCTCACCCGGCTGCACAAACTGGAACCGCCTCCGTGACAACACACCTTTGCCCTTATTGGCTGAAGAGTTTAGTTACATGCATGACGTTTGTATCCCAGGCAGTTCCGATGCGTAATCTGCTATTTCTCCCGAATATCACGTAAAGCAGTGGTTTTCAGTTAATTTACCTGGTAAAATAAAGTTTAAATAAATGACATAAATGCTCTAATAGTACACGTAAGTTAGTGGTTTATTTATTGTTAGTTACTGTAATGTTGCGCTGTTTTATTTGGTTAATCGTCCAGTCTGTGAAGAAGGCATTCAAGTAAGAATTGCATTGTCGTATGACTCATTTCCTGGCGCGTACAATTTATATTAAGTCAGTGTTCATGGTTCGACTTCTGATATTCAGATCGAGTTCTAGGTCAAACTGGTTTGTTCGACTTTCAAGAAATTCGAGTTCTAGTGAGTTTGAGAACTGAGGTACCACTGTATATATATTTCTGAATGTGATTGCTCGCTGTGCTTTGGGTCGTTTTTGGTTAAATTAGAGACCCAAGTTAGAATTTTGCAGTGTTTTGCTCTTGGGATATGCACTGTGTTCGGGATAGTGCTGGGGGGTGGGGGTGGTGGTGTTTTTGTACTTAAAGTCTCTTTTTTATTTTGTTGTTTTTTTTGTCTTTCATTTTGTCCATTAGTGGTTACACTTTGTTTCGAACATGACATCTACCAGAGTCACAGAATTAATTTACTGCAACTCAGATTATGTCTGCTGGATATTACCAGTATTAAATATGGCAAATTCAAATATGGCTTCTGGGAGGAGTGGCCAGTCAGTTAAGTTTACTAATTGGAATGTGAAAGGCCTAAATCATCCTATGAAACGCACCAAGGTCCTTGCTCATCTTAAGTTTTTAAAAACGGATATAACCTTCTTAACTGAGACGCACATGCGCAGGTCAGATCATTTGAGTTTAAAAAGAGGCTGGGTTGGACAAGTATTCCATTCAACCTTTCGGAGTAGGGCCAGGGGGGCTGGAATCTTGATCAACAAATCAGTATCATTTGAAGTGTCTGAAACAATATTGGACCCCAATGGCCGCTTTGTTATTGTGGTGGGTAAACTGTACCGTTTGCCTGTGATATTAGCTTGTGTATATGCTCCAAATTGGGACGATTCTAAGTTCATGAACAATTTTCTATTGACCGTACCATACCTGGACACTCATCAGCTTATTTTAGCTGGTGACTGTAACTGTGTAATTAACCCAGTATTGGATAGATCCTCCAATCGCCCAATTGGTGCTTCAGAAACAGCTGAATGCATAGAGACTTTTTTACAATCTTGCAAGGTGTCTGACCCATGGAGATTTCTTTATCCTACAAAGAGGGAATACTCTTTTTATTATTCACGTATAGATTATTTCTTTATACATACATACATACATATCTACTCCCATTGGTAAAAGAATGTGTTTATAACAGTATAGTAATATCAGATCATGCACCTGTAACACTGGTCCTGACCTTCCCCTATCATAGACCTAGCAGATTCAGATGGAGGCTCACTTCACTTCTTTTGTCAGATGAATCATTTATTGCCTTCGTAAATGCTGGTATAGATATGTTTTTAGAAACTAATGTAAATGAAGAGACCTCCCCTTCCTTACTTTGGGAGACGCTCAAGGCTTACCTGAGGGGCCAAATTATCTCCTACAATGCCTCTGTTCATAAAGCACAGGTAGCTAGGCAAACATAACTTTTGGAATTCATCTCTAGAGTAGACAAAGCCTATGCCACTGGTCCATCTCCAGAGCTATATAAACGGCGGATGATGTATCAGGCTGAATTTGATCTGCTCTCAACTGGACAGGCGGAACGGGCTCTGTTAAAAACCAGACACATGTTTTATGAGTATGGGGAGAAACCAAGCAGGGCTCTGGCTTATACAGTAGTTTAAAACAGACATCTAGTACTCAAGTAATTGCCCAGATTGATTCTGACACAGGACTATTATCAGATCCCTTAGATATTAATAAGCAGTTTAGTGATTTCTATTTTAATTTGTATTAAACACTCTTTTGATCTGAGTTTAATGGATAGGTTCTTTGAAGACCTGAATATACCCACCGTGGATGGGAATGTAAGAGAATCCTATTTCCTTACATGAAATTCATAAAGCTATCACATGCATGCAGAGTGGGAAATGTCCAGGCCCGGGCGGCTTTCCTACAGAGTTTTATAAAAAGTCTGCAGCAAAATGAAACCCTTTACTCAAGGATGTATTTGATGACAGCTTAAAGTCCCAATGCCTGCCTCCAACTCTACGTCAGGCATCAATATCCTTACTTCTGAAGAAGGGCAAGGATCCCCTCGCTTGCTCCTCCTACCGTCCAATTAGTCTCCTTAATGTTGATGTTAAGATACTGGCTAAGGTGTTGGCTCTCCGTCTTGAATCTGTATTACCCTCCATTGTGTCATCTGATCAAACTGGTTTCATTAAAAATAGACAGTTGTTTTCTTAATATTAGGCGTGTATTTAATATCCTTTACACATCATCTTCGTCTGAGTGCCCAGAGGTACTCCTATCTTTAGATGCTGAGAAAGCCTTTGATCATGTTGAATGGAACTATTTGTTTTATGTTCTGAAGCGGTTTGGCTTTGAGGATATTTTTATTTCTTGGGTGAAATTGCTGTACTCCTCGCCTTTGGCTTCAGTTAGAACCAATGATACTTATTCACCATACTTCCCTCTTCAGTGTCGGAATTTCTGAGGCATGTATTTAAAATAAGTATTTTAACTGTAAAATTGTATTTTATAATTCATATTTGACTTGTTCATAAAACTTTTTTTAAACAATTTTATTTTAAAGAACTGTGTAATTTCAGAGCCAAATGCCGTGTGTACACAAATATTTGAATTATTATTGTTTATTATTATAACTGCCGAATACATTCCTGGAGCCTTCGATTTAGCATACACAGTGCCCTCTACAGGATTCTGTCGAAACAGCATCTCCTTCAATCTCATTTATTTTTACAAAACACCTGTTTTTGAGTTCACTGGGTCTGTATGATAATTTTAAGCAATGGACATATTTTTCCTCTAATTATAAGGTGGTCTGGTTTCCCCAGGGATATGTGCGTTTTTTTCACAAAACGTTTTCTTCATAAATCCCAAAATCTTCCTATAAATGTGTGTATGAGTGCTTCTCATATTTTTCAGTCACATTTATAGATGAGCACCCTGATTAATCTGTTTACATGAAAACATCTTAATTGCATTAAGGCATGTAAACGTAGCCACTTAACAAAAGGTAATTTGGTGACTTTGCAAACTGCATGTTCCTCATCTCCTCTGTATGGACCATAGAGCTGTGCATCGGAGAGTCTGGCAACACGCTACGTTTCAAGATACAGGCATTACAATTCAATGCGCTGCTCTATTTCACCTTTAAAAAAAATATCTGCTTTTAGGAAAACTTGGCATAGTATAAAGAGCACACCACCAAATTCATGAAATCTGAGCAAAAACGTTTGATTTTAACGCAATCAGAACAGCATTTGCATTTAACACAGTCCCTGTAACAATCCAGCCTTGTAGCACTACAACTATTTCGGATTCAGCCAACTGGCAGTCTCGTGCAAGTTACTGAAAATGACTAGTTACCAATTACTGCATATCCTCCTGAGACCCGACCCATTCATTTATGTCCATTGTAGTGGACATTGTATTTTTGCATTTATTTTTTCACTGATGTTAGGAAACGTATTTATTCCTGTTGTGCACTAAAGAGGACATGCTGTGAAATTAAAAATAAAAATAAATTAGAAAAAATCTAAATTGTAAGATGTCTTATTTCCTCCAAAGACACATAACCTACAATTGAAGGACACTTTTTTCCTTGGGTCTCAGGAGGATATAAAAGTAATTATAATAAGGGTGGGACTGAATCGAGCGTGTCTAGATCTCTGCCTGGGGGGTCGCCGGCCGGGATCGCGAGCAGTTCCGACGTGTGGTGGGTGCGGCACCGGGCTGCATCAGCGCCTGCTCCCCCGGCCTGAGCTGCCCTGTATAATAACCTAATAACGGAAAATAACAGCGGGCTAAAGGCTGCAGAGTGATCAAATTAACATCGCATCACTGTTGAAATACATGGCGCAGACATCGGGGGAATATGGAATCAAATGTTCGGTAGCGATGTTTCTGCATCACAGAGATGTTTGCCGATGGATTTTGAAGCATCGCGGAGACATAGTACCAATGCATGTGCATGTGCACTCTGGTTAGTTATATTATTTTAGTGTTGCAGCTATGACAACGCCAGACAATACAACTGTCTAATTGTATCTATTACCGTACCTATAATATCAGCCATTCATTTCGCCACGGTGAGGTCGGATGGCGTTCCATCAGAAACAGGAAATTAGGGGAACATGCTGTCTTCATCTTTCCTATTGATGCACTGGAGCAGCTAAGTGCCATCCCTGGGGTTCAGGAGTTGGCTGTGGAGATGGGCTATCAGTATTAAGATAGGATATGTTAAGGTTAAGATCAAGTTCTGTAGCATAAGGTAACATAGGATAAATTAAGATTATATAGGATAAGTATTTTGTATTATTTCTGATTATTAAGTTTTTTCCACGATGTTGACAAAAAGGGTCTACTTTTTCTTTTCTGCGCATGTATAATGTGTGACACGATGTATGCTGCGTGTGGAGTGATTTCTTCTCTCTTTCTGTAAGTTTTTCATGACAGCAGACGTGTGTAGACGTGTGTCAAAATGTATGCTTTAAAACGAAAATGTAAATACTGAAAAGACGTAAAATAAAACACCAGTTTACAATATTAATCAGTTTATTGATTTACACAAATGAATGAAGAGAACATTTGGTTCATACATATGGAGGCAGAAAGCTCAACAGGTTATGGGCCCAGGAGAAGTGCAGGAGCATGGCAGAGGCTGGTTTTTGATGGCGACGAACAGAAGTACGAACTATGGGAAGTAAAATTTTTAGGCCACATGAGAATGCTTGGCCTAAAGGAAACAATACTATCCGCTG
Source organism: Paramormyrops kingsleyae (assembly GCF_048594095.1). Taxonomy (NCBI): domain Eukaryota; kingdom Metazoa; phylum Chordata; class Actinopteri; order Osteoglossiformes; family Mormyridae; genus Paramormyrops; species Paramormyrops kingsleyae. Next base: position 1,776,455 of record NW_027325967.1, on the reverse strand, counting down.
ACGACAATGTCGACCGAGAGAAGAATGAAGAATGCTACGCAGAGCTAATTCAGTTCCTCGACGACAAAAGCCTGTCGTTAGTGATGAGAGAAGCAACCGACGACGGAAGGAAAGCATTAAAAATCCTAAGAAATCACTACGCCAGCCAGGGTAAGCCGAGAATCATTGCCTTATATACAGAGCTAACTTCTCTGAAGAAGGAACCAGAAGAAAGCGTTACAGACTATATTATCCGAGCCGAAAGAGCGATAACGTCTCTCAGGAATGCTAAAGAAATGTTAAGTGATGGACTGATAATAGCTATGATTTTGAAGGGCTTGCCAGAATCATACAAACCCTTTGCCATCCACATCACACAAAGCAGCGAAGAATTGACATTCGTACAATTCAAGAGTCGACTACGAAGTTACGAGGAGACAGAAAAGTTTGATCCCAAGACAAAATCGGACAACGTGATGAAAGCAGAAGCATCGACCGTGACATGCTATGGTTGTGGTAATCGAGGTCACATAGCCAGAGAGTGCCGCCAGAAAGCATCATCGAAGTGGTGTAACTACCATCGAAGCTCAACGCACAGCGACGAAACGTGCAGGAGAAAAGGCAACAGACAAAGAGATGATGCCAAACAGACAGCCGAAAAGAAAGACGACAACGAGCAAACTTTCGTTTTTAAAGTAAGCCAACGTTTACTTCCCGAAAGCATTAAAGGAAGAGGACTAATGGTGGACTGCGGAGCAACATCTCACATCATTACAGAGAAAGCAAGATTCACGCGGTTCGATGAATCTTTCAACCCTGCATTGCATTACATGGAATTGGCGGATGGAACGAGAATGAATAACGTAGCCTTAAAGCGCGGAGAAGCAGAGGTGTTCTTACAAGACGGGGAAGGAAAAACGGTCAAGACCATTTTAAGGAGAGCCCTCTTCATACCGTCATATCCACAGAGCATCATCTCCGTTCAAGCTGCCACCGAAGATGGAGCAAGAGTGATCTTCCAAAAGGGCCAAAACGAACTCATAGGTGAAGACGGTACTGTGTTTCCAATCAAAGAGCACGAGAGACTATTCTACTTGAAAACGGTAAATGAACCAGATCAATGTGATTATGAATTTGCAAATGATATGTGTGCCAGAGATAAAGTAAACTTAGCATGTGATGTTAAGACATGGCATAAAATCATGGGGCACTGTAACTTTGATGACTTGTTGAAATTACCTAAACTAGTCGAGGGTATGCAGATAAATGATAAAACTAAAGTAAATTGTAACATATGCATAAAAGGGAAGTTCACAAACTGTAGGAGTAGAAAAGCAGATGCAAAAGCTAATGCCCCCCTCGAACTGGTGCACACTGACTTGGCGGGTCCCATTGAACCAACTGCTTCAGAAGGGTACAAATATGCCATATCATTCACAGATGATTATTCAGGTGCCATATCAGTGTACTTTCTCAAAAATAAGAGTGACTCAACATTAGCCACTGAAAAGTTTTTTGCAGACAGTGCAAGGTAAAATGTATAAGGTCTGATAATGGCACAGAATACACTAGTAATGCGTTCCAATCCCTTTTGAGAAGAAAAGGGGTTAGACATGAGACATCATGCCCGTACTCTCCGCATCAAAATGGCACAGCAGAGAGGCAGTGGAGGACCATTTTTGAGATGGCAAGATGCCTACTGTTAGAGAAAGAGTTACCAAAGGTGTTATGGCCATATGCTGTTCAAACGACTGCCCATATTAGAAATCGTTGCTATAATGAAAGAACGCAAAACACACCTTACTTCATGCTCACCGGAAAGAGGCCAGACCTCACAAAAATGTGGATATTTGGCTCAGACTGTTACGCATACAGGCATGACCAGAAGAAATTAGATCCTAGGTGTGATAAAGGAGTCTTTGTGGAGTACAGTAAAAATAGCCCTGCATATTTGGTCTATAACCGTCAGACAAGAAAAGTGACCAAGCACAGATTGGTAAAATTCACTAAGAAAGAACGTAGTGAACAAACAACACAAACAGATGAGGATGATCTAGAAATAGTTGCCGGTAGAGACAACAGTGCTGGTGGGGAGAAGGTTGACGAGTCACATGGTGAGGGCAGTACAGATGATGAGATCAAAGATGATCAAGAGGATAATGAGGTGATGAGGGAGGAAGTCTCAGATGAGAATGGAAACAAAACAGATGCAGAAATCATCCCAAACCAAAAACAACGGTTATCACAGAGAGAAAAGAGACCCCCAAAATATTTAGAGGATTACGTATCAGATCAAAACAAGAGTGATGTAACATATGTGAACATTGATTATTGTTACAGGGCAGTATTTGGTGTTCCCCAGGCGTATAGAGAGGCTTTGATGTCACCTGATGCACCTGAGTGGAAGCGTGCAATGCGGGAAGAGATGGATTCACTCAAAGAAAATGACACTTTCGAATTAACTACATTACCTGAGAATAGGAAGATCGTTGGAGGAAAATGGGTCTACACCATTAAAGAAAATGGTGGGATGGGAAAGCTCTTAAAAGCAAGATATGTGGCAAAGGGCTATAGCCAGACTGAAGGTATAGACCTACAGCAGATCTGACGTCAGTGCGAGCATTAATGCAAATAGCTGTCCAGAATGACCTTATAGTTCATCAAATGGATGTCAAGACGGCATACTTACATGCACCTATAGATGAAGACATTTACTTGGAGCAACCTGAGGGTTTCGAATCAACTTCTGTGACAGGGGAAAAGTTGGTGTATAAACTGAAAAAATCCCTGTACAGTTTGAAACAATCTGGTTGGAACTGGTATGAGCTACTAAATGATCACCTTGGACAAAATGGTTTTGAGAGAAATTTGTCAGATCACTGTATATATAGGAAGCAAGCCGGAGAAGACATTATCATAGTCATCATTTGGGTAGATGACCTAATCATTGCAGCAAGCAGTAACAAAGGACTTAACAGATTCAAAAATAGCATGAAAAATAAATTCAATATGAAAGATCTAGGGAGGATTTCACATTTCTTAGGTATTGGATTTGAACAAACAAATGGAAAAATCAAAATGAGCCAAAAGGGATATGTGATGAAAATGCTAGAACGTTTTGGAATGTCAGACTGCAAGCCTAGGACTACTCTATGCGAGTTAAAGGTAGAGAGTGGTGAGAATGATCAAGATAGCAGCATGGAGGTCCAAAATCCCAGAGAATATCGAGAGATAGTGGGCAGTCTTATCTATGCCATGACATGTACCAGGCCAGATATTAGTTGGATAGTAAGCAAACTATCACAAACCCTATCAAGTCCAAAAGCACGGGATTTTGTGACTGCCAAACACGTGCTAAGGTATCTAAAGGGCACAAGTGATTACGAGTTGTGTTTTCAGAAAACAAATTGTGATCTGAGTCTAATAGCTTTCAGTGACTCTGATTGGGCATCATCCCTCAATGACAGACGTAGTACTTCAGGATATTGTTTTAGCCTGACAGAACAAGGTCCGGTAATTTCCTGGAAGTCAAAGAAGCAACCAGTCGTTGCATTGTCCACATGTGAGGCCGAATATATAGGTCTAGCAAATGCTACCCAAGAAAGCATATATCTAAGTCAGTTGCTGAGTGGTATGGATAACAAGGTGTACACCTATACTAAAATGTATGGTGACAATCAGGGAGCAATTGTACTAACAAAAAATCCTGTGAACAGAAAGCGATCAAAGCACATTGACGTTAAATACCATTTCATTCGCGATGCAGTAAATGAAAGAAAAATAAGTATTGAGTATTGTTCATCAGAAGAGATGGTTGCTGACATGTTGACCAAACCTGTATCAAAAGTAAGAATGTTGAAGTTCAAATGTTTTCTTTTTGGAAGTGAATAGAGATGTATAATACCACTAACAGGTGTTTTCATATGATGAGAACAAGTGGGGGTGTTGGATTATGTGTTCTCATCTCATATGTTTGTATTATTTCTGATTATTAAGTTTTTTCCACGATGTTGACAAAAAGGGTCTATTTTTTCTTTTCTGCGCATGTATAATGTGTGACACGATGTATGCTGCGTGTGGAGTGATTTCTTCTCTCTTTCTGTAAGTTTTTCATGACAGCAGACGTGTGTAGACGTGTGTCAAAATGTATGCTTTAAAACGAAAATGTAAATACTGAAAAGACGTAAAATAAAACACCAGTTTACAATATTAATCAGTTTATTGATTTACACAAATGAATGAAGAGAACATTTGGTTCATACATATGGAGGCAGAAAGCTCAACAATAAGGTTAAGATAGGTCAAGTTAAGATTGTATAACATAAAATAGCATATAAGTTAAGACTAAGACAGGATAACTTACCATAAGGTTAAGATAAGATTATATGATATAAGATACCATAGTATAAGAATGATAGGATTGTATCATGTATTTATAGGATTCCTATAAATGTTTGTATGAATGCTTACCATCTTTTTCAATCAGATTTATAAATGAGTTCCCCGATTAATCTGTTTACATGAAAACATCTTAATTGCATTAAGGCATGTAAACGTAGCCACCTAACAAAGATAAAGATAATGTTTATTGTCATTGTCACTTGGACAACGAAACTGAAAATGCAATTCAAGTCAATGTGAGGTATAAAAAGAGTAATAAAATATTACAAAATATACAAATTGCATTGAATACTGCATTGACTATACCGACTGCACTGAATAACCATACTGCACTGATTAAATATAAGAAATGAACTGTTATGTTTTGCATTTAACGCCATGATTGCTAGGGGTGTGGTCCTGGTCAAGACAATCTACTGAACTCCAAACTGAATGTCAGAATGGGAAAGAAAGGTGATTTAAGCAATTTTGAGCGTGGCATGGTTGTTGGTGCCAGACGGGCCGGTCTGAGTATTTCACAATCTGCTCAGTTACTGGGATTTTCACGCACAACCATTTCTAGGGTTTACAAAGAATGGTGTGCAAAGGGAAAAACATCCAGTATGCGGCAGGCCTGTGGGCGAAAATGCCTTGTTGATGCTAGAGGTCAGAGGAGAATGGGACGACTGATTCAAGCTGATAGAAGAGCAACTTTGACTGAAATAACCACTCGTTACAACTGAGGTATGCAGCAAAGCATTTGTGAAGCCACAACACGCACAACCTTGAGGCGGATGGGCTACAACAGCAGAAGACCCCACCGGGTACCATTCATCTCCACTACAAATAGGAAAAGAGGCTACAATTTGTCCATCCCTTTATGACCACCATGTACCCATCCTCTGATGGCTACTTCCAGCAGGATAATGCACCATGTCACGAAGCTCGAATCATTTCAAATTGGTTTCTTGAACATGACAATGAGTTCACTGTACTTAAATGGCCCCCACAGTCACCAGATCTCAACCCAATAGAGCATCTTTGGGATGTGGTGGAACGGGAGCTTGGTGCCCTGGATGTGCATCCCACAAATCTCCATCAACTGCAAGATGCTATCCTATCAATATGGGCCAACATTTCTAAAGAATGCTTTCAGCACCTTGTTGAATCAATGCCACGTAGAATTAAGGCAGTTCTGAAGGCGAAAGGGGGTCAAACACCGTATTAGTATGGTGTTCCTAATAATCCTTTAGGTGAGTGTATATATATATAATATTTATATTATAATATTATATTATTTAAGCTAATTTCCTAGATCCTTAAATTTGCAAGCAATCATTTGAAGAGAGAATGAGCCTTTACTATGTGAGAAAGAGAAGTGCTCCTCCCTGCTTAATCAACTTAAAACACATAAAACATTCTCCTTCACCTTTCCCCTTATACTACAAGCCTTCCATTTCAGTTTAGCTGATTCTTAGCACAGCTGACTAGTAAATTTCTAGTCAGGCGAAAGGGGGTCAAACATCGTATTAGTATGGTATTCCTAATAATCCTTTAGGTGAGTATATATGCATGATAACGTCATGTGTGCAAAATGTTTGTGCATATACAAGGAGGAAGCTTTTTTAGACATTTTAATGAATGGTCATTAGCGTCGATAGCTAGTTGATCACTTGTGTTGAGCCAAAAAACTTGCAGGCTCCATTTTTAGGGCCTATTCATTTTTATACTTTTAAAGGTCTTGCTGAGTGTAGAGCTGAAATTGTGCTTGTCTCAGAGGCTTGAGAGTACAGCAAGGGAAGACGAAGTGTCTCCGGGACGACCACAGGCAACCTGGCACTGCCCGGGCAGATGAAAGAAGAAGGGCACAGAGCCAGGTTGGGCACCACAGCGCTATCCAGCCCATGGTTGACGATGGTCACATTCCACCAGAACCTCCCAACACTAACTCCCCGGGGAACTTCCAAGCAGCAGAGCAGATCCCAACAGCCGAGGATTAAAGGAAAGGAGAGATTCTGGCAGGAAGAAGATCTTGTGGCCAAAGTTTGGAGAACAGATGTGTTACAAATGAAATATCACATTAAGCCTGGGTTATTTCACCATTTTCATTACAGGGAAATTTGTGAAACTCATATTTGAAATAAAAGTATGTGCTACAGCTTAATCATTTTTTCATACATTATTTTGTATTTTCAAAATGTCTTTATTGTAAACTGCACAGCATGTGCCGCTGTGAGCACTATCCCCCGTACAGGAACTATGAATAAGAAGCCTTTAACCTGGGCAGAAAATACATTGTTTTTTTTCCCCCTTCTCGTGTCCGGCAGTTTAGCGAGCAGGATGTTAGTCTGGGTGCTTTATTGTGCCAACACTTTTATTTTGCAAAGTGGAGCTTCGGATTTAAGCTCCTTTTGTTACTTGAGGTATACTCTTTATTAATCATTTTTATGTCATTGCGCCACAAAGCCGGAGCTGACAGGGGCGGTTAGTGGGAAAGAGATAGAGAGAGAAAGTGAGAAAGGAGAGAAAGGGGTAAGAGACAGAGGAAGTAGAAAAATAAATAAATACATAATAAAAATAAAATAAGGAGGGGGGTCAGAGAGAGAGAGAGAGACAGGGAAAGAGAAATAATACATAACAAACAGTAGAACAAAAAGGAAAGAGTGATAAAAGGACAGCTTCTGCATCTTGCTGCTTTACACCGTATCATCACACCAGCTGCTGTATCTGAAAGATAAGATCCAGGGACACACACAAACAGTATACACACAAAGAAACCAGTGGTACCGTTATGACATGGGAATATGCTTGTGCCAGTATCTGCTTCTGGAATTAAATACGTTAATACCAACGAAAGAAAATAAATATATATACATAAGCAGACCACCAGGAACACTGTCCAAATATCGCCGTACCCGTATCTGCATCTGAGAGGAGGGAGTGGAAGCCACACACCAACTTTCACACATACTCTCACACACACACACACCCAGACAAGGAGAAAGAGGGATAAAATGGGGGAAGAGAGCCCTAGACTCTCTTGTGTGTGTGTGTGTGTGTACATGTGTGCGTGCATGTCTATGTGTGTGTGCATTCTAAGTGTATGTGTGTTGATATGAAAGTGTGTGTATGTGTGTGCGTGTGCATATGTACGTGTATGTGTGTGTGTTTATGCATACGTGTATGTGTGTGTGTACGCATATGTGTATGTGTGTATGTTTGTGTGCTGTGAGTGTATGTATGAGTGTGCAGGTTAACATGGAATGATTCCCAGTGAGTGTGCGAGGCCACAACAACACCGCCCTGGGGCCCCCAGACGGCCCGGGAGAGCTCCGACGGGTCATGGACCCAGCCGCCCCACAGCGGCCAGGTACCCGGGCCCCCCGCCACCGTATGGCTGCGCGCCCACCCCAGGAAGGCAGGGGGGGAGGCACCGGGTGCCCCCCACCGGCGAGCACGAGCCAGGAACCCCACGGCCACAGGCCCGGGGGCCGGCCACGCAGGCACGGACAGAGCCAGGAGCCCGGACCACCCGCACACCCCGCGGGGGCCCCGCCAGCCCCGGGGAGACCCGCCCCCCCCCCCCCCCATTGTTTTTAAGTCGGTCTTAATGAAATAGTACCAGTTTCAGAGGGCATTAAGTTGAAAAATACACAGTGAAATATCTAATAATAATAATAATATCTGAACATTCAAACACAGCATACAACTCAGTTTGCAAATTTAAATTTTATCTTAAAGAACTGTGTAATTTCAGAGCCAAATGCCGTGTGCCCACAAATATTTGAATTATTATTGTTTATTATAAATGCGAAATACATTCCTGGAGCCTTCGATTTAGCATACACAGTGCCCTCTACAGGATCCTGTCGAAACAGCATCTGCTTCAACCTCGTTCACGAAATATGCGTTTTTTTCACAAAACGTTTTTCTTTATAAATCCCAAAATCTTCCTATAAATGTTTGTATGAATGCTTACCATCTTTTTCAATCAGATTTATAAATGAGTTCCCCAATTAATCTGTTTACATGATAACATCTTAATTGCATTAAGGCATGTAAACGTAGCCACCTAACAAAGATAAAGATAATGTTTATTGTCATTGTCACTTGGACAACGAAACTGAAAATGCAATTCAAGTCAATGTGAGGTATAAAAAGAGTAATAAAATATTACAAAATATACAAATTGCATTGAATACTGCATTGACTATACCGATTGCACTGAATAACCATACTGCACTGATTAAATATAAGAAATGAACTGTTATGTTTTGCATTTAGCGCCATGGTTGCTTTGGGGAAAAAACAGTTTTTCAGGCGATTTGTCCTGGTTTTCATGGCTCTGTATCTCTTGCCTGATGGCAAAAGCTGAAAGAGACAGTGATGTGATGAATCCTGTGAAATGTCCAAAGCTTTTTTCCGGCATCGGGAGGTGTAGATCTGTTCCAGGGAGGGGAGAGGGCAGCCAATCGTTTTCTCCGCTGCCCTGATGACCCTGTGGAGAGCTCTCATGTCTGAGGAAGTGCAGCTGCCGTACCACTCTCCATGGAACAGTGATAAAAGGCATGGAGCAGATTTCTGGGGAGACGGTTCTTTCTGAGGATTCTCAGAAAAAACAGTCTCTACTGCGCTTCTTCAGCAACTCCTTAGTGTTCTTAGGTAACTTGGTGACTTAGCAAACTGCATGTTCCTCATCTCCTCTGTATGGACCTTAGAGCTGTAGGGAACTTGTAAATTCTAAAGGGTTCACAAACTTCTAAGCACCATTGTTGTTTTATTGTATGCATGACCATTGGCTAAGATATGTGATCATTGTTTGGCTGTAGTGGAGGCTGACTGATATTCTGCAAAGTACTCAATTTCAGTAAATCTGCAGAGTGTCCTGCTGAGTGATTATAAGGGGATTGAATAATGTTTATTGCATCTGTATTCCACAGACGGCTATGAAGAGGGCAGGAGGAAGGCCAAAGAGGCAGAGACGATGTCTGACCTCCAGTCTGAAGCAGAGGTGTCTAGGCAAAGGCCACCAAGGTGTAAAAGGTATGTCAGTTTGTGTCACATCACTATTACTTTTCCCGTTCACACGCTGTTTAAAGTCTTGTTTTCTATTAAACTTCACTGAATTGAATTGGTATGGGTCGAGGTTTGCCTTTTATTTTACACAGTTTTCCATTAAAGGTTCAAGGTCACTTTATTGTCATCAGCAGCTTCATACATGTACAAAGAGTGATGAAACAATGTTTCTCCATGGACCCAGTACAACATATAGTAACATATAGTAACACTTAACATCACAGTAACAGGACGTGCAAGGTGCACACAGGCAGTAAATAAATAGTGCAGAGATATAAACTTCGTAAGTAAGTGCAGTTGCTCATGTTTGTAATTCCGCAACTGCACCACCTTTTGCAGTAATCACTGCCAACAAGCAATCTCTGTACTTCACCATGAGACGTCTGCATTTGCCAAAAGGTCGTTTGGCTCACTCCTCCTGAGCAAACTGCTCAAGCTGTCTTAGGTTTGAAGGGTGGCGTTTCCACTGCAATTGTTAGATTTTTCCATAGATGGTAAATATGATTAAGATCTGGGCTCATAGAGGGCCATTTAACAATTGTCCAATGTTTTTTTCTCAGCCATTCCTGAGTGCTTTTAGCTGTATGTTTTGGGTCATTATCCTGTTGGAGGACCCATGACCTGTGACTGAGGCTGAGCTTTCTGACACTGGGCAGTATGTTTCACTCCAGGATGCCTTGGTAGTCTTGAGACTTCATTGTGCCCTGAACAGATTCAAGGTTCCCTGTGCCAGATGCAGCAAAGCAGCCCCAGAACAAAACCGAGCTCCTCCATGTTACACAGTAGGTATGGTGTTCTTTTCTTCTAAAGCTTCATCTTGCTTCTGTAAACAGAGCTGATGTGACTGGCCAAAAAGCTCCAATTTTGTCTCACCAGTCCAAAGGACATTCTCCCAGAAACTTTGGGGCTTGTCAAAATGCATTTTGCTGAATTCCACTCTAGCTTTTTCATGTTTCTCTATTAATAGTGGAGTCCTTCTGGATTCTCTTCCACGGAACCCATTATTGTTCAAAAGGCGACGGATGGTGCGATCAGTAAGTGACGTACCTTGATCTTGGAGCTCAGTTTGAATGGTTTTGAATGCTTTCCATGGCTCTTTCTACCATCCGCACTATCCCTCTGATCAACCTGGGTTGCATTTCCTCACAGTTTTGTGCAATGACCTCATGCTGCCATCTTGGGGCATTGCCAGTCTTAATGCATTGTCAGTCTTAGTGCATTGTCAGTCTTGGTGCATTGCCAGTCTTGGTGCATTGTCAGTCTTAGTGCATTGCCAGTCTTGGTGCATTGTCAGTCTTGGTGCATTGTCAGTGATATTTTTTTTTCTTTGTTTTAACTGCACATTCTGTAGTACATTATAAATGAAAACAGCATCCCCCATTTATGTGGCGCAGATCCTGTGAATAAGAAGCTGTCAGCCCTGTGTACATACCCTGTACATTTCCTGGGCTCCCATATTAATCATAAACTGCAGATTTTTTATTTATTTTTTTGGGGGGGGAGGGGCATTTGGTACCTGTTGACAGGACTCACACACACACAGTCATTCACATACACACACATCCGTCCATATTAACATTAGATTGTACTCATTTTAATCTAATTGTGGAATGCAGGCCTTAAATGATTCATATTATTTCAATAAGGCCTCCCTTTAGGGGTATAGTCCATGCTTTTACGTTTGTGTAAATCAAACCAAACAAAGGACACGGCCGCATGACCCCGCGGCGCCGAACAAAGAAGCACTGTGGGACATACGGCGGCGTCCGAAACAGACTGAGGAAACGAGCACATCGCCCGCCACTGCCCAGAGTCCCGCTCGCAAACGTCCAGTCTAAACTAGGTGACCTAAGAGCGAGGTTGGGGTTCCAGCGCGATGCAAGAAACTGCAATATACCATGTTTCACGGAAACGTGGCTGACCCCCCTGGTACTGGATCTAGTGGTGACTCCGTCGGACTCTTTCTCTCTTTTTCCTGTTTCATAACTGCTTGCTGTTGGTCATTTAGTACTTGCTCTTTGTCTATGAAACTATGTCATAAATAAAAAGGACATTTAATCGAAATATTACATGCTGATTTTTTTCCTGGTTAAATAAAATCAATACAGCAGATTCTTTTCTACACACACGACTGCTTTTTTTGTAACTTAATTATGCCATCTAACACGATAGGTTCTCTGTCATAAGAATATTCCAATATGTTGGTTGAGATTATTTAAGCGGTACATCAACAATCCTTGTGGGGGAAATTAATGATAATTAAACTTTGACAAACAAGGGCATAGCTGAAAAATCAGTACACTGCTAGTGAGTTACTGGCAATATAGCATAGACATTTACTAGTCAGTTGTGCTAAGAATCAGCTAAACTGAAATGGAAGGCTTGTAGTATAAGGGAGAAGGTGAAGGAGAATGTTTTATGTGTTTTAAGTTGATTAAGCAGGGAGGAGCACTTCTCTTTCTCACATAGTAAAGGTTCATTCTCTCTTCAAATGATTGCTTGCAAATTTAAGGATCTAAGAAATTAGCTTAGTCTACTGTTGCAATGATATACAGCTGCAGACTCTTAATGGCCTTAAAGAGCAATTCAGTGAGACTGAAGTCCTGAGAGGTGTTCTCAAAGTCATTAAATCAGGAAACTTCATAGACATGCTAGTACACAAGGATAAGCTTAAAGGCTTTTTACAGTCCCATTTAGGGGGGCGAAGTAACACGGAACTATTCCAAGAGCTCATGTGCGCAAATCAGAGTGACAATGAAACACCACAACAGTTTTTGTACCGAGTCATAGGCCTCAAACAAAAGATCCTATTTGCTTCTAAATATGCTGGCACTGAATTGAAATACCATGTGACCACAGTCCAAGACATTTTCCTCCACACAGTATACCAGGGCCTCGGCCATAAGCATGATGACATACGTCGAGAACTTAAACCACTGCTTTCAGACAGCAATGTGTCTGATGAGACAATCCTAAAACAAATGATGAGGATAACAAACACTGAGAATGAAAGACAAAGACGCCTAGGGACAGTTGTGTGGCAGAGACCTGTAAATGTGCAGAGAGCGCAGCTTGAAGTTGCAGCAGCGCAAAACAACAGTACAAAGAAACATGGTTCAGATCAAGAGCCCAAAGCTGAAGTGCTCCAACAGTTAACTGAGAGAGTGGAGGAGTTAATGAAGAAAGTTGAACAACTGCAACAGCCATTGCAGACCCAACAGCCACGGTCTTGCCACAACTGCCCAGGTAAAGTAGACCAACAGAAAGCCAAATCTTACAGCTGTGCTAAATGCCTTGAACTAAACCACCCAGGTTGCACGCATTGCTTTTACTGTGGTGAAGAGGGCCACAGGGCAGTGGGTTGTCTGAAGAAACCCAAGTGTCAGGAAAACGTGAGCTGATTTCTGCTGTGGGACAGGCAGTGACCGGGCTTCACCTTCAGTCCCAATTGTGCCCACCTCACACTACTGAGTGCGACACAGAGGGCTCAGACACCAATAAGACTAAGCCAGCTATAATGAAACATAGGCCAAAAGACCACAATGAGCAAGCATTTCCCCAATCCCCTCTTCTCATACCCAGTCAAATGAGTAGGCGCCTGGTTAAGTTTATAGGTGCCAAGGCTCTTGCACGATGTAACCTCAGTGGGTTGACAGTCGATGCACTGCTAGATGCAGGAGCTCAACTGAGTATGATCAACAGAGGTTGGAAGGAGAGGTACCTACCAGACGCCCCGGTGAGGCCTCTCAGTGAAATATGTGATGATAAGGAAGAGCTGGAGGTCCATGCTGTAAATGGAGACTTTCTTCCTTTTGATGGCTAGGTCCTGATCACGGTCAGCTTGAGCGCTAATGGCAGCTTCAGCGAGCCCATCACAGTGCCTTTTCTTGTCTGCAGTGTTCCGCTTGATCACCCACTACTTGGGTATAATTTGCTAGAGGAAGTGGTTTAGAGTCAGCCAGGGGAACTTGTCCCAGCCCTTACCATGCTTCTCTCTGATGCAATGTCAATGCCCTCTGAGAAGCCTGAGCTGTTAGTGAGCTTCATTCATGCTGGCAAATCCTCCAGACATCAGGGGCGTCACATAATGCTATGTCATCCAATCTTAGTTTAACATTATCTTAACGTATCCTATCTTAATCTTATCTTATCCTAAGTACTTGTGAGATCTCTCACCTAATTATTTGCAGGTTCTATGAAAAACCATTTACATCACACAGATAGCCCATCTCCACAGCCATCTCTAGGACCCTGGGGATGGCACTCAGCTGGTCCAGCGCATCACTAGGAAATATCACCTCAACTTCATCAACCCAATTCTCACCATACGAGTAGTGAGCCTCTGAGTTTTGAGTCCTCCCCTACTTGCAGATGTAAATTGCATTTAAAAATTCATTCCAAAACTGAATACACCAGTGATAAGTAAAACACTTGGCCTCATAGGTCATTTTAGGGCAATTGCTTAGATAATAGTCATGCAACTTATTGAATCTTTCCATTTTTTCAAAAACAACAGTAGGGGACATAAATGGGGGTGTCGGACCCGTAACCAGCTGAGATGAGGGGGCTGCAGCCTGTGCTGGAACCTGATACAGAGAGGTGGGCTGGAGCTGAAGATGGATGTGGGGCTGGACTTACAGGTGAGAGTATGCGTAGTGACGGAGGAGGAGAGTGTAAAAAAAGATGGAGATGGAGAGGAGACAAAAGAGGATGGGACTGGTGACGGAACTAAGAAGTGGAGGAGAAGGCGGGTGAGCAGGGCTCAGGTTCTGACACTGATGGAGTGCGACACAGGATTGATTGATTGATTGATTGATTGATTCCCTTTTTTGCTGTTGCAATTCACCATGTCACTAGTCACAAGTACCAGCGAAAAGCAGGCCATCAACCCGACCATACATACACAAACATTATAGGGGGGCAGACAGGTCAGGAAGACAGCGGACTGTAGGAAAACTCAGAGAAACAGATTACGTGAGGAGAGTGGAGGTGAATAAAAAAAACAGCCCCCAGACTGTACTCCAGTAGGAAGTACAATATAGGAACAGAAAAAAAAAAACACCTCAGCAATAAGCACATAGTCACCACATCTCACAACACTAAAGTCGAGACTTGCAACAGGGGAGGGGAATGGGGAGGTGGAGGTAGTCCAGCATAGACAAACAGCCGTCCGTTCCTGCAGCCAAACGGCGCTGTACAAGGACCCGTTCGTTCACGCTGGGGGTATGAAGCGGCGAAGGCGTGGGATGGGGGTAGGGTGTCCTTGTGGTTGGGGGAGAGGAATGCAAGAGAGTCTCACTGCCTTGTTCTTCAGGGGGAGTTGTTGAGCTCAGCAGAGGCCTTGGCCAAGGCCCGTGCTGATTAGGGGGGAGCCAAAAGCAGATAGAATGGGGTTGTTTGGGTTTTCAGGCGAGTAACTGTAATTTCGCAGTTCCTCTAATGTCCATGCTGGTCTCCGCCATCCAAAATCCTTTGCAGAGCCGTGAGCCTCTCCATGATGTTATCAAATCTGCGGTCCATAGTCACGGTGATGTTATTAAATCTGCGGTCGTTAGACACAGTGATGTTATCCAGTTTGCGATCTATAGCCATAGTCTGGGCGCCAACAGCTCTGCCAAGTCCGTCAATCATCCCGGCCAGCCTAGTTGGGCTTTGAGCGGCTGTCACCGTTTTCTTCAATTTCCGATAAGTCAGGGCAATGCCTAATCCAATCAGCATCAGACCTGTAATCATGGTTCCGAATAGGTAAATGTCTTCGATGTCCTCCACGGAAAGAGCTGCCAGACACACGACCCTCCACTTCTCCCGTCCGTCCATCGTGTAGCCAGCTGCGTATGTTCCTGCAGAACAGTCAGGTTCCCCTGAACCTGGGCTTCTCGTCGAGAAGATGGTGTCAATTGCGTTGAGAGACCAGTTGATCAAATCCATAATTTCCTTAGTTTTGAAGAGCAGGGCTGAGAGAGTCTCTCAAGTATAGACAGTAAGACAGTAGACTAGACGAGACGAGAGAAGCAAAGCAGGGAAGATAAGGGGAGGGAGAGGGAGAGAAGTGCGTCCGCCTCCGATGAGAGCTCAGTGAAGGATGGTTGCAACCTCGTCGTCACTCTGGGTGAGATCCTCACACGGGATCTTCTCACCCACCTAGGTTGAGTTGAAGGGGTTTACCAATTTGCTGTTACGGAAGCGTAGTAGACTCTGTAAATTTTTTGTAAATGGTCCCTTTTGTTTTTTACACCTCTTTCCACGTCCTGACCAGCCTCCCGCTGTATTTCTACGGCGTCCTGAGCCCTGCTGACCCCTGCTGGTTGCCACCGGGGTGGGAGTAGACGCAGTGGCGGCAGACATGGTCATGGAGCTGGGTGCCGGCGGCCCAGTGCGGCATTTCCTCTGACGGCCTCCACTACTGGTACTGGTTCGTCCTTTGGGATTAAAAAGACAGGGGACAGCACATTTAATTAAACTGAATCCTTATGTCACTCTACAACAAAACTACATCACAGATATCACACTTGGCAGTCAGTATTGCACATTGAGAAAAATTCTGCCATCTTATTGGATACAGGAAATATAGGCTTGGGAGACTTATGCGCTGGTCTTGAATTGGGCCGCCTGCGTTTCAACAGGGGAACTTGACCTATAAAAACACGACAGTTAGTGCACAGATTCCCTGATATGCAGAACAACAGCGAAAAACAACGCTGGAAAGGTTCATGTGCACCAAATATAGCAGCCTGCTCAATCCAAATGCTGACATCAGGAACTGACTATTAAGTAAAATCATTTATATATCTTTCAATTTCCTTAAATTGCATTATTAGTATTAGGGATTGCATCTTCACTCTCAAGTTATCAAAACTAGGATTTCTGCTTTTTCTTTTTTTTTTTGTGATCAAATTTTAATTGGAGATTTTATAACAAAGAACAAGACGGAACAGAACAAAACACACTCGACCCCCCCCCCCCCCCCAATACACTCTGAGACAGCACCTCAAAGGAAAAGAGACAAAGGACCAACAGTGGTCACCGGCAGCACCCAGCCCCAAAGAGTGCAGCTAAAAACTGAGGAGAAAAGAAATAACATACTTAAATCAGTAAGAAATGTCAAAATTAGGAAAGTAAAAATCAAAACAAAAAACAAGGAATACGGCCTCAGGACGTGACCCACAGCCAGTCCTTTACCAGCTGCACGTCATGGAGCCAGCTCTGGATCGTAGAACCAGACGAGTTGTTAATCCAGGCTGCAGAGAGTTCCAGCAGAAGCAGATCAAGGAAGGTGGACTTCCAGACAGTGGGAATGGCACGATCAGGAGACTTCCAGACAGTGGGAATGGCACGATCAGGAGACTTCCAGACAGTGGGAATGGCACGATCAGGAGACTTCCAGACAGTGGGAATGGCACGATCAGGAGACTTCCAGACAGTGGGAATGGCACGATCAGGAGACTTCCAGACAGTGGGAATGGCACGATCAGGAGACTTCCAACGAGAGGCTAATAACAACTTAGCCGCTAAGGAGGCGGATATCAGGAGCCTCCGCTGGAAGCGAGAGAGAGAAGAGAAGAGAAGTCCAGGAGAAGAAGGACCACGGGAGACAGAGGGATGGGAGAGGAAAGAACTGATGAGAGAGATCTGGCCACATAATCCCAAAGAGCAGGCGCTGGAGGACAGTCCCAGAACATATGGAGAAAGGTACCAGGGACCTGAAGGGGACAAAAATGACATATGGGGTCAGGCTCTAAGCCCATGAGATGGCATTTCCGGGGAGTGGGGTACAACCTGTGAAGAAACTTAAATTGTGTTTGCTGGTGATTGGGATTTTTAGAGCAGTTTTTAATATTATGAAAAATAACACTCCAAGATAGGACAGGGTTTGGAGAGAGCTCCCCCTGCCAGACAGAAATCATGGGGAGAGGTTTATGAGAGGATCTGCAGAGGAGAGAATAGAGACAGGACACGGGCTTAGAAACAGGTGAAAGGACAGAGCAAATCTGCACAGCGGGTGAAGAGGAAGAAGCAAGGAAAAAGAGATATTACAGGCCCTAAGCATGGACCTCAGCTGGAGGTAGAAAAAGTATGAGGAAGAAGGAAGATCGAATGTGACCTTAACCCCAAAGGACGAACCAGCACCAGTAGTGGAGGCCGTCGGAGGAAATGCCGCACTGGGCCGCCGGCACCCAGCTCCATGACCATGTCTGCCGCCACTGCGTCTACTCCCACCCCGGTGGCAACCAGCAGGGGTCAGCAGGGCTCAGGACGCCGTAGAAATACAATTCAATTCAATTCAATTCAATTCAAAAAACTTTATTTGTCCCCGAGGGGCAATTTAAAAGGCACAGAGGAGCAACGCACACAAATAACAGTAGTAATACAACAGATGACACACACACATAATGAACTATGAACAAAATAAATAAAGCTTAAAGTACAGAGGCAATAAGATGCATGATGATGAAAGTGGGAAAAAAAAAAGAGAGAGATGAGAGACTCAGATCAGAGGAGGTCTGGATTGTAGGGGGAGGGGAGGTGGGAGTGTGAGGTGATAATGGTGGGTTTGGGGGGGTGTCAGGAATTCAAAAGAAGGACAGCTTTAGGAACAAAGGTGGCCCTCCTCCTCTGTGTCCTGCAACCGGGACATCGGAGCCGACGTTTGGAGGGGAGCCACTCAAAGGCAGAGTTCAGCGGGTGTGATGGGTCTTTAATGATTTTGAGTGCTAGCCTGTGTGTCTGCTGGTCGCAGATGTGTGATATGGATCTCAAGGGCAGACCAATAATCTTAGAGCACATGCTGACAGTGCTCTGTAGCCGATTTCTGTGCTGCATGCTGGTGGAATGGAACCAGCAGATGATGGAGAATGAGATGACATTCTCTATGAAGGAGTAGTAAAAGGACCATAAAATGTCTTTCCTGACTCCAAAGGAATTGAGCTTCCTAAGGAGGTATTGCCGCTGATGACACTTCCTAAGAATCTCCTCTGTGTTGGAGGAGAATTTCAGCAGATGGTCAAAGATGGTGGCCAGATATTTATACTCCTGGACTAGCTCTACTGGTTTACCATGGATGAAGGTGGTAACTGCTGCAGCCAGGTCTCTCTGCTTGTTGGAGTAAGTCACGTTTAGTTCCAGACATGAGGTGTCACACCAGCCCACAAACTTCTGCAGAGCGTGACCATGGTTGTGTGAGGGGCCTGACAGCAGAGTCAGGAGGATGGAGTCATCAGCGTACTTCACCAGATGGCAGTTGGGCTGTGTGTTTCTGCAGTCATCCGTGTATAAGATGAAGAGCAGAGGAGACAGCACGCATCCTTGTGGTGACCCGGTAGAGGTATAACGGAGGTCAGAGAGAGTATTGTTTACCTCTGTGATCTGTTGGTCAGAAAGTCCAATATCCACAGGATTAACTGGTTGTCCAGATGAAAGTTGAGGGAGAGTTTAGTAGCCAGGATGTGGGGTTGCAGAGTGTTGAATGCTGAGGAAAAGTCGGCAAACAAGAGTCTAACTGATGAGTTAGGCTGCTCCAGATGTTTATGCATGGTGTCTATAATGAATGATTTTGCGTCGTCAACACCTCTGTCTGTGCGATATGCAAACTGAAGCGGGTCCATATAGGGGTTAGTTGTTCTGATGATGTGGTGTTTTACGACCCTTTCCATGGCTTTCATCACTAGAGAGGTGAGAGCCACGGGCCGAAGATCATTCAGAACTTTGGTTATACTTTTTTTAGGAATGGGGATGACAGTGGAATGTTTCCAGAGGCGGGGTACTATGCCGCTGTCCATAGAGTTCTGGAACAAGGTCCGGAATACGCCACCTAGTTGCTGAGCACAATGCCGCAGGACTCCACTGCAGATGTGGTCTGGGCCGGGTGCACTTCTCTCTCTAGTCATCTTAAGGGCATTCACTACGTCCAGAGTGTTGAAGATGAGTGCGGAGTTGTCTGATTTAAGTGAGGATCTTAAACTCTGGAGCTGAGTGGAGTTGTCTGACTCAAACCTGGTGTAAAAGGAGTTGAGGTCATCAGGGAGTGATGTGTCGCTGCTGCCCTCAACGTGGATGGTTCTGGGACTGGAGACAGCTGTGTTCACAGTGGCCATGGTTTTCAGTCCCTGCCAAGCAGAGCGGAGGTTCCCCTCTGAAAAATTCTGCTCCACTTTGTCTTTGTATTTCAGTTTTGCCATTTTAATTGCTAGTTTGACTTCTCTGTTGATTTCCTTCTTGTCTGATTCAGAGCCAGTAAAGAAAATCCTTTTCTTTTTGTTTAGTATTTCCTTGAGCTCTTTGGTGATCCAAGGTTTATTGTTGGCAAAGATGGTGACTGTTTTTGATGGGATGATATTGTCAACGCAGAAGGAGATGTATGATGAGACTGTGTCTACCTGCTCATGTATATTGTTGGAAGAAAGAAGATTGTCCCAGTCTGTAGATTCAAAGCATCCTTGTAGGGTTTGGATGCTTTCTGCTTTCTGCTGTCCACTGTTTGATGTTTGTAACAACCTTCTTTGCCCTTTTGATGATTGGCGTGTATGCTGGGGCGAGCAGGATTGTATGACGATCAGCCAAGCTGAGAGGGGGGAGGGGAAGAGATCTGTATGCATCCTGGACTGAACCATAGCATTTGTCCAGAATCTTCCCCATGCGGGTGGTACATGTGACGTACTGATGGAATCCTTTGAGGGACTTGTCAAGCGAACAGTGATTGAAATCTCCCAAAATGAGTTTGGGGGAGTCCGGTGATAACTGTTCAAATTTATTTAGAGTGTTGATGATGTGCTCCGTAGCAGTGGCGGCGTTGGCTTTGGGGTGGATGTAGACCAAAATGAGGAAAAGTTGTGGAAATTCTCTGGGGAGATAGAAAGGGCCAGGAGCTCGATGTCTGTGGAGCACCAGCGTGAATTAATATAGAGACACACGCCTCCTCCATGATGTTTACCGGAGAGCACACTGACGCGGTCCAGACGTACCGGGGGGGTGAAGCCATCAATGTGTAGCATGTCATCGTTGCTTGCTTGCAGCTCATCCGTTTTTTTGCGGAGAGAGCGAACGTTAGCCAGGATGATGGACGGAAGCGCTCGCTGTTTAAAGGTCTCCCTTTTAAGCCTGGCTTTAACGCCACCCTTTTTCTTCCCTCTTCTGGTTACCTTTTTGTGTGTGAATTTATGCTGGCTGGAGGAGTTCACGCGGAGAATTTCCTCTGGAAAGCTGACCGTGTCTGTGGAGTGTTGAGTCTGTAGTCCAAGCTGAATTAAGCGATCTCTGTGCTAGATGAGCCGCGATCCGTCGGGAGGGTTGTGTCCAGTAAAAGACGCACACTCACAGATAAGCAGCCAATGCGTACATGCAATTGTCCAAAAAAATGCACAAATCTCACAGATATTCATGCTGGGGTATGTTCCGGGAATAATAATAATAAATAAAATAATAATTAAAAGAATAAATAAATAAAAATTGTGTCCGGAGTAACAAGCAGCCACGTAACGTGAGCGCGATTAGAACAAAGAGACAGCGCAAAGTGAGCGCGTCTAGAGCGCTCCGTGAGTATTGAGGAAAAAAGTATGGAAAAATAAGAGAGAAACTCAAAAAAAGAAGCAGCTCCGTTAAAAGTGCAAAGCAGTTTGTGCAAGACTGTACCGAAGCACGCAGAAAAACAAAAACAAACCAACAAGAACGATAAAATACGATACACACGTCGCTCCTCTAACCAGCCGGTCGACCGCACGAGCAGCGACCCGGAATTCATTCGGCGGGAGGCTGGTCAGGACGTAGAAATTGGTGTAAAAAACAAAAGGGGCCATTTACAAAAAATTTACAGAATCTAGTACGCTTCAGTAACAGCAAATTGGCAAACCCCTTTGACTCAACCCAAGTGGGTGAGAAGATCCCGTGTGAGGATCTCACCCAGAGTGACGACGAGGTTGCAACCATCCTGTGTCGCACTCCATCAGTGTCAGAGCCTGAGCCTGAGCCCTGCTCACCGGCCTTTGTGGGATTAAATAGAATTATAAATAACATACAATGAATAGAGGAAAAAGAGAATATAGCTTAAAGCAGGGCATGATGAAAAGGGGGGGGGTTCATTCTAAAAAATGCAGTTAACTGAAACAACAACTGACTGGCGCGCCGGCAAGGCAAGGCTACCTAATCGGAACAGATAGGGGGGGCGACAGAGAATATCAGCGGCCCCTACTTATCTTTTAGCCTTCCAGAAGGCCAAGAACAGTACGAGCCGGCTAGAGTCACACATATGGTTGTCACGTACACGGAAGGTACCGAGAAAGGGGGGGGAGATGCCCAAAGGGCTTTAAAAGGGATACAGCTGATACATATGGCAGAGCCTCCTCCTGTACATGCTGAATGTATGTCAGATGGCCGCTCCCGGATTGCAATCTGTCAGACAATAAACCGGTGATTTGCAACTTCTCCCCGTGTCAGCTGTGAATCTCTTCTCATCCACGAACCCGGTGGAGACGCCGTGCTCCAACACCTTCTCCTCCACTTCTTTCTTAGTTCCGTCACCCATCCCATCCTCTTTTGTCTCCTCTCCATCTCCATCTTTTTTTACAGACTCTCCTCCTCCGTCACCACACGTAGTCTCACCTGTAAGCCCAGCCCCACATCCATCTTCAGCTCCGGACATGGTTCATCCCACCCCTCCGTATCAGGTTCCAGCGCACCCCTCATCTCAGCTGGTTACGGGTCCGACACCCCCATTTATGTCCCCTTCCGTTGTTTTTGAAAAAATGAAAAGATTCAATAAGTTGCATAACTATTATCTTAGCAACTACCCTAAAATGACATATGATGCCAAGTGCTTTACTTACCATTGGTGTATTCAGTTTTGGAGTGAGTTTCTAAATGCAATTTCCATCTGCAAGCAGGGGAGGGACCAAAACCTAGAGGCTCACTACACGTATGTTGACAATTGGGATGATGAAGCTGAGGTGATATTTCCTAATGATGCGCTGGACCAGCTGAGTGCCATCCCCGGGGTCCTGGAGTTGGCTGTGGAGATGGGCTATCTGTGTGATGTAAATAGTTTTTCATAGAACCTGTAAATAATTAGGTGAGAGATCTCACAAGTACTTAGGATAAGATAAGATTAAGATAGTTTAACCTTAACTTATCCTAAGTTTGTATGACATAAGATTAGAATAAGATAAGACTAATATAGGTTAAGATAAGATTTTGTATAACATAAGGTAACATAGAATAAGATAAGACTAATATAGAGTAAGTTAAGATGAGGTTAAGATAAGATTGTATAACGTAAGATAACATAGAATTAAATAGGACTAAGATATAAATAAATGTGGATTATTTTGCATTTGGTTTGTGTCTGTGTGGTTATTTAAAACATTGTGAAGTTTGAAACAAAATTTGATTAGCTTAAATAATGATTGGTTAAACTCATGTACATGTAGAGAATTGTAGTGGACTTGCCATTGAATTAAAGGTTTCTTCAGTTCTCAAGTGCAATGCAAAAAACATAGAGGGGCAATTCATTAAATGATGCAAGCACAGGGACATGTTTTTGGTGTTAAACCTAAATTGCATGACCATTCTGCCGCAAAAACAAGCCTTTAAGGTTAAAGGTGCCATCCAACTCTACTTTGAAAACTCGTGAAACTGATAAAGTACATCTTTCTTTGTTTTCCGCACATACGTCCACCAAACGGAAGGGGCCTGAGAGTGGCATTAAGAGTCTGCAGCTGTATATTATATATATATATATATATATATATATACACTCACCTAAAGGATTATTAGGAACACCTGTTCAATTTCTCATTAATGCAATTATCTAATCAACCAATCACATGGCAGTTGCTTCAATGCATTTAGCGGTGTGGTCCTGGTCAAGACAATCTCCTGAACTCCAAACTGAATGTCAGAATGGGAAAGAAAGGTGATTTAAGCAATTTTGAGCGTGGCATGGTTGTTGGTGCCAGACGGGCCGGTCTGAGTATTTCACAATCTGCTCAGTTACTGGGATTTTCACGCACAACCATTTCTAGGGTTTACAAAGAATGGTGTGCAAAGGGAAAAACATCCAGTATGCGGCAGTCCTGTGGGCGAAAATGCCTTGTTGATGCTAGAGGTCAGAGGAGAATGGGCCGACTGATTCAAGCTGATAGAAGAGCAACTTTGACTGAAATAACCACTCGTCACAACCGAGGTATACAGCAAAGCATTTGTGAAGCCACAACACGCACAACCTTGAGGCGGATGGGCTACAACAGCAGAAGACCCCACTGGGTACCACTCATCTCCACTACAAATAGGAAAAAGAGGCTACAATTTGCACGAGCTCACCAAAACTGGACAGTTGAAGACTGGAAAAATGTTGCCTGGTCTGATGAGTCTCGATTTCTGTTGAGACATTCAAATGGTAGAGTCAGAATTTGGCGTAAACAGAATGAGAACATGGATCCATCATGCCTTGTTATCACTGTGCAGGCTGGTGGTGGTGGTGTAATGGTGTGGGGGATGTTTTCTTGGCACACTTTAGGCCCCTTAGTGCCAATTGGGCATCGTTTAAATACCACGGCCTACCTGAGCATTGTTTCTGACCATGTCCATCCCTTTATGACCACCATGTACCCATCCTCTGATGGCTACTTCCAGCAGGATAATGCACCATGTCACAAAGCTCGAATCATTTCAAATTGGTTTCTTGAACATGACAATGAGTTCACTGTACTAAAATGGCCCCCACAGTCACCAGATCTCAACCCAATAGAGCATCTTTGGGATGTGGTGGAACGGGAGCTTCGTGCCCTGGATATGCATCCCACAAATCTCCATCAACTGCAAGATGCTATCCTATCAATATGGGCCAACATTTCTAAAGAATGCTATCAGCACCTTGTTGAATCAATGCCACGTAGAATTAAGGCAGTTCTGAAGGCGAAAGGGGGTCAAACACCGTATTAGTATGGTGTTCCTAATAATCCTTTAGGTGAGTGTATATATATATAATATTTATATTATAATATTATATTATATAAGCTAATTTCCTAGATCCTTAAATTTGCAAGCAATCATTTGAAGAGAGAATGAACCTTTACTATGTGAGAAAGAGAAGTGCTCCTCCCTGCTTAATCAACTTAAAACACATAAAACATTCTCCTTCACCTTCTCCCTTATACTACAAGCCTTCCATTTCAGTTTAGCTGATTCTTAGCACAACTGACTAGTAAATTTCTATGCTATATTGCCAGTAACTCACTAGCAGTGTACTGATTTTTCAGCTATGCCCTTGTTTGTCAAAGTTTAATTATCATTAATTTCCCCCACAAGGATTGTTGATGTACCGCTTAAATAATCTCAACCAACATATTGGAATATTCTTATGACAGAGAACCTATCGTGTTAGATGGCATAATTAAGTTACAAAAAAAGCAGTCGTGTGTGTAGAAAAGAATCTGCTGTATAGATTTAATTTAACCAGGAAAAAAATCAGCGTGTAATATTTCAATTAAATATCCTTTTTATTTATGACATAGTATGATAGTTTCATGGACAAAGAGCAAGTACTAAATGACCAACAGCAAGCAGTTATGAAACAGGAAAAAGAGAGAAAGAGTCCGACGGAGTCACCACTAGATCCAGTACCAGGGGGGTCAGCCACGTTTCCGTGAAACATGATATATTGCAGTTTCTTGCATCGTGCTGGAACTCCAACCTCGCTCTTAGGTCACCTAGTTTAGACTGGACGTTTGCGAGCGGGACTCTGGGCAGTGGCGGGCGATGTCCTCGTTTCCTCATTCTGTTTCGGACGCCGCCGTATGTCCCACAGTGCTTCTTTGTTCGGCGCCGCGGGGTCATGCGGCCACGTCCTTTGTTTGGTTTGTTTTACACAAACGTAAAAGCATGGACTATACCCCTAAAGGGAGGCCTTATTGAAATAATATGGATCATTTAAGGCCTGCATTCAAATATTACATTAAAATGACTAAATTAAAATGATTAAGTTTACCCATCTTTATCACTCTGCCTTAAACAAAGGAGACGCCTGAAACTCATTCCGGTCCATCTCCTCGGTATACAGAGTACACTTTAGATGGGCAGTAAGTGCATTTCCCTGCCACTCCAGGGAAGCCGGTGTGGATGTGCAGGCTAGCTGTTTGGTCCCTGCTTCTGGTTCATGCGGCAGAATCTGCAAAGGCGGCCTGCTTGTCGTGAGTCTGGCCTTTTCCTCTTTTTCTCCACCCTCTTCTCCACCCGTTTCTTGGCAGCCTCCCGCTCCTTCTGGAAGAATTCTGTCTCTGCAAATTCATCTAAGGCCATTTTGGGGTTAGAGAGCCCCTCAGCAAAAAATGTTACGTTTGTAACCAAAAATCAGGTAACACTACTTAAGGCCATTGCTTTAGCAATTTATAAACACATTCATAACTAATAATAATGAATCCATAAAGTATTAGAAACATGGCTATAATTATTTATCAAAAGGCATAACACATTATACCCATGTGTATTATGCATTATGAATGATTTATGAAGGTCTCATCTGGAATGCACTATAGATACCTTCATAATGCATTATGATGCTCGGAATAATACAGCTTTGTACCGTATTACAAAGGTATCTATAGTGCATTATAGATGAGAGCTTCATAAGGCAGTCATAGTGCATAATAAACATGGCAATTTGTTATGCCCTTTTAGAAATATAGCCATGTTCATAATGCTTTATGAATGCATTATAATGCATTGTCAATGTGTTTAAAAATGACTAAAACAAAAAAAAATGTTACCAAAAATCATTTATGGTTCTGCCTGTGATGCTATCAACACTCAAGCTTTTCTGGTCAGTGCAATTTATAATTGTTCAGACAGATAATAGTCTACCATGTGAGCGATGCTCAGGTCACTGATCAACACAAGTTTGTCAGAAACGGACTGACAAGATTTTTTAACGTTATGACAAAAAACTATACAAGCCATGGACACATAGGCTATGCGGCAAACCTAGCTTCAGCCTCTTACCAAGTGAGCGATGCTAGTGATAATGTTACTATAAGCAAGCTGTTATGAAAACACCTGGCGGTATAACTGTAAATTTATCCTGTAGTTCTACATTTATCTCAAACAACGTGTCTTACCTTTGATAGATGAACATTGCGTGTAAATAACTGAAGTGAGAAGCTGGTGACTCGTCCTGCCTCCACAGAAGTTTGTCCCTAGAATAAAAGTTTTCTGAAACTATTTCCCCTCAGCACCTGGAAAGCTGAGCTTCATGTTTGGGTCATTTCAGTGCCCCTAGGCAAAATCTGCACAGGTGTACCTCTGTTTCATATATGTGCCCCATCCTTGGATCTGTGTGCTCTCAAATTCCCGGCCAAGGTTCAACAAACAAGCCATGTCATGCCATTCTGACACTGATATGTCTTCAAGCCATCATTAGTGGCTCCCTCATCTGGCCTCAGTAGTGGTTGCATCCCAGAGCCACCAGCAGCCTGCTGGTCTTGGTGGCACCCCAGTGTTTGCTTGTAGAGGAGATGCTCAGTGGCAGTGGCAATTCTATTTAAAAGAACAGTTTAATTTCAGAGCCAATGGCCATGTGACCATGATATGAAATGAAATGAAATGCCGACAACATTCCTGGAGCCTTCAATTTAGCATACACAGTGCCCTCTACAGGATTCTGTCGAAACCGCACCCCCTTCAGCCAGGTTCACAAAACGTGTGAGTTGTTTTCAGCATACGTTTTTCTTTGTAAATCCCAAAACCCTCTTGTAAATGTACCTATGAATGTTTGGCATCTTTTTCGGTCACACGAAGCCTTTATAAATGAATTCCCCAATTAATACGTTTACATGGCTAGTGTTGTAATTGTATCCAGAGTGCGAATTACCCCTCCATAATTGGGGGGTACTGCCTTCATAACACTTCTATGACCATTATGGTCCGCTACCGCGTCAATACGAATAGTCGCCACCAGGATCAATGTTAAGAGTGCAAGATGCGCTAGGGGTGTTTACTAACATGTATGCAACACACGGTCATGGTCTGGACATGCGACAAAATGAGAATCAATACAGAAGATCTCATTATCCTTATCCCTATCCAAAAGAATTTGGTTTTGCTAACTCTCAGGAATTATCCTAGAAGTAGTATACTAGTAAAAGTAATAAGCCTATACATTTACAAACAGCCTGGTCTGGTCCAGCAGTCTGGTGTTATTCCTGCCCTCTCAGTCCCCCCAGCTCCAACAGCCTTCAGAAATGAATATTTGTCTATTAGGCTAATATCTGCCTTGATGATACAGTAGATAATGGTAGTAAAGTACAGCCTAATTTCTAACTCACCACTTGGTCCTGTGCGCTGTCCTCATCCTGCCATCTCCCTGCTGCCTGCACACTGTCCTCATCCTGCCATCTCCCTGCTGCCTGCACACTGTCCTGATCCTGCCATCTCCCTGCTGCCTGCTCACTGTCCTCATCCTGCCATCTCCCTGCTGCCTGCTCACTGTCCTCATCCTGCCATCTCCCTGCTGCCTGCACACTGTCCTGATCCTGCCATCTCCCTGCTGCCTGCTCACTGTCCTGATCCTGCCATCTCCCTGCTGCCTGCACACTGTCCTGATCCTGCCATCTCCCTGCTGCCTGCTCACTGTCCTCATCCTGCCATCTCCCTGCTGCCTGCTCACTGTCCTCATCCTGCCATCTCCCTGCTGCCTGCACACTGTCCTGATCCTGCCATCTCCCTGCTGCCTGCTCACTGTCCTCATCCTGCCATCTCCCTGCTGCCTGCTCACTGTCCTCATCCTGCCATCTCCCTGCTGCCTGCTCACTGTCCTCATCCTGCCATCTCCCTGCTGCCTGCTCACTGTCCTCATCCTGCCATCTCCCTGCTGCCTGCTCACTGTCCTCATCCTGCCATCTCCCTGCTGCCTGCACACTGTCCTGATCCTGCCATCTCCCTGCTGCCTGCACACTGTCCTCATCCTGCCATCTCCCTGCTGCCTGCTCACTGTCCTGATCCTGCCATCTCCCTGCTGCCTGCTCACTGTCCTCATCCTGCCATCTCCCTGCTGCCTGCTCACTGTCCTGATCCTGCCATCTCCCTGCTGCCTGCTCACTGTCCTCATCCTGCCATCTCCCTGCTGCCTGCACACTGTCCTCATCCTGCCATCTCCCTGCTGCCTGCACACTGTCCTCATCCTGCCATCTCCCTGCTGCCTGCTCACTGTCCTCATCCTGCCATCTCCCTGCTGCCTGCTCACTGTCCTCATCCTGCCATCTCCCTGCTGCCTGCTCACTGTCCTCATCCTGCCATCTCCCTGCTGCCTGCTCACTGTCCTCATCCTGCCATCTCCCTGCTGCCTGCACACTGTCCTCATCCTGCCATCTCCCTGCTGCCTGCTCACTGTCCTCATCCTGCCATCTCCCTGCTGCCTGCTCACTGTCCTCATCCTGCCATCTCCCTGCTGCCTGCACACTGTCCTCATCCTGCCATCTCCCTGCTGCCTGCTCACTGTCCTCATCCTGCCATCTCCCTGCTGCCTGCTCACTGTCCTCATCCTGCCATCTCCCTGCTGCCTGCTCACTGTCCTCATCCTGCCATCTCCCTGCTGCCTGCTCACTGTCCTCATCCTGCCATCTCCCTGCTGCCTGCACACTGTCCTCATCCTGCCATCTCCCTGCTGCCTGCTCACTGTCCTCATCCTGCCATCTCCCTGCTGCCTGCACACTGTCCTCATCCTGCCATCTCCCTGCTGCCTGCACACTGTCCTCATCCTGCCATCTCCCTGCTGCCTGCACACTGTCCTCATCCTGCCATCTCCCTGCTGCCTGCTCACTGTCCTCATCCTGCCATCTCCCTGCTGCCTGCTCACTGTCCTCATCCTGCCATCTCCCTGCTGCCTGCTCACTGTCCTCATCCTGCCATCTCCCTGCTGCCTGCTCACTGTCCTCATCCTGCCATCTCCCTGCTGCCTGCACACTGTCCTCATCCTGCCATCTCCCTGCTGCCTGCACACTGTCCTCATCCTGCCATCTCCCTGCTGCCTGCACACTGTCCTCATCCTGCCATCTCCCTGCTGCCTGCACACTGTCCTCATCCTGCCATCTCCCTGCTGCCTGCACACTGTCCTCATCCTGCCATCTCCCTGCTGCCTGCACACTGTCCTCATCCTGCCATCTCCCTGCTGCCTGCTCACTGTCCTCATCCTGCCATCTCCCTGCTGCCTGCTCACTGTCCTCATCCTGCCATCTCCCTGCTGCCTGCACACTGTCCTCATCCTGCCATCTCCCTGCTGCCTGCACACTGTCCTCATCCTGCCATCTCCCTGCTGCCTGCTCACTGTCCTCATCCTGCCATCTCCCTGCTGCCTGCACACTGTCCTCATCCTGCCATCTCCCTGCTGCCTGCTCACTGTCCTCATCCTGCCATCTCCCCGCTCCTGCACACTGTCCTGATCCTGCCATCTCCCTGCTGCCTGCACACTGTCCTGATCCTGCCATCTCCCCGCTCCTGCACACTGTCCTGATCCTGCCATCTCCCTGCTGCCTGCTCACTGTCCTCATCCTGCCATCTCCCTGCTGCCTGCTCACTGTCCTCATCCTGCCATCTCCCTGCTGCCTGCACACTGTCCTCATCCTGCCATCTCCCTGCTGCCTGCACACTGTCCTCATCCTGCCATCTCCCTGCTGCCTGCACACTGTCCTCATCCTGCCATCTCCCTGCTGCCTGCACACTGTCCTCATCCTGCCATCTCCCTGCTGCCTGCTCACTGTCCTCATCCTGCCATCTCCCTGCTGCCTGCTCACTGTCCTCATCCTGCCATCTCCCTGCTGCCTGCACACTGTCCTCATCCTGCCATCTCCCTGCTGCCTGCTCACTGTCCTCATCCTGCCATCTCCCTGCTGCCTGCTCACTGTCCTCATCCTGCCATCTCCCTGCTGCCTGCTCACTGTCCTCATCCTGCCATCTCCCTGCTGCCTGCTCACTGTCCTCATCCTGCCATCTCCCTGCTGCCTGCACACTGTCCTCATCCTGCCATCTCCCTGCTGCCTGCTCACTGTCCTCATCCTGCCATCTCCCTGCTGCCTGCTCACTGTCCTCATCCTGCCATCTCCCTGCTGCCTGCACACTGTCCTCATCCTGCCATCTCCCTGCTGCCTGCACACTGTCCTCATCCTGCCATCTCCCTGCTGCCTGCTCACTGTCCTGATCCTGCCATCTCCCTGCTGCCTGCTCACTGTCCTGATCCTGCCATCTCCCTGCTGCCTGCACACTGTCCTCATCCTGCCATCTCCCTGCTGCCTGCACACTGTCCTCATCCTGCCATCTCCCTGCTGCCTGCTCACTGTCCTCATCCTGCCATCTCCCTGCTGCCTGCTCACTGTCCTGATCCTGCCATCTCCCTGCTGCCTGCACACTGTCCTCATCCTGCCATCTCCCTGCTGCCTGCACACTGTCCTCATCCTGCCATCTCCCTGCTGCCTGCTCACTGTCCTCATCCTGCCATCTCCCTGCTCCGGTGCCTCTCCTGCCTTCTGCTGACCACCACTTTCCTTCATACACATTAAGTAACCTATACTTTTAGTGTAATGTTCTGTAGCTCTTAACACTAATATTTCCTACTTACTCTTCTTTTACCACCAAAAGAGTGTCTGATGTCTCCATCTTTCCTTTTCCTCATAGTGTGTCTGTGAATAAAATCTAATCTATATTTAACAAAACAGTATCTGGGCTATCAGATGAAGCTTCTAAAATGTCTATAAATATGAAATTGTGGAATGCAGAATCAATACCACTAAAATTCAAATAATAGGGCTTATTATTTGTTAGCTAGTTTTTTTTACGTTGCCCCTATAGGTTTCACTTATAGTAATGTTTTTTCAGAGCATGACGTTAGACATTCTTATGCGTTAATATTAGCCTAATAACAAACCACACAGGCTAAGTGGCAAATTAATTTCAGAATGGCACAATTTATTCGTGATAAAATGAGAACGAAAACATATGGAGTTCATCTCCTTGGAAAATGACCATGATCGATTTTCCCTCACCAAATAAGCCTGGTTTAAATAGAGAACTTAGCTCATCTTGCTAGTTAACGTAACTAAAGTTGACTGTACCAGTGTTCTGTCGAGTTGAGCTACTTTGTCGAGGTAAGCTATGATTAGGGCTATCAATTAGCACTACAGTAGATTACCTGGACAAAGTAGCTCAACTCGACAGAACATCTGCCTCAGAAGGACAATGGTAAGTAATTCAACTTATAAAGACGTCAGCTTGCATTAGTAGATGAAACACTTAAACGAATAAATGAAGGTTGTAAAATAACACATTTTCAACAGGTTAGACTTCTGCTGGCTACTCACATTTACCAATGCACGACAAACAGTACTATGACAGACGAACAAAATGAACAGGTCACTCAATGAGAATGAATGACGCAACCGACTGGCTGCTTCTAGCGCCGAGGTGGTTAAAATGGTACGGTCCACATTAGGGGTGTCTGAAATTGTTTTACATAAACTTTTCCTACAAG
The DNA here is from genome assembly GCF_048594095.1 of Paramormyrops kingsleyae. Classification (NCBI taxonomy): domain Eukaryota; kingdom Metazoa; phylum Chordata; class Actinopteri; order Osteoglossiformes; family Mormyridae; genus Paramormyrops; species Paramormyrops kingsleyae. The sequence continues at coordinate 1,744,522 of NW_027325967.1, read as the reverse complement.
GTGAGGTTATCTTTTTTTTTTTTTTTTTGCAGCAAAAGAAAAATGTTAAAAACCCCCCAAAACTGCTATTTTTGTCTCTTTGGGGGGGTCTGGGTCTTGATCGGGGGGTACAGTACCCTCCAGTACCCCCCATAATTCGAACCATGAGTCTGATGTAGATTGAAAATTGTATGGTACTATGACTGAATAACAGCAGAATGGTTGCTGTAATCATCTTGCAGTTTACTATAAAGAGAAGTGTTTCTATGTAACAGGTCAGCAAAAGAAACTGCTGTCCAGAGGCTTAACGGTGAGGATACGACTTCATTCTTAGCCTCAGCAATTGGTCCAGCAAAGCCAAGTGCATGACAGGGAACAAGAAGCCCCAGTTCTGGAAACCACCGTCACCCCATCAGCGTGGAAGGAACCTGTCGCTCAGGGAATGAGGGAATTCACAGGGTGGAAGGACCCATTCTCTGTGCCTGAGTACGAGACCCACCACTGGTCCAAACAGAGATACTGTAGTGGTTTTTACTCTCTCGTGAGAGGGAGCAATATGGATTTCTAAAAACACCCAAAACTGCATTTAAACGTTTGACATTATGTGAAGTGATAAAAAGATGCAACAAATACCAGTTATCATGTTCAGAAGGTCAAGTGCACTCACCCTTCCCTTTGTTGGCATTAAGCAATACATTTTATTGACTGGGGGAGGGGGGTGGCACTAGAATTAATACCATACCGGAGAATGCTCGGTATGCCATATGCCCCATATATATATATATCCTGTAGCTGCAGTGAGTATATTAGCATTATTGTTAACAAGTGTACTGCCACAGTAACAAGTACATATATATGTGACAGTAAAATTTTCTGGCCATCTACATTGATAAAACTTAGATGATTGTACTGTTTTATTATTAAATACAATTATTAGATAGAACCGGCTTATGTATTTGCTCTTTAAGAGGTTTTTACTGTTGTCTGGTGAGCTGTAGTGCAACCTGTCTGACTGAAACCTGTTTCTCCTCTCAGCACTAGGCGATTGGAAAAAGCCGTGAGCTGGACAGATAATGAGTACTGGGCAGCCTGGAATAAGTGGGATGAGGTGATTGATTGGGGAGATGACGAATCTCCACCCACATCACCTCCCTCTAACCAGGCTGGCACCTGTACTGGAGACGTGGATGCTGGGGCAGTGGAACATTATCATCAGCCCGTATATAAACGTATGTATTTCAGAACTTTTTTTAACATGAGTTTGAGACAGTCTGATGTTAATTGAAGTTTAAAAAATTGGTCGGTACTATGTTAATTATTCTCACTGATTGAATAACAGCAGAATAGTTGCTGTAATCATCTTACAGTTTACAATAAAGAGAAATGTTTCTGTGCAACAGGCCAGCTAAAGAAATTGGTCTCCAGAGGCCTAACATTGAGGATGCAACTTCATCTGTGTGTCCGACCTCAGCCAGTGGTCCAGAAAGTGCATGACAGGGAAGAAGCCCCAGTTCTGTCCACCGCACTCCCCCCATCATCTTGGAGGGAAGCTGTTGCTCAGGGAAAGAGGGAATCCGCAAGGCGGAAGGACCCATTCTCTGTACCTCAATATGAGACTGTTGGGGAGCTGGAGGAAAGCGCCGTAGCTTTGACCCCCTCTCACCCTCACCTATGTGGAGGAAGCGCTGTCGCTTGCCACTCCACACATGCACTTCTTGGACTCAGGACTAAAGAGACAGCACACTTCTAATCTTTTACTTGCGCAAGGGTGCCCACTCACTTAGATGCAACAGACAGTATCTGCGCCTCAGTTCAGTGTCACACCGGGCAGTCCCTTGGCTTCTTTATTTATACTTGGCGGGAGGGGCTTACATGGGGCGTAGTTTAAACTGTTAATACTATTAGTACCCTTACAGACAAAGGTTTATCAGGAAACGCTACACAACCCAGGGTAGGCCTCCTTGGCCATGTTGACAAGCCTATCCCCCACCCAGAGTTATAGTTCCTGTTCTCTCATCCTTTGGCGTCTAGAGACCACTTCGTTCTGCCCTGTCTCTAGACGCAGGGGCTGATACATATATATTACATATTGCTAACACACATACTTAATATGATAAAAGTAATACATTTTCCACTCTAACAGTCCCTCCTGTTTATCATGTTAATTGTAAGAAGGCAGAATCACACTGAGGGTCCCCTCTAGCTTCAGGAGTGGTCCACGCCCTTTAGGTTTTCGGACCGTCCGTCATTGTGAGTTACACCTCTCCGGGCTCTTCTTCCATCTCCATATTTTCGGTAAGGGACAACAACATATTGTCTTGAGCTCGAAACGCGGAATGTAGAGCAGAATTAATCAGCATTTTCAAACATGGAATCACAGTGATACAACAGCAGAAAAATAATATAAAAAACATCAGAAATGGTGCACATATTTTCATCAGAATGGTCCACCATGCTCCGGTGGTGAACCAGGACAACCACGAGAACCCTTGCTGGCTCTTTTCTTCGGTCATCACCGTCCGTAGATCTTTCAGCTTTTGCAAGGCATTCGTCATGTTGGAAGAATGTACATTGTCAGGAATATAAGTACAGCAGGTTTGATTCAGTAATACACACACCCCTCCCTGCGCCGCAGTGAGGAGATCTAGTGCCATTCTATTCTGTATCACCATCTGCCGGGTTATATCCAATTCTTTATTTTGTTGCTGCTCTATTGTTATGGAAGCATTCATGAACAAACCTAATCTGTAGGTCAGAGTTTCTACGCGGAGCAGTAGTTTTCCTACTCCTACTTGTGGAAACAAGGCAAGTATTACTTTCTTCCCTTCGGACCACAACTTTTGATCGTCGGGGACATCTGTTCCCCACACGCTATCATGTTGTTTCACGGTTTCTTCCGTGCTGCGTTTACGTCGTTTAGTTGTGTCCTCAGTACTTATTATATAGGTGTGATCTGAAACATAAATGGGTGCACAAACTCCGTACCAGCCGGGTGGTAACACAAAATAAGCACGGCTACCACACAACCAGGCTACGCCTTGCACCCAATAGGACCCATTGCTGGGGCCTGACATGTTGACTGGTGCTCCTTCACCTGAAACAACAATTTGATCACAGTTTGTAGTGTTACCTAGGGGGTTTGTGCCATTCATTTGGTCATAGCACATAGTATGGTTGAATGTTCTCGGGTCTTTATTCATAAGGACCGGGAACGGGAATGAACTATTGGACTTGGTGACCTTGAAGTCTATCCAAAATAGTCGATCACAAGTGTTATTGTCAATCCCTGGGGCATATGGGTTTGTGTCATTTATTTTAATACCTATGTGCTGGTATCCGACGCCTCCGAATGAGGAAGCACATTTAGCCTGGGATCTGTTCATAGGTTTCCCGGTTAAGGTTGGGCCTTCACTATGGTGTGGCATGACAGAGCAAACATAACAGTTAGACAGATTCTTTTGTTTCACAGCGTCATGTACATATCTGTACCAGTAATTCTGTAGGAACGGATGTTGTACATCTCCGTTTATACGGGTGAGGTGAATCCCATCCGGGGTCCACTTTTTCCCTACATCCACATTCTCATCTCCAAATTGTAATATCAGTATAATTAGTATAACGAAAAGACCTCCAAACAGACTTTTAGCCCACCATGGGCACCCTGTCAGAGCCATCCTAAAGGAGTGCAGTTCTGTTGGTTTCTTCACCGGGTTGAGACAGCGAAAACCTATTGTATTTCGTGCCTTTGTAGCGGACTTCCACTGCTACTCCGCGAGTGAGGCGTCTGGCAAGGGCTTTATGAGCTTACAGTGACTTTTGTGAATCCACGACGGTCTTTCCGCAATCTTCAGTGCGGTGGGTGTTGTCAGGAGTACTTGATATGGTCCGTCCCACCGGGGCGTAGTCCAATCCTTTCGTTGCAGGACTTTTATCAGTACCCAATCTCCAGGCTTCACAGAATCCTGTAACACAGACGCAGATGCTTCTGGCAAATTACTAGGATGTTGAGCGCTTTGTTTAGCGAGCAGTCTGCTCATCCAATCCGCAAGCGTTTGCTCATGTCCCGCCTTCCCTACGTCAGTAGTTTCCCCTACCAACGGAAACGGTCTCCCGTATACTATTTCAAAGGGGGTCAGTCCACTGACCGCAGGCGTGATACGCATCCATAGTTTCACTAGTGACAAACATTCTGGCCATGGTCTGCCTGTTTCTTCCATGGTTTTCTTTAGCCTATTTTTTATTGTTCCATTAGTTCGCTCCACTAGACCTGCACTCTGGGGGTGGTATGCGCAATGATTTTTTAGTGTGAATCCTAGTGCTTGTGAGCATAAGTCTAGTACTTTATTTACAAAATGTGAGCCGTTGTCTGATCGTATTATTTCAGGGATTCCATATGTCGGAAAGAATTGTCCCACTAAGCATTTAGCTACTGTGATTGCATCACAGCGTTTTGCTGGGTATATTTCTACCCACTTGGAAAAGGTGTCTATTATTACCAAACAATACTTTGCACCTCGTGACCACGTCAATTCTATGAAATCCATGTGTATTGCTTGAAACGGCTGCTCCGGCATGGGGAACTGGCCTCGCTTAGGTCTCATGTTCCCTTGTGCATTATGTTTACAGCAAATCATGCACGCTCTGCAATAGTTTTTTGCAAAATCAGAAAAATTTATTGTGTAAAAGTGTTGTTGTATTATATGTACCATCCCTCCTGTTGAGACATGGGTTTTCCCATGGCTCACTAAAGCTGCTGTTTTATACAGACTCCGCGGAAGGACTGGCTTCCCGTCCACTTCATACACATTATCTTTTTCTTGTGCCCCCCTTTTTGTCCATCTCTGCTTTTCTGCCTTTGGGGCATTCTGCTGCGCGTCTCGTAGTACATTAGTTTCTATGAGGAAGAGCCCATCGCTCTCTTCGAGCGGTGCGCTTTGGGCTGCTTCCTTAGCTGTTTGATCAGCGAAAGCATTCCCTTTCGCTTCCTCAGTTTCATTGGCCTGATGCGCTTTGCATTTGCAGAGTGCTAGTAGTTTTGGTTTCTGCACAACTTCTAACAGTCTCAGTAGTAATGCCGAATGAGTTAATGTGGTCCCTTGGGACGTCTTGAATCCTCTCGTTTTCCACACAGCGGCATGATGATGCACTGCTGAGAAAACGTACTGACTGTCTGTGTATATTGTAATTTCTTTCCCCTCATGTATTTCACAGGCTCGGATGACGGCATACAGTTCTGCAGCTTGTGCTGAACAGGTCGGCGGCAACGCCTTTGCTTCTATTACTTTGTCTTGGGTTACTACCGCATACCCTACTCTGTTTTTGCCATACTGATCTTTAGATGCAGACCCGTCCACGAACAGGACTGTAGTCTGGGGTATGGGCGTTTGAGAGATGTCAGCTCGGGGTTTTGTTTGTTCTTCTATTATGGTTTTACATGAATGCGCATCTCCCTCTGCCTGAGACGGCAGGAGGGTGCTGGGGTTTAATGGTCCACACCTCTGCAAGGTTATATTGGGCTGTGAAAGCAGAAGTGAGACCAGGGTCAGGTGTCTAGCGTGCGTTAAGAAGGGTAGTGGTGTCTGGAGCAATATCAGCGATACGGCATGTGGTACTTTCAGGGTCAGGGGGTGGCATAACACTAGCTCTGCTGATATTTTCACTGCTTCCGCTGCTGCTGCACATGCTTGCAGACAGCCTGGAAACCCTGCTGCCACAGCGTCTAGTCTTTTAGAGTAGAACGCTAATGGTCTGTGTTTAGTTCCAAAAGGTTGTGTTAAAACGGCTTTCATATACCCTTCTTGTGCATCTACGCATAGCATGAAAGGCAATTCATAATTTGGTAAGGCCAAGACTACATCTGTCTGCAGCATGTGTTTCAGTTTCTCAAATGCTGCTTCTCCCTTTGCGGTCCATTGTATTTGGTCTTTTAGTGTCATCTCCTTCCCATATATTAACTCCTGCAAAGGCTGTGCTAAGGTGGCATAGTCTGGTAACCATTCCCTACAGTAATTGCACAGTCCCAGGAAGGACATCATCTGTTGCTTTGTCCTTGGTTTAGGCGCTTCTCTAATCGCTTGTTTGCGAGTCTCTAGGAGCGCCTTCCCTTCCCCCGTAAGATAATGACCTAAATATATGACCTTCTTCTGGCAATATTGTAGCTTTTCTTTCGAGGCCTTATGTCCTGTCTTGTACAAATGTTGGAGCACAGCCAAGGTCATCTGCCGGCAATGTTCCTTAGTATCGGCTGCGACTAGGATATCATCCACGTACAACAATACTTGGCTGTGTTCCAGCACTGGGCACGTTTGCATAGAGAAGCGGAGGGCCATTGTGTACACATGTGGGCTTTCAGAAAAACCTTGCGGTAATCTAGTGTAAGTATATTTCTTCCCTTTGTAGGTGAACCCGAATAAATGTTGCGAGTCCTCATGTAGTGGCACTGAGAAAAAGGCATTACTCAAATCTATCACTGAGAACCACTTCTTGTCTCCCGTAAGGGAGTTAAGCAGTAAATGTGGATTAGGCACATCTGGTGCCGCATGCTGAACTATGTTATTTATTGGCCTTAAATCTTGCACCATCCTCCACTTTCCCGTTTGACCTTTCTGCACTGGGAATATGGGGGTGTTGCAAGTAGCCTCAGGTGCCTCTCTCAAGATCCCTGACCTCAACATGTCCTGTATCACCGGTGCTATTCCGGCTTCAGCTTCGGGTTTCAATGGATATTGTCTCACTATCGGTTCTTGTTGTGTTCGTATCTGTACCTTATATGGTGGGAAGTCTTTTACTAGCCCTACATCAGTGGGGGAGGAAGACCACAGCCCTTTAGGTATTACTGACAGCTCTGGGCTCTCAACCGTAGCTATCAATCAGGCTGGGTCCTCCATGTGTGTGACAGGGGTCACAGGCACTCGCCATCCCAAAGGGAATCTCCATATGTTTTGTGTTTCGTTATAGCTCCACTCTGTCCCTGGCTGCGTCGTATATTTAAGTTTTGGGTGTGATGCGCAGCTCACAAACTGTCCCAAATCTTTCCATCTATGCTTTTTCCCTTTTGAAAGAGAAATGTGTGGTGTGTCTTCTAGAAGCAATTTCCATTGCCTATTCGTCAGGGTGACGGATGCTGCTGCTAACCCATTTACTGTGTCCACATACAGATATGGGACCGTAATGCATTTATCAGTTTGTGCATGGAACAAGGCGTCATATGCTGGGTCTGGCCCTGGTACTGTTTTGTACCTTATTGTGACGTGCAGCGCATCACTCAGCATATATTGCGTTTGTGGTGCTTTCTGCTGCTGCCTAGTTTTCCTCAACATTTCTCTAGTTTGGTTCGTGTCTCCTAAATCTAAGGACCAATAATAGGTTGGGGTGTTATGTCCTTGTATCACACAAACATCCTCCTCTATTATGGCCTTCATTCCATTTGGGGTTGGCACCACGCCTATTCCTAATGCTTGCATTACATCTCTCCCTACCAGATTTACGGGGCAAGCAGGGCTTATGAGTACTTGTGCTTCGCACTCCTTTCTGGTCTCGACATCTATTATCAGCAGGGGGTTGGTAAGTTTATGGCTATCTGTTTGGCCTCCTGCTGTTTTCATATTCACTGTAGCCGTTGAAAAGGTAGTTTTAGGAGGTGCTGTTGTCAGCACCGTCCTGCAGGCTCCAGTGTCGCACAAACACTCATAAGTTTCCCCATTTATAGACAATTGTCTGCTTGGTAATTCACACCATTGTTTTGACACTAACAGTTGTTGCACTGCTAGCAGGTCTACTTCCTCCTCTCCCTCTATTCGCACTGTTTCAACTTTACAGCGTCTTAGGGTCACGGGGGCACATTCCTCTGTTTCAGTGTTTGGAATAGAGTCCCCCGTGGCTGGGAGTCACTGGGGTGGCTCACCGGAGGTGGACCTCCTATCGGGATTGGTTGTGGGGTCCCTTTTTTGTCTTAGTCTGCAATCCCTTGCCATGTGTCCTATCTTCCCACAATTCCAGCAGTCTATTACTCCTGGTTGGCCTCTTCCCAATCCCCCTCTACCTCTTCCTCTGTTCCTACCCCTGAAACCTCCTCTACCCCTTCCTTGGATCTGCGTATAGGCCACTAACTGATCGCTCTGATCTAAGAAAACAGTTTCTGGTTTTGTCTTCTGGGCTTTTTGAGCGTGTTGTGCATATTCTATTGCTTGTTGCACAGTTCCTGTATTCTGGTGCACCCAGTGTTTATCAATGTATCGCTTTAATTCTGGTCGCAACCCAGTTAGGAAGGCTCTTTTTAATTGTTGCTGATATACCCCGTTCTCATCTTCCGCATGAGGAATTCCTGAGTTCGTCCTGAACATAGGCCGTAATCTGTCCAGGAAATCCTCTGGCTCCTCTCCTTCTTTCTGCTTACACTGCGCTATTTTCCCATAATCAGCTCGTCTTGTGAATGTGGCCTCTAACCTTCCTCTCAACTGGTCTAGAGCCTGCTGTAATTCCATGGAGTCATGTGCTAGGGGCTGGTTTCTTGCTCCCTGACCCGTAAAGTCACCAGCTACCCGTCCCCATTTGTGACTTAGGACCTGTCTAAAACAGCGGAATAATTCTCTCCCATTAAGGTGAAAGCTGGTCTGTAGTTCCGTCATAGCTGTCCAGAACTCAGGCACACCGTCCTCTACGGCAGGGATGCCTTTCAGGGCGGCTGCTCTATCTTCTGCTGTCCATGGGCGGTAAACTAATATGGTGGCTGGTGGGGCTATGCCATCATCATCCAGGGCTATTCTTGGATTAGCCACTTCCACCATCGGGGCGAGGAACTCATCTTCCTCATCTAATTCTATTGCATGCCACTGAACTCTCCGATTTTCAGGGTTTATACGTTTTTGCAATTGTGGATCTGTCGCCCTGGTCTGATGTAACCTTGGTCTCTCTCCCTCCGCTCCCTGAGCCGCTTGCAAAGGTGCAGGCTTATTTTGATTATGATAAGGTGGTGGCTGTGGCCCTAGTGGCGCAGCCACAGGCACATGCGGGGGAGCAGTGGGCGATGTCTCCTCATCTATTTTAACCAATGCTGCTTGTAACTTCTCTTTTTTATTTTTCTGTTTCTCCTTCCTCGCTTTATCTCGGAGTTTGCTTTGCTCTAACCAAGCTTCAGACAGCATGTATTCTCTCTTTTTCTGTATTTTATCTTTCTCTGAACGGCAACTAGCCAGTATATCTAATTTTAACTCGGTCTGCAGTTTTAGAATGTCCCCTGTATTCAGATTTCCAGGAAATTTATATCTTTTCTGCCATTTCCGATTACTCACAACTCCTGCTCCTACTTTGTATGCTTCCATAAATTTCTCATCTCCCACCAATTCTACTTTGCTCTGACTCTGTCCCATTTTTCTACAAAAAACAACAACCCCTAGGTGCAAGTCCCTGGCATGAGACCTCAGGAGGACACTGACACGGCCTTCTACTGTCTCCTATGGAGACAGCGGTATCAGTTTTCAGGGATGAAACCCGTCCTTTCTCCCTTGGTCACCAGTATGTTGTTGCACCCAGGCCAGACGTGCAGACCTTCTACTGGTCTCTCAATACACGTCTGTTTTCTATTCACGCTGCAGCGTCGTGCTTCTCACCTGATCCTTTCGCGAAGTGCTTCTAGTTCTTGTCCGGAGGCCCATCAGACGTCGCCCCAGCCGTCGGGAACGGTCCTAACCACCGGCCTGTAGACGAATTCACGTCACAGGTCTTTCACTCACTCTCTAGGAGCGAGACTGTCGACAGTTTTCGGTGTTGTTCGTCGGCGGACTGGTCGGCGTCTTCTGGTTTCCTCTCGGATCCGGCTCGAAGGACCAAGTTTTATGTTGGGGAGCTGGAGGAAAGCGCCGTAGCTTTGACCCCCTCTCACCCTCACCTATGTGGAGGAAGCGCTGTCGCTTGCCACTCCACACATGCACTTCTTGGACTCAGGACTAAAGAGACAGCACACTTCTAATCTTTTACTTGCGCAAGGGTGCCCACTCACTTAGATGCAACAGACAGTATCTGCGCCTCAGTTCAGTGTCACACCGGGCAGTCCCTTGGCTTCTTTATTTATACTTGGCGGGAGGGGCTTACATGGGGCGTAGTTTAAACTGTTAATACTATTAGTACCCTTACAGACAAAGGTTTATCAGGAAACGCTACACAACCCAGGGTAGGCCTCCTTGGCCATGTTGACAAGCCTATCCCCCACCCAGAGTTATAGTTCCTGTTCTCTCATCCTTTGGCGTCTAGAGACCACTTCGTTCTGCCCTGTCTCTAGACGCAGGGGCTGATACATATATATTACATATTGCTAACACACATACTTAATATGATAAAAGTAATACATTTTCCACTCTAACAGAGACCCACCACTGGCCTAGGCAGAGACACTGGTTACGACAGCCACCAAAGACCTCCATAGATGAGAACATCATCCAAGACCTCTGCAATGGCCTGCAGACTTTTTCACTGTCATGAGGGGGAGCTGTATTTAAACTGCTAATACTGTCTCAGCCAAATACTGTCCTCTATGTCCATCAAAAATGCAATGAAAAAGAAAATATATCAAGCATCTCAGTAGATACTGACTGTATTGAATTACACTGGGATAGTGAATCCCCTGGGAGAAAGCTAGATGTAGGCAGGGTTTCATCTATTCTGTTATATAATCATGAGTGACATATTGCAGTAATGGAAAAAAAATAAACCTATCAGAATCTTACATACCTGGATCATGTCCCCCCTTAGTCTCCTTTGCTCGAGGCTGAACAGATTCAGCTCAGCTAACCTCTCCTCATAAGACATTTCACTAAGACCGGGAATCATTCTTGTAGCCCTACGTTGAACCCTTTCAAAGGCAGCAATGTCCTTTTTAAGGTAAGGTGAAAAAACCTGCACACAATATTCTAGGTGGGGTCTTACCAAGGAATTGTACAATCTTAAGCTTCACCTACCTTGACCTAAACTCCACACACCTAGAGATGTAACCCAACATCCTACTGGCCTTTTTAATTGCTTCCCAACATTTGCGAGAGTGGGACATGGCAGCAACAACATACACACCAAGAGTAGTCCACCATTTTGGCTTGGATTATAGCTTCCATTACTTTTCCAAGTGCCTATAGTTTGTTGGATTACTTCTATCCCCTTTTTTGAATATGGGTGTTATATTAGTAACACACCAACAGATACAGATTTCTGAAATAGCAAAGTTAAATAATATCCCTCATCTCTTTTAAAACTATAGGTAAGATGCTGTTATGATCTCCAGTCTAGAGTTGCAGTGTAACAGTATTCACAGGAAAGGGGATAAAGGGACAAACAGGGTAAGGGCAACAAGATTGGACAACAACAGTGGACAAAGGGATATTTTTTTGTATTTTATTCATAAGAACATAAGAACATAAGAAATATACAAACGAGAGGAGGCCATTCGGCCCATCGAGCTCGCTTGGGGAGAACTTAACTAATAGCTCAGAGTTGTTAAAATCTTATCTAGCTCTGATTTAAAGGAACCCAAGGATTCAGCTTGCACTACGTTATCAGGAAGACTATTCCATACTCTGACTACACGCTGTGTAAAGAAGTGCTTCCTTAAATCCAGTTTGAAATGTTCTCCCGCTAATTTCCACCTATGGCCACGAGTTCTTGTATTTGAACTAATGCTGAAGTAACTATTCGGTTGAACAGCATCCAAACCTGTTAGAATCTTATAGACCTGGATCATGTCCCCCCTCAGTCTCCTTTGCTTGAGGCTGAACAGATTTAGCTCAAATAACCTTTCCTCGTATGACATTCCTCTAAGACCAGGAATCATTCTTGTGGCCCTACGCTGCACCTTTTCTAAGGCCGCTATGTCCTTTTTAAGATATGGTGACCAAACCTGTACACAATATTCTAGGTGAGGTCTCACCAAGGAATTGTATAATCTTAGCATTACCTCCCTTGACTTAAACTCCACACACCTGGAGATATACCCCAACATCCTATTGGCCTTTTTTATTGCTTCCCCGCACTGGCGAGAATGAGACATGGAAGCATCAACATACACACCAAGGTCTTTCTCATAATCAGCTACCTTTATTTCAGTAGGTCCCATAAAATACCTGTACTTTATATTTCTGCTCCCTACATGGAGTACCTTACATTTGTCTATGTTAAATTTCATCTGCCAGGTGTCAGCCCAGTCACTAATTAAATTAAGATCCCGCTGTAGCTGCTGAGCCGCTAGTTCAGTATCTGCTACACCACCCACCTTGGTGTCATCTGCAAATTTCACCAGTTTACTGTATATATTGGTGTCTATATCATTTATGTAAATAAGGAACAAAAGTGGTCCTAAAATTGAACCCTGCGGTACCCCACTATGAACGCAGGCCCACTGTGACATCGAGCCTCTTATAACTACTCGCTGCTTCCTATCCGTTAACCAGTTATCAATCCAAGTCGCTACAGTTCCTAAAATACCTGTCGCTTTGAGTTTAAGTGAGAGCCTCTTGTGGGGAACAACATCAAAAGCCTTTTGGAAATCTAAATAGATGACATCATAGGCCTTCTTATCATCAACTTCCTGAGTAGCTTCCTCAAAAAACTCCAACAGATTTGTTAAACAGGATCTACCTCTCCTAAATCCATGCTGGCTATCCCTCAAAATGTTATTTGAGTCCAGGTAATCTACCATTTTCTCTTTGATTATAGCCTCCATAACTTTACCAGTTATACAAGTTAGACTGATTGGCCTATAGTTTGACAAATTACTTCTATCCCCTTTTTTGAAAATGGGCGTTATGTTGGCATGCTTCCAATCAGAAGGTACCACACCTTCAGATAAGGATTTTTGAAACAGTAATGTTAAGGGTTGGCAAATAATATCCCTCATCTCTTTTAACACTATAGGTAAGATGCCATCAGGGCCCTGTGATTTATTTATTTTGAGCTTAGCTAGGCTTTGCAAAACATCAGCTTCAGTTATATATATATTAGTTATAGACGATGTTGGATTAGTAATAAGAACTGGTAAGTTACTAGTGTCCTCAACAGTGAATACCCGTGCAAAACTATCATTGAACTCATTTACTATGTCAATGTCGTTTTCAATTATAAGACCCTTACTATCCTGCAGATTAGTGATTTCAGCTTTTAGAGCTCTTTTAGAGTTAAAATACTGGAAGAAACTTTTAACGTCATCCTTAGCCTCCAATGCGATCTTCCTTTCGACATTCCTTTTAGCTCGTCTAATGTCATTTTTTAATTCAGCCTGTAGATTTAGATACTCTTGCTTTATTATGTCATCATCAGTTATTTTCCATCTCTGGAACAAAGCCCTTTTCCTCCTTATTTTATACTTTATGTCCCTATTAAACCACCTAGGTTGCAATTTCCTTGATTTATTCTTGTTAGAAACAGGTATGAAGTCCTCTTGTACTTGCAATAATGTGCTTTTAAAAAATCCCCATGCCTCTTCAACAGTTTTGTTAATTAACTCCATCCAGTTCACAGTTTCTAGTTTTAATCTCATACAATTAAAGTTAGCCTTCCTAACATTATATATTTTTGATTTGGACTTTGCTCTTCGGGCACTAAACTTAACCTCAAATTTAACCATGTTATGATCGCTACTGTCAAGTGGTTCTAAAACATCTAATTTACCAATCCTGTCCTGGTTATTAGACAAAACAAGATCAAGAATGGCATCTCCCCTGGTAGGGGTGTTAACAAACTGAGTAAAAAAACAATCCTGTACTAATTCCACCATGTCAAGTTCATTTTCAGAAGAGCCAGCAACAATGTCCCACTGCATCCCCAGTAGATTAAAATCACCCATAACTACCACATAATTTTTATTGCTCATAATCCTAATATCACTGTATAACAATCTGCTTTCCTCAGCAGCTACATTGGGTGCTCTGTAACAAACACCGACAATTAGGCTATTTGAGTTTGTAGCATCTAATTTTACCCATATAGCTTCCGTACTTTTACTTATATCAGTAAGCTCCCTTGCCTGCAAGTTTTCCTTTACATATACTGCAACACCACCTCCCTTCTTACCTATACGGTCTTTACGGAACAATGTGTAACCATCCATATTATATTCTTGTCCATCCTTATCACTCAACCACGTTTCAGTTATTGCTATAATATCATAAGAGTCTGATGAGATAAGAGCCTCTAAATCATGAATTTTATTCCTAATACTCCTGGCATTTAAATACAGACAACAAAGGGTAGGCCTATTACAGTGCCTACTTATAATATGATTTTTTGGGGCTTTCCGTTTCCCCCCAGTTACATACTTAACTAACCTCCCTGCCCCCCCAGTCCCTAGTTTAAACATTCCTCAACTACTCTACAAATACGCCTTCCCAGTACACTGGTTCCCCTCCGGTTCAGATGCAACCCATCCGGCTTGAACAGGTCCCACCTGTTCCAGAAGGTCCTCCAGTGCCCCATAAACCTAAACCCCTCTTTCCTACACCATCCTTTTAGCCACGCATTTAATCTCCTTATCTCAGTTAACTTAGCCTGACTTGCGCGTGGCACGGGGAGTATTTCAGAAAATACCACCATGGACGTTCTGCTTCTAAGCTTATTGGCGACTTCTATAAATTTATCCTGCAGAACAGCCCTTCTACCCTTGCCTATGTCATTGGTGCCAACATGCACCACGACAACTGGATCCACCCCAGCTGGGGCCAAAAGCTTGTCCACACGATCTGGAAGGTCTCCTACCTGGGCACCAGGCAGGCAAGACACCGTACGGGACCCTCTATCACGCGTGCACACATAACTGTCTACTCCCCTAATAATTGAATCCCCCACTACCACAACCTCCCTTTTTCTGGGGGGAGGGGGCTCCTCAGTGCCCAAGGGCCCACCTGCCTCCCCAGTCCCTTCCGGCTCTAAAGCTGGAAGCACCTGAAACCTGTTAGACACAGACACCTCAGGTGATGCCGCCTCTGTAACGTGTGTACGCCTTTTCCTGCGTCTACGACCTACGGTCACCCAGCTCTCTCAACCTCTCTGCTCTTCATTCTCCCTCCCCCCCGCTAGTGGCGTACACACTATCTCCCTAAACGGCGTATCAACTAGCTCATCTAACTCACTGTTGCATTGGATGCGAGCCAGTTGCTCCTCAAGGTCGCGAACCTTGACCATGAGTGAGTCCACTAGCTTACATCGCTCGCAGATGAAGTCCGACTGGACACTAACGTCCAGAAGGGCAAACATCTTGCAAACGCAACACTGAGCCGGCCCCATAATTAACTAACTCACTATGACCCCGTACTCCCAGCCCAGTAAATTTATATAGTTGGTTAACTATAAAGATTAATTTGCGTAACAATAAATGCAGTAACGTGCGGAGTACACTAAAATAAGTTATTACTTGTGTTAAAACGGAACTTAATTATTATTTTATTTAAAATTTTAAACCTGATAAATTTACTACTACTTACCAGAAGAACTTCTGCCTGAACCAAGTATGAACTAAAAACAAGGCGAAATCGAAGTTGCTCTTGGGAGGTCGAAAAACCACAAAAACCCCCTCACAGCAGGCTACTGCCGGAGCGGGAAAAAAGTGGAAAATGTCCTCCCGGCCCCGACTGGCGACCGAGCAAAGCTCAGGAGCAACTGTCCTTTTCCGACGCTGGGTAGCGATACCGACGTTAGATATTATTAGTTATTATCGCCCCGCGGGTGTTTGCTACGGAGTTTAAACGCGGACAGAAAAACGCCGCTCAGAAAAATCGCGCTGTTAATTAACAGACAGGACAGACAAGCACTCACGCTGACCGAAATAAGAACAATAAATAGAAATAAACAGCCACCCACGTAAACAGGTAAAGCACACAAACACTCAAAACACTCCAAAAAACAATCCCAAACAATCGCTGCAGCTCAACACCACTCTCTCGCAGCAATCGCAGCAATCCCAGCAAGCCCTCATACACAATACTGACACTAGAAGCTAAAACTGGGCCTTCACTGGATCTTCCAGCAGGACCACGATCCTAAGCACATGTCCAAATCAACACAAAAATAGTTAGCTGACTATAGAAGCAAGCTTCTGCCATGGTCATCTCAGTCACCTGACCTGAACCCCACTGTAAACTTATGGACTGAGCTGAAGAGTAGAGTGCTGATCTGGAGAGGTTCTCTAAAAAGGAATGGACTCAGATGCCCGGCTTGGTATTCTCCAACCTTATAAAAGACTCAGTGCTGTTATCCTGGCAAAGGGAGGTTGTACAAAGTATTAAAAGCAGGGGTGCCAATAATCATGGCTCAAGTATTTTTGTTAAAAATAATTATTTCTTGATGGATTTTTTTTTCTTCGAAAAAATTTATTTCAATGAAAGGTTGGATTTTTCTAATTTTTTCGGTGTTAGATGAAGCTATTTTAGTAAAAGGTAGATTTTTTTCTAACCCTTTTTAAAAATATTTACAAGGGCTGCCAATAATTGTGGAGGGTGCTGTAGCTTCTCTAGGTTTATTATTATCTGTGAGCTCCCTTGCCTGCAAATTTTCTTTTACATATTCTGCAACACCACCTCCCTTCTTGCTTATCTGGTCCCTACAGAACAACATGTAACCATCCATATTATATTCTTCTCCATCATTGTCACTCAACCACATTTCTGTTAGTCCTATAATATCATGAGTCTGATGAAATGAAGGCCTCAAATCATGAATTTTGTTTCTACTGCTCCTAGCATTTAAATACAGACAGCAAAGGGTAGGCCTTTTACACTGCCCACTTATTAGTACTTAGGGCTTTTTGTCTCCCCCCTCTTATATTCTTAACTAACCTCCCTGGAAGACTACAACCACTTCCTATACAACGACCCAACGACTTCCTACAGTGGCAGCCAGGAGCACCAGTGCGTGGGATGTGCACCCCGGGAGTCGGGCAGCGTGCCTTCCTGGGGCAACCCGATGGATCCACCAGGTAGAGTGAGCAGAAGCCTCCCCGCTGAGGGCACCGGTACCCGGAACGGTTGTGCCAACACATGTAGCTGCAGACGCCGGCCATGCTTGCCAAGGCCTTGGCAGAGGCTGAGCGGACTGAGACAATCCTGTCCCTGTCTGCAACATCACGCCGGTCGCCAGCCACTTCATGCCAAACCTGCACCTGCGCATGTGGGGGCTCCGTCTGCAGAGAGGGACAGAGCATGCACGTTATACGCGCAAAGCCATGGCAGCTGCGGAGAGATCAGACACTTTGCCCACTACTGCCCTGCTCCGGTGCCTTGCCTCCAGCTGGGAAATGCCAGGTGGATGGCGCTGTAAGGGGGGCAAAAGTCTTGTATCTTTTCTAGTTACTTATAGTTGAGGTTAGGCTGGAGGGGTAAAGGTTGTTATTGTTGGGATTCGGGTTTTTCCACGTAGAACCAAATAGAGAGTCCACACAAAGAAATGAATACAAACGTGTGTGTGTGTGTGTGCGTGGATTTGCATTGATCACATTTGAGGACCAAACTGTCCCCAAAGTGTAGTAAAACCTGAAATTTCCCTACTTTTGGGGACATCTTTTGAGGTCCCCATTTGGATAACGTCAGTTTTATAAAAATCTGTGAATGCAATCAAAAAAGTAAAAATGCCAAAAGTCTTGTATCTTTTCTAGTTACTTATGGTTGAGGTTAGGCTGGAGGGGTAAAAGTTGTTATTGTTGGGATTCGGGTTTTTCCACGTAGAACCGAATAGAGAGTCCACACAAAGAAATGAATACAAACGTGTGTGTGTGTGTGTGTGTGGATTTGCATTGATCACATTTGAGGACCAAACTGTCCCCAAAGTGTAGTAAAACCTGAAATTTCCCTACTTTTGGGGACATCTTTTGAGGTCCCCATTTGGATAACGTCAGTTTTATAAAAATCTGTGAATGCAATCAAAAAAGTAAAAATGCCAAAAGTCTTGTATCTGGGTTGGTTACTTATGGTTAAGGTTAGGGGTGGGTAGCGATTAAGGGTGTCGTGACTGGGATTAGGGTTTTTCCCATAGAAATGAATGGACAGTCCCCATTTAGATAAGAAGACCAACTTGTGTGTGTGTGTGCGCGCGCATTATGTATATATTAAATTTTGGGGACCAAATGTCCCCACAATGCAACAAAACCTGAAATTTTGACGATGTGGAGACCAGCTTTTTCAGTCCCCCAAAGGGAAACTCAATTTTAAAAAAATCTGTGACTGCAATCAAAAATCTAAAAAAAGTGTTTTGACCACAGAAATGAATGGATGGTCTCCAGGAAGATGAATACAAACGTGTCTATAATTGCATGAAAGAGAACGCAAATCATACAGGACATCTATCCTGGCAAGGCCATACTTCTCTCAGGAAAGCCAAAGCCCAACTTTTCTGTACCATTGTAATACAGATAATGTTTAACTGCTGTAATTAAGCAATACTATTGAAATAATTAAAATATAGAGATTAAATCAGGTGTGTTTTGTGATTTTAAATGAGTATGTGATATACTTGATATAACATGAATGTACAGTAAAACTGGTCTAAGTCGCCATCTTGTAACTCGTCAATGTGCACAAGTCGACGCTCAAGCAAAAGTCCCGATTTTTCCTAATGATGTTTCCTTTAAAATTCCTTGTGTAAATCGCCGCTTGTAAGTCGTCAAATTCCCTTAGTCGTCACCTAAATCCCGAACAACACAAATGAATGGATTTTCCTACCTGTAAGTCGACACCCCAATCGCTGCATTCCTGCCGCCTGCTTGTCACCACGGCGATGTAGAAACGGGGAATCCCCACCTATCGCACTAGTCGCTCCCTGGGCTTAAGTCTCGCGTGTATAGTGCGGTGTAGTAGAGGTATGGTGTTATATTTACTAGTCGACAAAACGGCGAGATAGACATAAGTCGCCGAAGTGTCGACTTAGGTGTATCTCGTCAATTCTCTAAGTCGTCACTTTTAAGCTGGTCCCGCGAGTGTCGACTTAGACCGGTTTTACTGTATTTCTGTCAGGGTCAGCCCCTCCTGTTGTCCCACTCTGTCCCTTCCCCGTTTGACCAGCAGGTGTCGCTGGTCATCCTGTTCTTTATGTTAGTCTTTGTTCTCCCCTGTTGCCTGTCTTGTCATATGGCTCAATGTGTTGAGCATCCAGTTGTGTGTACCCTTCTGTCCTGTGTTTGAGTCCCACCTCCTCTGTCTTTGTATTTTGCTCCCTAGTGTTTCATTTGAGTTTTTCTAGTTCCTGTATCTGGTGACGTTGTATTTGGTTTTGTTCCTTGTGCCCCTGCTTGTGTCTTTACCTGTTCTGTAATTCCCCAGTGTTAGTTTCTGTTTCCTTGGTTAGTTCTTAGTTTCCCTGTTATCAGTTCCTTTTGAGTTTATTAGTTTCACCTGTGCCCTGTTTCCCTGGTCTTTGTTAATTAGCCTCACCTGTCCTGTGTTAGTCTCGTTACCCCTTAGTATTTTAGTTCCTGCTTCTGTTCAGTTCCCCAGTGGTTCATTGATTGTGATTGTGTGTTGTTGATTGCCGTTGTTTGATGGTTTTGAGATTTTCAGTGTTCAACGTGTATTAGGTTTTTGTTATTTAGTCTTTATTTATCCCCTTTAGTTTTTGACCCCTCGTGGTCCTTTTGGTTTTTGCTGTGTTTGTAGTGTTTTCTGTTTTATTTAATAAACCCCTTTTTGTTCTTGGAGCCGCCAGTGGATCATCCACCCTTTCTGTGCACCATGCCTCGTTCTCGCGCCCCGGATCCCTGACAAAGTAATAGTTTTTGGGTTTCCTGTCGTGAGAGATGAAAGCTACAGGCATGTAAATATTGTTTCCTGTAATAACTTTTTTTAAAATTATTTTCCTCATTGTTAAAAATCCCATGCATTAGAAGGTACCAGTCAGTGGAATCACACAGTGAGATATGTTGGCCAGCCGTCCTATTCATTCAGCACCAGCCGATCAAGTAGAGATTTCAGCACCACGGACAGTGATCTGTGTTAAACTGACCTCAGGTTCCTACACTGGCTACACGGAATTTTCTGTAAATAATTAAATGCCTCTATCCCCCTACATGTGGAAATGTTTCCCCCTCCCCCAGACCATTTCATGTTGTATCCTCATTATGTGTGTATTAGTTTGCAATATGGCTGTATGAGATGTCAGTCATTGACTTGTCGCTGATGCTCCCTGTTTCCTAAGTCTAGTTTTCTCAGATGAAGCAGTTCACACCTTAAGTTAGAAGAAGTTTCCTGTTAATTGCATCTGTTTGAACAGGGGTTCCCCACATATAGAGGAGAAAAGCCCCAACTTACAAATCAGCATCCATTTTTGTACGCTTTCTGTGAATGACGTCCCCGCACAGGATCACCAGATGCAAGACGACCACACTTTGTGCTACTTGTATGTTATGTTAGCAAACCACATACATCTACATTTCTTGCATTCTGTCACACTTGTGCAGAGCATTTGCAGTGTTTGTGATTAGTTATTGTTCAGTGTTCATTCATCTTTGGGATTTTGGTGTTATTTGTTTGATATACTGATGTTTATGTTTTTGCAATTTTATCAGTATACAGTATATTTGATTTTGCTGTTCTAAAATGTAGTTTGAAATATTTTGTCATCTTTTCTTACTTTAACATTTATCTTGTTAAAATACAGAAATGGACTGTTTTCTTGAGCCATAGTGTTTTATTCTACATCACAGATAATGCGTACATTCATAAAAGTAAGTTGTGATATTTTGCTCAGTATTGGTTCAAGTTCAGATACTTCAGGTTTTTATTAGACAAAACACATAAAAAATTTTGTGCAAAGCCATTGATTTATTTTTAAAACAACTGCACTGTGATATTTTAACAAAAACAGCATATTGTCCTTTTTTCAGCTTTAAGCATCATATGGGCCTCTTACTGGCTTTCCAACGGCTTTTGGGGTCACATGATGGTCGATAATGATATTTCAGGCCTTTCTTGAAATCACTTTAAAAATTGATCTGGAATATATCGATTTATACTATAATTTGTGCAAATTAACACAAATGGGGTGATTTTGACCACAAACAATAATTCATAGTTGGAGGGTAACATTCCTCTAGATTGCAAATGTACTGATACTAAAACCTGTGACCTCAAAAAGTACAAAGAACTGGAGCAAAAGAAAAATGGTGAAAGCTGTCAGAAACAGACAGGAAACTATATGGATGTTTTAGAAGAGGTAGATGTGGTCCAGTTGGCTGTATTAGTGTCTATGTGTCCTCTGTATGACTGGCATCCTGTCCAGGGTGTACTCCATCCCCGTGCCCTGTCCTGTTTGGGATAGGCTCCAGGCCCCACAGCCCTCACCAGGATGAGAGGTTAGAAGATAGATGGGTGGATCCCGGAGAGATGCTCATAACCCTAATTTGTTGTTCTGTATCCAACCAGCTACTCTAGTATTTTTCATTATTTTTAAATGAGTTTTAGGAATGCCTTTCGCAGTCTAACTGACAAAGCAGGTTTTTGTGATCTAATGAACTGCCATGCCTTGTGATGGACTGCCGCCCCTCCTGGGAGATTCTCTGCCCTGTGATAGGTTGGCACCCCCCTCCTGACTTTTTCCCTGCCCTGTGATGGGTTGGCACCCCCCTCCTGGGAGATTCTCTGCCCTGTGATAGGTTGGCACCCCCCTCCTGGCTTTTTCCCTGCCCTGTGATGGGTTGGCACCGCCCCCTGCTTATTCCCTGCACTCCTAAAGGGCTGGTGTCCCCATCTGGGTTATTCCCTGCCCTGTGATAGGTTGGCACCCCCCTCCTGGCTTTTTCCCTGCCCTGTGATAGGTTGGCACCGCCCCCTGCTTATTCCCTGCACTCCTAAAGGGCTGGTGTCCCCATCTGGGTTATTCCCTGCCATGCGATGGGTTTGCCACCCCCTCCTGGGTTCCTCCTTGCATTGCGCCCATTATTTTCAGGTATATATTCCAGAGACCTGTAACCCTACATGGGACAAGTGGCTGTGGAACGTGAATTAAGTGATTAATTAATCAAATTACAAACAAATTAATAAATAATCATCTCTCCTGTTTGCACCACTGTCCTATTTTCAGTATTCACTATTACATTTGAGTTGGCCTCCTGTCCAGGGTGAGCACCAACCTTGTGCCATATGCTGCTGAGGAGAGGCTAGCAGCCCGTTTGCTAGATGGATGGATGATGGATGGATGGATTTATTTCACTGAACAATTCAATAAGCTCTGTAATAAATATAATTAAACTGGCAGTTAACATTCTCTGGCTGTCTAAATGCTCTTCTTTTTTGTCTCGCATTCTTCACATGTAGCCTGTGTAATAGTACAGGTGTAGCTGGTCCTGGTCCCTATAAGGGAAAACTCTATTTTATAAAAATCTGTGACTGCAATGAAAAAACTAAAAATGCAAAAACTCTTGTATTTTGGTTGCCTACTTATGCTTATGGTTAGAGCTGAGTAGGGGTTAAGTTAGCATTAGCATTTTTCCCATAGAAATGAATGAGCAGTCCCCATAAGGATATGTGTGTGTGTGTGTGTGTATAGGTGTTTCATTGATTACTATGACTATGCTCTAAATGATTTAAGCGGATTTAGCTTAAGTTGTAACTTTTCATGTGGAATGAACTGCAATGTCTCTGAATTAATTTAATTAATACTCATTAAGGTCAGTTCATTTACAATTCCTAATTTCAGGAGCCAGTTAATAAATCTAATTCATTTACAAGTATTTCTCCTATAATACGTGATACATGTTTACAATAATTCCCAGGGAAAGCATTTCCGGTAAGGCACTGCTCATTGACACAGATTATAAAGCTTGTTAGACTATGCAACATTATTTAGCAGGGCTGAGAGAAGGTGAGAGCTCCCCTAGTGGCCGCAGAAGTGCATTTCCTTAGAGCAGATATAACGGGTGGCAGCCTCAGTGCTTTTTAATCACAACTTGGGATAGAACAACAAATTTAATCATTCTGCTCATTTAATATTTCGATTTTAATTAGGTTTAATTTTTGGATATCCATGTTTACATAATATTTAGAATCCCACTGCAGTTGAGAATGGAATGCCACAGATATTAGTCTCCACCACATATCATTGCTTGTTTTACTTCAGGATTCCTTTGGTTGTTTAAACTGATTGCTCTGTATCAGTTGGCTTTGTGTGTTTTGAGACGTATAATTGCCAAAGAGTCCTGAAAAGCTGATGGTTTAGATACCAGAATTAGTATGAGCAGGACCTAATGTGTTTTCTTATGGTGGGGATGTTAGAAGACATTGAGGTTTTTTATTCTATGTACATCCAATCTTAGCCTCCCACCCAAGATCACTCCATGGAGCACGAACCAACACACCCCACCAAGATCCGTTTTAGCTGTGGTAGCCAATATATTTGGGGATTTATGCACTTGTCCTATTCAACATCATAACAGTGAATTAAAAATCTACTAAATCAAAGGCAGTACCATGTCATGCTATGCAAATATACATATACATACAGCTCAGGCTCTTTTCTGCAAATATAAGGCTACAAGGCCAAGTGTGGGTAATCAAAATGGCCTTACATTAACAAATACATCACCCCAAAAAAGCATTACATGAGCAATCACAGCTATTCCATTTTTTTTTTATCTCAACAGAGAACATCTTGCAAGATCAGTATTTGGGAGAGTTTCCTTCATGACGGTGGGTGAAATATACCACAGCTGCAGAAAAGCCCAGTCTTGGCAGAATAGCCATATTAATGAGCTCTTGAGCAAAGACCTTTACTCCCAAAGGGACAGAAAACTGTATCAGGCCATGCTGGCAAAGACCCTTGTTTCAAACCTGGTATCACTTTGCGTTGAATGCTGAAAAGGGCCCTTTAAATACATTAGGTATGTTATTTGCTAAACTTGGGTTTACTTTACTGATAAAAAGTAATATCCCAATTTACCCAAACGAGTGAGTACAAATATTGATTTGAAATATTCATTCATGTTAATATTGAAATTAATTTATATTAATATTGAAATATTGATTTGAGTAAATCTTATAGGATAGTACTGTGACAGTGGGTAGACTATAGCTTTATTTATTTAAAATGTTTCTTAGAATTGGGTATAAAGTCAACCCAAAAAAGTGAGTGCAAATTGTTACATCATTCAATCTGAGTAAATTCTAGTTTATTTTTTTCCAGTTCATGTACAGAATTACAGTACATTACAGTATTTTATCGACAAGGTTCTCATAAATATTGCCCAGAAAGCGTTTTTTCTACAGTATTGTACTATTTTAAACAGTATGTTACTGTAATAATGTCACTGTTTATTACAGCAGGGGTGCAGATTGAACCAATGACCCTGGAGGCGTGAGGCTATAGTAGGAGCAACGGACCACTATTCATACTGTGAGAAATGATGTATTTTTAATCATACATTGTAACTGATATGTCGTTACACTGCTTGTGTATGCTTTGCACCTTGCCTTTCTCCCTTACTTGTGTTTCTTGTTCTCCACACCTTGTGAGCTTCAACATGAATTGATTGATTGTTTTTTTTAATAAGGCCCCAGGTTAGTTAGGTCCAGTCTCCTGGAAAATCACTAGAATGTGTCCTTGCCTTTGGAAGCTAAGAGCGTCTTATTTTCAGGGAGAGCCCTGTAATATTTAGTTTAATAAATTATTTTTATTGATAAACCTTCATACTGATAATCCTCTTGTAGTGGTCCTAAAAGAAAACATGACTGAAGATATTATCCATTTTAGTACAGACACATTTCACGATTCAGTAACCTGACTTGTCCAATAGATGGCAGTGTAGTACTTCGACTAAGACGTGCTATGGAAATTGCCGGTAAAAACGGAAAGCTGGTTTTCCATTTTAAACGTTTGTCTGACTGAAATGACCACATGTTGTACATATGTAATCGTACTATACATCTAACCTTCAGCGTTGTATTACCTATCTTAATTTAATAATTATCTGCAGCAATAAAATATGTACGCGTAATTGGACAGCTGCAAGTTAAGCAATCTGTCTGATTTTACATTGAAGTAGGCATGGACGGACGGTAAGATGAATGCAGGAGAGACCTGTGAATAAGCTTAAAGTATACATAAAATATGATAAAATAATACATATTTTTAAACATTTAACTGGATAACGACAGCTTCACAGTACTTATATAACCCTGCACAATTTCGAATATCATCACAGCTCCCTGAAAATTAACAGCTATCATTATAGTACAAATAAGCAGTTATCCAGACATCCCGACTCTCCCGGAAGTTCCGGGAGTCTCCCATATATTGACAGCGACTCCCTGATACCCGCAAATTGAATAAAATATCCCGGAAAGAAGAGGAAGTAAACAAGAGCATGCATGCGAGACAGTAGTGTGTGCATCGCGCACTCGAGAGACCCGCGCGTACGACGGAATGAGCGAGAGAGAGAGAGAAAGAGAGAACGTGCATATATGTGTTGATCCCTGCGTGTGTGCCTGTAGCCCGTGCTAGACAGACAGCATCCTGATTGGTTTACTTAGCAAAATAAGCCAATCAGATTTCAATGTGGGCGGGCTTCTATTTAACTTCTCGAGGACCGAAGTTATCGGTTCAGTGGAGCATCATGACAGACGGAGAGTGCCCCAAAAAACAGAAGTATAAAACGCATTTCACTTCAGAAAGTGTATCCATGTTTAATAAGGATGAAAATAATGACAGTGTTGCGTGCTGTACTGTTAGCAACAGTGATTTCAGCATTGCTCATGACGATTTAAACGACTGTAAAATGCATGTTGAGGTGAGTTTAACAAGTGTCATTTCATGTGCTGTATTATTCAGGTCTACACTAGTTAGACACTTGGTTAGTTGCCAATGCTGTCATGAAAGACTCCTTGAAGACTTTTGTAACGTAGCAATGGAATATAATTAAGGAATTTGCATAAATGGTAAAATAATCTACTTATATTATTGTCAAAATAATACATAATATTGACCTTCATAATTTAGTGCGCTGACTAGAGGAAATTAATGAAGAAATTAAACTGTGAAATCAAGTTTGTTGGAGTTACATCTCACTCCTTGTCGGGCGGTTGGGGGCACCTCACTGAACTGAGTTTTTGCAGGTTGGGATGTCTGAATTATTCTACCTTAGGGAAGGGAGGGGGTCCTGGCTGTGAAAGTTGGGGGGGCGGCGGCAGACGATCTCAGAGGCAAACTGCTGTCCACCCAAAAATGCAGGCCCCTCATGTAAGATCACATCCACCCAAATGTTCCAACCCCAGAGGCAAGCTGCTTTCAACTCAACCCCCTGACCCCAGAGGTAAGCTCACTTCCACCCAAAGACCCTGATCACAGAAGTAAGCTGACATTCACCCAAACCCCCAGCCCCCAGAAGGAAGCAGCCATCTATCTAAACGACCTACCCCCAGAGGTAAGTTGACATCCATCCAACTGCCTTGATCCTAGGCGAAAGCTGCCCCGGTACGTCTAGGTGGTGACACTCCATCCTACAGGGTTCACGTGATGCACTTTCCTGAAGCACACAGAGGACACTTCGGGTTTTAGGTAAGTGTGCTTTGTTTTTCTGTGTGTGTGTTTTATTTGGTATGGATTTTATTTAATGGCACGTAAAGATTTTATTGAGCACTGTTTTGGTTGATCACTGTAGCACTTATTCATCAATATTAACATTATTAACATTTATTAGCATTTTATTTGATCTGTTGTGCTGTTTATTGTGCGATTAACCTATTTCATTCCCAAGCTTACTGATTTTATGTGTTTTGGGAAGGTGTATGATGCCGTTTTAGCCCGACCCTTGTGCAGAGTAGGGCTGCACGATATTGGAAAAAAATTACATTGCGATATTTTTTTCCAAACGATATATATTGCGATATTGAGAGCCATCAATCCAGGCTAAAGTCAATAATTACCAATAATTACATATTAATAATTTCACTAATAAGCAAGCTTCATTACAAGTGACAAAAAGGTTACTTAATATTTTATTCCAAAATTCGAACATTTCTGTAAACACAAAAGCAGAACACATTTTTAAATAAAACAGCAGCTTTACACCAACCCCCCTGATTGATTTACAACAATATAACTTAAAATAAATATATTTTTTATAAAACAACTTATAAGCATTTTGGTTCACAATCTTTTAAGTCAACTTTTCTTAGCCAAAGTGCCAAAGTAAAACAGTGTTGGTGTTGGTCATCATAATCATGGCTAAATATATGAAATAAACAAAATGAAATAAAATTTTTAGATATTTTGTATTAAATCTTCTAAACAGATTAGAGAACATATTCCTGTAAACAGAAAAGCTGAACACATTTAAACAGCAGCTTTGCAACACCAACCCCCCTGATTGGTTCATAACATAACTTAAATATATATTTTTTTATTTGCTTTGCTAACTCAAGGTTTTTAGCTAAGAATACAAGTCTATCAACTAGAGGTCGACCGATATATCGGGCCGATATTTAGCATTTTTTAATGTATCCGCATCGGCCGATATCCGAGTGCACTACGCCGATTTTCAGACAGGCACGTCTGTGGGCAGCCCAGTGTTATTGTTGCTGTGGAACACGTGACCCATGCTGCCTTGTGCAGGGCGACAGCCAGAAGTTTTGGAAGAGTCCTGGGATAGAACGGTAAGGCTTAAATTCTGATCTTTCAATGACCTGTTTATTTAAGTAGTTTGCTATGAAATGTTGCTTTAAAAGAAAACGCGAATTACGCTATTGGGAACTGGGGTAATGATAATGAGCCTTCAACCAACTGTAGCTTACAGGTAACATTAAGGATCATTGATTCTAATAGAGTTCGTTTTGTGCGCTTATTGGTGGGCTCACAGACGTTTTTTAATCGTTAAAAATCATTTTAGTTGTTAACATTTTAATTATTACCATATCAGCCCGATGTTATCAGTTATGTTTTTTTTCTTGTGTCGGAGAGTTTCACTCTGTGAGTGTGTGGGTAATATTATCTTTGAAAGTCTTATTGTACTGTGTTGGCATGATTTGCATAGTGTGGGAATGTTTCAGCCTTATAGATTGTGATTATGTGTTAATGTAAGTAGTACAAGCATAATATTTATTATTCATGTATTTGAGCTGATTTACATTTTGTTTTGGTATGAAAAGGTTATTTTGATACGTCCCCCATGGAGGGGACCACATATTAAACGGATTTTTGGAACAGGGAGCCGGAAGTGGGGCTTGCCCCATCTGCTCCAGGCATCGACCCGGTATTGCAGTGCTTCCGGGAACGGTGCACCTCTACTGCCCCCTGTTGTTGAAAGGCAGAACTGACTGACTGAATGGGTGACTAATAGACT
Source organism: Paramormyrops kingsleyae (assembly GCF_048594095.1). Taxonomy (NCBI): domain Eukaryota; kingdom Metazoa; phylum Chordata; class Actinopteri; order Osteoglossiformes; family Mormyridae; genus Paramormyrops; species Paramormyrops kingsleyae. The sequence goes on along the minus strand of NW_027325967.1, from coordinate 1,716,258 downwards.
GAGTGCCTCTGGATGGCCAACTAATTAGCCGCATGTGGTGTGAGGGAGGGGCCCTGTCCGTGCGCGGCCCCAATTTCCCGCCTTTTTTCTTTTTTTTTAAAGTAAGGTGACACGCTGTCGTTTGTGCGGTGGGCAGCTGTGCTGAGGTAAGGCATGACTTCATCTTTGCCTTTTGAATTTTCCCTCATGTTTGTTTAAATGATTGCTGTTTTTTGAGAGGACAGGGAGGACGCCGGTGACTGCGACGCCCCTGGGCATTCTACTCTGCGCGGGGGCGTCACGGAGGCCCGGCTAACGGCGACCCGCTAAGCGGCAGCCCCATATCGACTCGGGTCTCTCTTCGGTCTTCAGGACCGGTATACGTTTCTTCTCTTTTCTGGATTGGAAAAGACAAGAGCAAAAGTGGATGAGTTGAAGAAATGGCGTCGGATGGCGTAGCTTATAGCGGTGGGTAGTAAAGACCTTGCATTCCAGAGCATCCCTGCGCATATGAGAGTCTGCTCCATACATCTCCGTTCAGGTAAGTCAAGTTCCGGTGTGATCACTAGACTCCATTCCTGTGTTTGTCCCTAAAGAGAACAGCCAGGATAGGAAATGCTGGAAACCCATCCCGACTGGAGTCCATCCCTTCCCGGTGACACAGTAACCCAAAAGTGTTTGTGAGTGTGGTTTATGTCAGATTAGGAGAGCTGAAATGAACCTTTTGTTGGATGATAGTCGGTGACCAAAACAAGAGCTAGATCACAGAAAAGTGTTTCAAAAGCGACAGCGTCAAAGTGAAATGCAACGCTGGATGGAAGTTTTCTAGTACTGATGAAGGATGTAGAATCGGAATCCAGATATGTTTCCATACAAGGAATTTGCCTTGGTGGTGCTTTTACATGACATTACAAAGAACATAAGAACATAAGAAATTTACAAACGAGAGGAGGCCATTCGGCCCATCAAGCTCGTTTGGCGAGAACTTAACTAATAGCTCAGAGTTGTTAAAATCTTATCTAGCTCTGATTTAAAGGAACCCAGGGTTTTAGCTTCCGCTACACTAGCAGGAAGACTATTCCATACTCTAACTACACGCTGTGTAAAGAAGTGCTTCCTCAAATTTTTCTCCCGCTAATTTCCACTTATGGCCACGAGTTCTAGTATTTAGACTAATATTGAAATAGTCATTTGGCTGAAGAGCATCCAGACCCGTTAGAATCTTATAGACCTGAATCATATCCCCCCTTAGTCTCCTTTGCTCAAGGCTAAACAGATTCAGTTCCGCTAACCTCTCCTCATAAGACATTCCTCTAAGACCAGGAATCATTCTCGTAGCTCTTCGTTGCACCTTTTCTAAGGCAGCAATGTCCTTCTTGAGGTATGGTGACCAAACCTGCACACAGTATTCTAGGTGGTGTCTTACCAAGGAATTATATAAGTGTATCATCACCTCCCTTGACTTAAACTCCACACACCTAGAGATATAACCCAACATTCTGTTGGCCTTTTTTATTGCTTCCCCACACTGGCGAGAGTTACCCACATTTAGCAAAGACATATGCAGAAAGGTAATAAACAATAGACTGGCAATTGGGTAATATGATAATTATATGATAATTAAGTTTATTAATGGTAGTAATGATGGTATTATGATATTTATATATGTGTGTGTACATAGTAATCATTGTAGTATGAATATAAACTATATAAATGGTATAATAATTTAAAGGGCTCTTAAATGGTGCCGTTATTAAGTAGCAGCCAAGTCAACTATATGTGCAAGAGTGCAATATGTATACAGAATTTGCAGTATGTGTGCATAATGTGCAAGAGTGCAGAATATAATCATAGAGGAAGTTTATCAGTTGTTCACTGGTTATGCTGGTGGATATTTCACTGCAGCTGACGATTAATTGAACGTCCATTCAGAGACTGGTTTGGTTAATGAGAGAGACTACCTGAGGGGAGAAGCTCTTGGCGTGTCTTGTGGTCTTGGTTCTGATTGCCATGAGTCTTCTCATGGAGGGTAAGGCTTGAAAGATGTGGTGAGCAGGGTGAGATGGGTCCTCAAAGATTTTGTATGCCCGTTTCCTGGTTCTGGTGATGTAAAGTGTCTGGAGGGTAAGCAGGTTACTGCCGATTATTCGCTCTGCTGAGTGGATGATGTGTTGCAGTCTGGCCTTGTCTCGTTCAGTGGCTGATCCAAACCAGGCTGTGATGGAGGAGGTGACGATGGACTCAATGATTGTAGCGTAAAACTGGGCCATCGTGGTTATAATATGTTATTTTGGATCAGGCACAGACAGTTGTGAGAGTTCAGTCCGCATTAGCTCCAATAGAATAGTATTAAATGCAAAGCTAAAGTCCACAAACAGAATCCTAACATATGTCTCAGGGCACTCCAAGTGTCGGAGTAAGAAATGGAGTCCAGTGTTAACTGCATCGTCCACAGGTCTGTTGGTTCTGTAGGCAGACTGTAGCCTGGGGTCAAGCGATAGGTCTGTGATGGTTTTAAGGTATGACAGCACAAGTCTCTCAAAAGCCTTCATTACCACCGATGTGAGAGCCACCAGTCTGTAGTCACTGACTGGTTCAGTGACTGGTTGAAAATATCTGTGAAGACAGGTGACTATTGATCTGCACAGTGCTTCAGAGTGGCTGGGGAGACAGAGTCTGAACCAGGAGCTTTCCTTGTATTCTGGCTACTGAAGATCTTGTTTACATCTCTGTCGTTGATTCTCCTGGGGAGGTGGCTGGACGTGGGGGGGGTGAGCTGGGTATAGTGTGGGCGAGGTGTGAAGGTACCCAGGTGTGAAGAAGGCCATTGAAAAGGTGAGGGCTGTATGATGCGCGAATGTGGCTTTTCAAACCCGCAGTAGAATTTGAACAGGTTTTTGTCACCACTCCTGTAAGCTTCATCTTTTGTTTTAGGAAGCTGCCTGAGTTCAGTTGTAAACCATGGTTCGTCGTTATTATAGCTGACAACAGACTATTTGGGAATGCGAGAGTCCTCGCAGAAGCTTATGTGCCATGTTACAGTGTCCGTGTATTCATCCACGCTGTTAGTAGCAGTTTTGAAAACATTCCAGTCTGTCGAGTCAAAGCATGATTTTAATTGCTCTACTGCTCCACATGTTCAGTGTTTCACTCTAGTAACAACAGGTTTAGCAGTTTTCAGATTTTGTCTGTATGCTGGAATTAGATGAATTGTTGCATGGTCAGAGTTTCCTAGTGCAGCACCAGTCATTTTCTGTCATTAAAATGTGACGTCTTTTCAGTTAGCTATTTATTTATTTTGGCTTTTTCTTATTATTATGTGTTCATTGTAATTGATTAATAAAATTATTTATTTTCATTATTATTTCTTTTACTTATCTTTGAAATGTGATTTTGACATTTTAATTTGATTGTATCCTTGTCTTTGTAAAGCACTTTGAATTGCCTTGTGCCCGAATTGTGCTATATAAATAAACATGCTTAAAATCTTTGATGATGACAATGTGCCCAGCCGGCTGTGAACTGTTCTTCGCTTTCTCCATCTTTGCATTTCTTGCATTGTGAAGATCTGCGAGCTGTTTAATTTTAGTGACCACTCCTTTTCAGGATTATGTAGTATATGTTTAACATTACTTCAAAGTGTGGAAGGGAAATTTAAAGTGATGGTAGGCCAGGGTTGGGAGGCATTGTGGGATTGTTCTTGTGTCTCAGGTTTTGTTGTTTTGGGGATGGTGCCGTGTGTCCTTGCCTCACAGCCACCTGCACGGAACCAGCTTTGCAGGCCACAGATCTTGGAGAACTGGGCTGAAGGGAACATCGCCGGGGGGAGAAAGGGGACCTGCAGGAAGCCTTGAAATGTAGCTGCTATACTATGCTAGACGCAGTTTGTTGTATGGTAGCATTTGAACACACAAGCAAGTTATGTACCCATAAGGGTTGTATATGTTTACGCTGAAGTCTTTATTTAGGTAATATAGGGTTGGGGTTTCCCTTACTGATAACATTGTGAGCCATGCCAGCCATGGACACCAAAGGGGGGGTTGCACCTTTTTGCTGGGTTGGGAGTGGAATTTCCCTAATGTTTAGGGTTTTTGCCCTCCTTCCTAGGCTGGATAGACAGGATTATGTGTGGGACTCATAGGAGGCCTAGGCCTAACGAGAATTGGAAACTGAACATCCTTGAAGTAGACCAATAGAGGTGGCGTATTATGTTTGTTGTATGTTCGAAACCTGGTTTGCAGATGTTTGGTAACCAATCAGGACTTAGAAGTCCATATAGGGGAATTCGTCTTATAGTATATTAACCTGCTGATTTCTGGGTGCGGGGTGCATTGCGCATTGTCCCCGAGTGTGGTTGGAACACTATGCTGGATTGCTGAATAAAGAAGAAAATTTTGCTCATTACATGCGAGGCCTGGAGTTTGATTCAAGTGTGACAGAGTGAGAGTGATTATAGAGGATTATAGAGTCATAGTTGTTTGGGTTAATTCTGAGTACCACAAAAGTTTACAAGCCCTATTTTGGCAAGAGCTAATCCTAATCATTTTCATCCTTGCCGTTTAAATCACTCATGAATAGATGTGTTTGTGAGAAATTGATCTGTTTTAAGCATTTTCAATTTAAATAAATACTGCAATACTACTACGAGATATCTAACAACATACGATGCAACATTCAACAGGGGGTAGTGAAGTGATTCATGGCTGATCAAAGTGCCAATTCGATGTGGGGCAGTGATTAGCATGTGGAGAATGCTGCAGCAGTATTACAAAAGCAGCAACTCTTTTAAAAATAATAGTGATAAAAATATATTATTTATTAATAAGTATATATAATCAGTACACAAAGTATAAGTATATAAATATAAGCATATAAAGTATACACTCACCTAAAGGATTATTAGGAACACCTGTTCAATTTCTCATTAATGCAATTATCTAATCAACCAATCACATGGCAGTTGTTTCAATGCATTTAGGGGTGTGGTCCTGGTCAAGACAATCTCCTGAACTCCAAACTGAATGTCAGAATGGGAAAGAAAGGTGATTTAATCAATTTTGAGCGTGGCATGGTTGTTGGTGCCAGACGGGCCGGTCTGAGTATTTCACAATCTGCTCATTTCACAATCTGCTCAGTTACTGGGATTTTCACGCACAACCATTTCTAGGGTTTACAAAGAATGGTGTGAAAAGGGAAAAACATCCAGTATGCGGCAGTCCCGTGGGCGAAAATGCCTTGTTGATGCTAGAGGTCAGAGGAGAATGGGCCGACTGATTCAAGCTGATAGAAGAGCAACTTTGACTGAAATAACCACTCGTTACAACCGAGGTATGCAGCAAAGCATTTGTGAAGCCACAACACGCACAACCTTGAGGCGGATGGGCTACAACAGCAGAAGACCCCACTGGGTACCACTCATCTCCACTACAAATAGGAAAAGAGGCTACAATTTGCACAAGCTCACCAAAATTGGACAGTTGAAGACTGGAAAAATGTTGCCTGGTCTGATGAGTCTCGATTTCTGTTGAGACATTCAAATGGTAGAGTAAACAGAATGAGAACATGGATCCATCATGCCTTGTTACCACTGTGCCGGCTGGTGGTGGTGGTGTAATGGTGTGGGGGATGTTTTCTTGGTACACTTTAGGCCCCTTAGTGCCAATTGGGCATCGTTTAAATGCCACGGCCTACCTGAGCATTGTTTCTGACCATGTCCATCCCTTTATGACCACCATGTACCCATCCTCTGATGGCTACTTCCAGCAGGATAATGCACCATGTCACAAAGCTCGAATCATTTCAAATTGGTTTCTTCAACATGACAATGAGTTCACTGTACTTAAATGGCCCCCACAGTCACCAGATCTCAACCCAATAGAGCATCTTTGGGATGTGGTGGAACGGGAGCTTGGTGCCCTGGATGTGCATCCCACAAATCTCCATCAACTGCAAGATGCTATCCTATCAATATGGGCCAACATTTCTAAAGAATGCTTTCGGCACCTTGTTGAATCAATGCCACGTAGAATTAAGGCAGTTCTGAAGGCGAAAGGGGGTCAAACACCGTATTAGTATGGTGTTCCTAATAATCCTTTAGGTGAGTGTATAAGTACATAAAGTATAAGTATATAAAGTTTAAGTATATAAAGTATATAAGTCTTAAGTATAAAAATGATATAAGTATAAAAAGTTTAAGGGCTCAGAGGACCGCTTCTCCTACTCATCAGAGTGGATCTGGTGCCTGAACTTCTTTTTCAGAGCCTTTGATTTTTTTATTTTTTTTTCTCTTTTCCCTTTCCTTTTTTCTTTCTTTTTTAAATTCCCCACCACCACCCCCCCTCTTCGGAGGACAACTTTATTTTACACTAAATTCAAGAGCAAAGAGTGTGGCTGCTCCGAACTCACCCGTCCCGTGGAGGAAAGGAAAAAAAAAAAAAAAACGGGGGATACAGAAACAACAATCGTAACGAGAACAGACATTAATCACCATGGGGAGAGAAAAGAAAAAAAAAAAAGGAAACAGAGGTATACAGGAAAAATAAAACTAATAATGTAGGTGGGACGGAGAAAATGAAGTGTAGGGGAATACAGAATACAAACAACCATAAGAAAAATAACACTCATTACAAGGACATCAAACAACAAACATTATAACATCAGTAATAATAATTATAATTAATAATGTGACAAATAGGTATTATATATATATATATATATATATGTAGCATACACACACGTGATCCTACCCTTATACATGTATATTTAAATTCCTATGTCTATAACACACGCTAAAAAGTAACAATAATAATGATACTGATCGCTCAACCATTCTTATATGTATGTGTAAGTGTAGGTGTGAACTGATTTGTCATTGGATGTGCTGGCATATGATGCCGTCGGGGGAAGCGACAGCACCCCACCCCCCCACAAGGCCGAAGGCGAAGGCAGGAGAAACCAGGCAACCGAGGCCACCCTGCCGCCCCCCCAGCACAAGGGCCCACGGCCATGTGCCCCGGAGATAACCACCCGCCCAACCCAGGAAGCAGCCCGCGAGGGACTAAAGGGGCGCCAACCCCCGTACAGGGAGGCCCGCAGAGGGAGGACGGGCGGCGAGCCCCCCCGCCCAGCCCAAACCGAACCCCCCAATCCGCCTAGAAGGCCCCCAGTGTCCCAAGATCCCCCGGACTGCCCGCCAGGGCCCCACCACGGCGCAGCAGAGCCAAGCACCACCCGGCCCGCGGCCCAAGAGAGGAGGCCGCCCACACCCGCCAGAGCCTTTGATAAGATGGAAGTAATGTCCTCTTGAGGCCATGGGCGTCCCCTGTGTCAGCCCCTCCTTGGCACTGGCGTCCCACCTGGCGATCTCAGCACCGGGTGCAGTTTAATGCGGGGCAGCTCCGCCAGGACATCCACCATGTTGGGGCCTTTGGTGGGTCCTGCGCCACTTCCCTGACGATGACTCTGCTTGGGGCCCTGGATACTAGCAGGTGGAGGAGGACGAGGTGGCGGTGGAGGATGAGGAGGAGGGGGCGGGAAACAGCTTGGAGCTGAAGTGGGGACTACAAAAGGAGTCCCAGTGGTCTCCGAACTACTCCGGGATATATATGGGTCAGTCAGGGCACCAGCAAGCATGGAGATCTCGGACCGGAACCTTGTCTTCGAGGGCTGCAATCTTTTTCCAAACTGCCGCCCACTCGGACCCTGCCTCTGCTGCAACAGCAGCATGGTGGAGATCCCCGTGTCCACTGGGGAGGTGGATGCCGTTGCAACACTTGAGGATTTCTTCACAAAGCGCTGGGAAAGAAAAAAATCTCCAGTTGCAAAAAACTTGTTACATTGCGCAGTTCAACGCAGAGGGAGCGACTCTGTGAAACAAGCGATCTTCCTTGGCCGAAAAAATACTGAATTCGGAACGGAATCAAATCCAAAAAAAACAGTCTGCACACAAAGTACAGAGAGTTAGATGTCTTACTTAAACATCACACAAAATTATATATTTTTCCATCATCCATTAACATACAGCGCAATCTCAGATTCACATTAGGCCATACACAGATTTCCTGAATAACATTAATATACACATATACATGTATATACTTATATATGCACATTATAAACATTTCAACCTGCAATGGTACTAACAGGGTGGCTAAACTGAATAACACCATATCACAGTCAACGTATTCCGATCAATTAGCAAGTAGCCTTATAGGTAGCTTTAGCATTTTACATACAACTACAAAAAATGATACATTAGTAAAGAAAATAATCAACCACACAATCAGCAAAGGTTCGCATTCATATCCTGACTGTTTTTCCTTCACACTAATGATCCCTATATCTATATTTTCAAACAGGTAAATTGACCTACCAGGATATCCAAAAGAGAGCACTTGCACCAAAATCTTTCTATCCACTAATTGCTGCAATTGTATGCTTAGGCCAAAAAAAATAAACAGTGCTCTAAACGTTGACATCTACACAAATATATATATGTAGATATATACGTTTATTTCCCTAAGTTGCCGTTCACTCCTCTTTCCGCTCTCTTTACCCGCCTTCCTCCGTCTAGAAAAACCCGCCGGAAAAAAAAAACTCCCACCCTACCTTTCGGCACTCAGGAACGTCTTAAAGAGACAGCTGCCCACTTTGGTATACACAACTTATTGTAAGGTTCATGTCTCCCTCTTTACAAATTACGCTCTATAATAGCTTCAAAGCCTTATGGTAGCTTTATAGACCTGGCTACATTTGGTTTTGTTATTATTATTATTGGTATTAGTATTATTATTTTAAGAATGAAGCTAAATAATATAGCTAATATATCACATATGGGTTAAAATGCAGAGGACGCATTTCGTCGTTGTGTGATGTGCCAAGAATGGCACTTGATCACAAAGTACAAATACTTTTTTACTTGCCAACATTCATAAGCAACGTTATTTTTCATTACAGTTGAACTTTTTTTTGGGGGGGACTTTTTTATTTGAAGGACTTACTTCAAATATTGACAATAATAACAAAAATAAAGTACAAAAAAAACTGCTAAACAATAGCAAGTGCTTAAAGTGCATAAATAACAAGTGCTCAAAGTGCTAAAGAACTGACCTGCTAAACTGAAGATTAGAAGTGAAATCAAGGCCATTATCACTTATTTTTTCTTTTTTTCTGGGTTGTAAGCAAAGTCCTGCAAACTCTTTCTTTTTAAGACATTTGGACCAGAAGATGGAGCTGGTACAGTGGAGGAGGATGAGGCTTTGGCTGGTCCAGATGATGAGGATGAGGCTTTGGCTGGTCCAGAGGGAGGGAGAAAGAGTTTGGCTAGTCCAGAAGAGTCTGGTCCAGAAGATAAGGATGAGGCTTTGGCTGGTCCAGAGGATGAAGATGATGCTTTGGCTGGTCCTGAGGATGAAGATGAGGCTTTGGCTGGTCCAGAGGATGAAGATGAGGCTTTGGCTGGTCCAGAGGGAGAGAGAAAGAGTTTGGCTGGTCCATTGGAAGTTGAAAATGGTCTGAATGGTCCAGAGGAGGAGGCTGAGGGTCTGGCTGGTCCAGAGGAGGTTGAAAAAGGTCTGGATGGTCCAGTGGAGGTTGGTGAGGGTCTGGATGGTCCAGTGGAGGTTGGTGAGGGTCTGGCTGGTCCAGAGGAGGTTGAAAAAGGTCTGGATGGTCCAGTGGACGAGGATGAGTGTTTGACTCGTCTAGAGGAGGCTTTGGCTGATCCAGCGATATTCCTGGCCTGCCGTATGAGTTTGTTTGCCATCTGTGATGGCCGAATCCTTGCTGCCTCATTCACCCTTTTCTTCTTTTGTGCCTGTTGTGCCTCTTTCTTTTTCTGCAGATGTTTTTGATATGTTTGATACGATGACAGGCAAGACCACCTTAATGGCTGGTCTATTGTCATTGTCGATGCTGTCCACTCCCTTGCTTTAATCGTGGATTTTACAATTGCAAGGCTCTCATAAGTTTCCACATTCATGGAGCATCTGTCTGCTTCAAGAATATCACCCATGAGATTAAATGATCCCTCAACCAGGGGGCCTGTGAAAATGCTAAGTAGTGCTTTGACCAGCTGACCCAGAATGGGAAATCGCACACCTCTCTCTGGATTTTTCATGGATACAACTCTGCTCCACCAATCTACATCAACTCGGCCTTCTTCTTCAATGTAGTTCTGGGCACACGTTACCAGGTCCACCTCTATTTGGTACGCCTGTATCTCTTCCTCCACCTGACCAATCTCTTCTGGTGCGACCACATTAGGCAAGGCCTCTCCTAATGTGATAAAAGCCCCACAGATGGAGTCATCTTGAATCAGAGAGGGAGTGAGTGCAGAAAGTGAGGTGATTATCTTGTTGTCCAGAGGAAGGTCTTTGAGAAGGAACTCTGATGACTTCATGTACCCTTCTCTGAGAGAGTTGTAAATGTTTCTCACCCATATCAGCCTCTCCACACGGGCCTTGTTTAGTGCAGAGTAGCAGTATCTTCCAACAGACAACCTTTTGTCTTAAAGTTGCAAATCTTTACTCCGGACATCAACCTTGATGATATCCTTTGCACTCAGTGGGATGGCTTCCAGCTTCATAAATTTGCTGAGGAGCTCTCGAACTAGGGCCACCATCTCCACGTGCAGCAAGTGCGCCATTGGTTTTTCATGTTGCATTTTTTTCAAAAATCCCTGAAATGTTGAAAGTATGCCTGCAAACATTAAAAAAAAAAAATTTTTATTTGACATTTTCACATGCGTAAAAAAAACCCAACAAGAAAACAGAATTAAAGACAAGTTGCATACAGTTCAAATAAATAGCAGTGCGTTTTAAAAAAGTGAATAAAGTATAAATACTTTTAATAGCTTTTATTTCCATATATCAGATGTAATGGAAAAATTACTCCAAATCAAATTATTAACGAATTTGACCAGGTCTGCAGTTTTTTTTACTGGAAGCAAAGGAAATGGAATATGAATCTGTTCCCAAAAAAAAAAAAAAAAATTGCAATGTTGAGATTTTTCAAACACTTGACATAAACTTAAGACATTTTTCAAGATTTAACTTAACTTTAAATTACTGAAGTAATATTTTGGTGCATAATCATTGTTTTTGTCAGATGTTAATCAGATCATAATCAGATGTTATCATCAGTTAAATCTTTAAAATGTTTTAAGTGTATGTGAATGTTTGTGGCTGAAGAGAAAAGAAAAAATTCACAACACTGCTATATTTTTTTCTTAAGATAAATATTCCTTCTCTTCATTTCCTGTAAAAAAAAATGCACACTTAATAAAGTATTTTACATTTTTTGCCTTGGAATTGAATGTCTAATCTTTCCATTACATTTGAAATATGGAAATAACATACTGATTAAAAATAATTTCACTTTATTCACTTTTTTTTAACAATAAACTGCTGTTTATTTGAACACTTCTATATAACTCTGCATAACTTCTAAAGCTGGTTATGATTGCTGTAGTAGAGACCTGGCTGTTCCCTTTGTAAAAAACAACAACTGTTATTAACTTTCATTACATTTAGCCTAAAGTTTTTGCCTACACAAGTTAGCCTGCTACAAGATACCTCTGAACATGTCGACCATGACTTTGAATCGGTCAAACTCTGTAAAGAGCACAGAGATTCGTGCCTTCCGGTCAAGGTTGGCTTGTGTTCCCATTCGGGATGTTGTGGCTTGTTCTTGTTGAAGAATTTCTACTCTGGTCTTTTCCTCAACTGTTAGTGCATATCTCGTCAGCAATTCATTAAGAAGCCTTCTGTATCACACAAACACACACACACACACCACTGTGGCTATTTTCATTGCTTATTCCTACATAAAACCTAACAACACTCTAAACTAGCACATCACTCTACATGCAATATAATACAATAAAAATGGTTAACTGCAGAGACAGCACATTAAAAAATACTTAATTTATACTACAAAATGATTAGCATTACCTGTATTTGTGTTCTTCATTTGGATTCCCTTCCCTACCCTGTTGCAAGTCTCGACTTTAGTGTTGTGAGATGTGGTGACTATGTGCTTATTGCTGAGGTGTTTTTTTTCTGTTCCTATGTTGTACTTCCTACTGGAGTACAGTCTGGGGGCTGTTTTTTTTATTCACCTCCACTCTCCTCACGTAATCTGTTTCTCTGAGTTTTCCTACAGTCCCCTGTCTTCCTGACCTGTCTGCCCCCCTATAATGTTTGTGTATGTATGGTCGGGTTGATGGCCTGCTTTTCGCTGGTACTTGTGACTAGTGACATGGTGAATTGCAACAGCAATAAAGGGAATCAATCAATCAATCAATCCAGCACATAGTAATAATGCACCACCAGTACATCCATGAGTTCATTCAGCCTGGTGCACACCTCCAGCATCTGAAGAAATCTGTTGCTAATAGGTCTTATCAAGCTCTTGGAAGGAAGATGGAGCAGACTCTGAAAGTCTGAGAAAATCTCCTTCTGTTTTGGTGACTTCTCAATATCATAATAGACATCGGAGCAGAAATTTTCCACTTCTGTGCTGAACGGACTCATGAGGGCCTTGGCAGCATTGGAAACCATGTGCACGGTGTCTCCAGATACATCAAGGAGGTATGGGTTCGCCTTCCTTGCTTGAGTTTCAAGGCCAGACTTTTTTCCTCTCATGACTGCACAGTTGTCAAGGAGGATGCTGGTAACTTGTCTCCACTCAAGACCATAAGTCTGCATGACATCTTTAAGTTCCAGCATAAGGTTTGGGGCATTTGCAATGTTGACTTTTCTGCTTGCCAGATGTTGTGTTATTACTCTGTTGCTTTCATTATCAAAAAAGCGAACAAGCACATTGAGTGTTTTATCCATATTCAAGGTTGTTGCTTCATCAACATTGAGTGAGAACATGCATTTTTTTAGCTTCTCAGACAAACATTTTTTGAACTGTAATGCAATTCCATGAGTGTTCATGTAACTCGCATGTTGATTTGAAACCGACAGGCTAGTTAACGCTTTTTTGTCTTCTGCCAGTTTTTTACACAGGGTGACCAGTGGATGCGAAATTCTGAATGCCAAATCATGTTCTGCTATAAATGTGCACAAACGTATTTTTAAATCGCAGACACGGTCAGTCATAGACAACGGTGTGTCAGCTGTAACAGTTGCTCCCGGCAACGTCGTGGTAAGTTTGAGTGCACGGGCAGCGGCTCTATGACCGGAGTCTAAATCATGACAAGCAAGCACTTTCTTACCGCTGCTGGCATACAGTAGCTTCCTCCAGCAAATCGTGCAGAAACAAGCCCCAGGCTCTCTCAGTTTCTTGCACCAACTGCCAAAAGGCTCGCCATTTCTACTTTCTTCAATCCACACCCAGCACCATTTATTTTTGAGTCCTTTATCTATTGCTAGGACATCATCCCCAGGCTTCATAAACTTGCGCTCCATTTTTTTTTCTCCGACAACGCTAACGTGACATTGACGTATGGGTGTCAATCATACCGTGTTGCAAGGACCCGCCCTTCTCTGCTTCTGATAGGCTTGTAACGTTAGTTAAAGCTGCGTTCCTCTCATATGATTGGTAGGTGAAATAAATTGGCTCGAAAATATTAAACCGCATGCGCAGGCTCTAAAATATTATTATTTTTTTCCCTCACGGCCGCACGCCGGAGATCCGGCACGGTGCCGGAATACTTTAAGCCCTGCACTAAGGATCTGGTCTCAGTTTCGTAAACATTATGGCCTAGCCTCCATGTCTGTTTACGCCCCTGTCATGGCCAACCTGCTATTTCCAGCTTCTCTATTAGATAATGCATTCAGACAATGGTTTAAAAATGGAGCGTTGAATATTAAGATGTTATATAAGGATGGCGTCTTCATGTCATTTGATCAGGTTAGACAGGAGTTTGCTCTGCCAGCAAATCACTTTTTCAGATACCTACAAGTTAGACATTTCACACAGAATAACGTCAGTCATTTTCCTTCACTACCTCAGACATCATTTCTTGATTCAATCATAGAAAGTCAGCCAGAGCTTAGGGGAACCGTCTCAAAGCTGTAGACAAATATATTTGACATGGAAGGTTCTTCACTGACAATAGTAAAAGAAGGATATGGGTACAACTATTAATGATGGTCAATGGTCTAACATACTTCAAAGAATCCACTCCTCCTCTATTTGTGCGAGGCACTGCCTCATTCAGTTCAAGATTGTACATAGACTTCACATGTCTGGGGTTAAGTTATCCAAGATTTACCCGGGGGTTAATCCTATTTGTGACAGATGTAGACAAGCACCTGCTACTCTCTTTCACACTTTTTGGTCATGTCCAAGTATGACTGCATTCTGGTCTTCAATATTTGAGGTGTATTCTGTGATTTCGGGGGTAACCTTTGACCTTTGTCCTTTTATCGGACTTTTTGGCGTACCATTGAATGATCTCCCATTACGAAAGACACAATTAAATTGTATAGCCTACTCCTCCCTTTTGGCTCGGCGACTCATTCTTTTAAATTGGAAAAATGAGAAACCCCCCCTCCTTTGTTAGATGGATATGTGATGTCATGTTTTTCCTTAAGATTGAAAAGATTAGATATGCATTGCATGGATCAGTGGGAAAGTTTGATATGGTATGACATCCTTTTATTTCTCATATAGAACAGCTGACAATGCACCTTGACTCTCGATAATGTGTGATGTGTACAAAGTAACTGAGTGACTACTTTTTTTTTTTTTTTTTTTGTCTTGTGGTGTTATGTTTATTTGTCTTAATGCTTGTACCTGTGGGGGGTTTTTGTATGTCTGAAAAAACCAATAAAAAATACATTGACAAAAAAAAGAAACAATTGCATAACATAGGATACCATAAAATCAAGATAGGATAGGTTAAAAGAAGAAGTTTAAGATAAGATTGTATAAGATAAAGGATAAGATTAAGATAATGATAAGTAGAGATAAGGTTAAGATAACATTATATAACATAACATAGGATACGATAAAATTAGGATAGCTTACGATAAGCATAAAATAATATATAATAAGGATAGGATAGGTTGTATAACATTAGATAACATAGGATATGATAAAATTAGGATAAGATTGTAAAAATCGAACGCGAGAAATTGTGAAATTTACGTGACGTCCCCTTGTCCGCATCTGAAAACGAACACGGAAAAGTGAAGCATCAATTGGCCTTAAGTGTCACGCCAGATGCGTTAGTTGGCA
Organism: Paramormyrops kingsleyae; assembly: GCF_048594095.1. Classification (NCBI taxonomy): domain Eukaryota; kingdom Metazoa; phylum Chordata; class Actinopteri; order Osteoglossiformes; family Mormyridae; genus Paramormyrops; species Paramormyrops kingsleyae. The sequence goes on along the minus strand of NW_027325967.1, from coordinate 1,701,087 downwards.
ACCCTGTTAAGCCCCCTAGACCCCATCCATGAAAGAATCATGATGGCCATTGAAAGGATGCAGGCAGACACTGGAAACAGTATTGAACACCTGGTCCAGACCATTCAAAAAAATCCCCCTGGCCCGGCGTCCATGGAGAACATGTGTTTTGAGAAGCCCTGCAGGACAGTGCAAGAGCTTGAGGGATTCAAATTGCAGTTGGAGGGCCCAGAACAAAAACAAAAGATGGAATGTTGATATGCTATATTGCTGTTTAAAAGGGTTTGTCTAATTGCAACACTAAGAATTGTTTTTAAGTATTTATCTTCATATGTTGTATAGATCCGTTTTTTTAGTCTGATGGGAGGCTGCAGCATTGGGGACGTTGTGAGGAGAACCCTCAGAAAGATGGCTACAAACGAGGTCTGGTCACAGTTACAGCCTGAAAGGCCGAAAAGGAAAGCTGTCCTTCTTGGGAACAGCACTCCACCATGTTGATTTAAATTACCTAGTATGTTAAACGGTTAGATTTCACAAAATGTCCATTACATTGCATAGACCCATTGTTTAATATTTATTAAATACTGCATTTTTTCTAGGAGCTTGTGCTGCACAATTTCCGAGGGTTAGCGAGAAGGACATTGAAAATTATATAGGGGATACCCTAAAACACGCACCTCACCGTGCAAAGATCCACCCAATACCTGTAAGTTTTTTTTGTTTTTCTTCGGAGCAGTTAACACTTAAAACTGCACTGCACATTGATGCCATTTTTAAATTCGTAGTACCTGTTCACTTAAATCGGACAAGCCAAGGTCGTCACGCCCAGCTCGTCCGATCCTCATGTGTGCCACGTCCCCTCATTACTCACGTGCACTACCCTGATTGTGATCACCTATTTCCTGTTATTTCGGCTTGTCTTGTGTGTTTCAGTCCGCGTTCGAGTCTGTTTCCCCAGGTCTGTCATTGACGTTGTTAACCGAGTGCTCCCCTGTCTGCTTGTTCTCCATAATAAACCCCGTTGCCCTTGGATTGCGGTCTCCCTGCTCCTGCTTTTCCGCATCCCACTCGCTCGCCCGTCACCCGGTCGTGACAAAGGTGCTGTAACATTTTATGGCAACACAGGAGGACATCCAAGATATTAGTGTAACTGGTTACTTTAATTACCCTTCACCTTGTCTCTCTATTAAACCTTTGTTTCTGTCACAAATTCATGGACACCTACTCATAGTCTAACCACTAATAATCTCAGTTTTGTCTTATATTTCCACACTTTACATGGCAAACACATTTGGTTAATATGCTAAGTTACCTCATAGCCTGTACACCTAAGGGTAATCAAAAGCAATTAAAAAGTAAACGAAGTGACTGGGAAATATTGTTATTTATGATTTTCAGGCAGCGGAAGAAGAACCTGGGCCATCTACACGATATCAAATTGAAGACAGTGACGGAGTTTTCTCTCAAACGTTTCTTTCTTTTTTATTGATAGTGTTTTTGGATGGTTTCAGCTCAGTTTGAGAAAAGAACATTTTAGATGTTACTACAGTGACTGAAGTAATTGTTTCATGTAAATAATTTGTTTAAATAATTGTTTTACATAATCTGAATCATTTTTGGTCCAAAACCAAAACATCTCTCTCTCTCTCTCTCTCTCTCACTCGAATTATGAACAATAAAAGAAATAATAAGAACTGAAATGCATTGGATATAATTGTTTTATAGTGTAAACACGTTTTGGTATTGCATATATTAAACTTTAAGTCACCTAAATGTTGTGCAAAAGTCCCTGTAATGTTACTAAAGTTGTGCAAACGATCTGAGTTGTGCTGTACGAAAAATCCACCTCCGCATCATTGCGATGTGCGCATGCACAATATTACTCATTGGATTAGGTACTGTTTTGTGTCTGTTGTTGCAGCTCGGGGTAACACCACTAACCTATTTGTCACACTATGTTAATTGGTAGGTAATAACAAGTCCTATTTCATTACAGGTTATTTTGGGTAATCTCTCCTTTTCTGTTGCATAAAAATCTCAGTATTACTCGTGGAAAGATCACATATGGTGATGTGATCGTACAGCCCTAGCTTTGAGAAGGTGGTGCAAAAAAAATAACATTCCAGGTAGGTCCCCTAAAGGTTACTGTAATTGTCACTCAAGATCTATAAAAATCCTGGGAAAGTGATGAAAAGACCACATAGGACCCGAAACGTTACCAACACGTCCTGAAAGTTCCCCGAATTTTCCCAAAATGATGTTCCCCGAACGTCTAAAGAACTCCACATCGTGACATCCCGGGAACATTCTGGGAAGGTTACACAGCGACGTCCTTTACACCAATGGGTACGTTCTCTGAACGTACAGGGAACGTACAATTTCCAGCTGGGTAGACTCCATTCTTGTGTTTGTCCCTAAAGAGAACAGCCAGGATAGGAAATGCTGGAAACCCATCCTGACCGGAGTCCATCCCTTCCCGGTGGCACAGTAACCCGAAAGTGTTTGTGAGTGTGGTTTATGTCAGATTAGGAGAGCTGAAATGAACCTTTTGTTGGATGATAGCCGGCGACCAAAACAAGAGCTAGATCACAGAAAAGTGTTTCAAAAGCGACAGCGTCAAAGTGAAATGCAACGCTGGATGGAAGTTTTCTAGTACTGATGAAGGATGTAGAATCGGAATCCAGATATGTTTCCATACAAGGAATTTGCCTTGGTGGTGCTTTTACATGACATTACAAAGAACATACCACGTTTAGCAAAGACATATGCAGAAAGGTAATAAACAATAGATTGGCAATTAGGTAATATGATAATTACATGATAATTAATTTTATAAATGGCAGTGATGATGGTATTATGATATTTATATATGTGTGTACATAGTAATAATTGTAGTATGAATATAAACTACATAAATGGCATAATAATTTAAAGGGCTCTTAAATGGTGCCGTTATTAATTAGCAGCCAAGTCAACTATATGTGCAAGAGTGCAATATGTATACAGAGTTTGCAGTATGTGTGCATAATGTGCAAGAGTGCAGAATATAATCATAGAGGAAGTTTATCAGTTGTTCACTGGTTATGCTGGTGGATACTTCACTGCAGCTGACGATTAATTGAACGTCCATTCAGAGACTGGTTTGGTTAATGAGAGAGACTACCTGAGGGACTAAGGAACTTAGAAGCTCTTGGCGTGTCTTGTGGTCTTGGTTCTGATTGCCATGAGTCTTCTCATGGAGGGTAAGGCTTGAAAGATGTGGTGAGCAGGGTGAGATGGGTCCTCAAAGATTTTGTATGCCCGTTTCCTGGTTCTGGTGATGTAAAGTGTCTGGAGGGTAGGCAGGTTACTGCCGATTATTCGCTCTGCTGAGTGGATGATGTGTTGCAGTCTGGCCTTGTCTCGTTCAGTGGCTGATCCAAACCAGGCTGTGATGGAGCAGGTGAGGATGGACTCAATGATTGTAGCGTAAAACTGGGCCATCGTGGTTATAATATGTTATTTTGGATCAGGCACAGACAGTTGTGAGAGTTCAGTCCGCATTAGCTCCGATAGAATAGTATTAAATGCAAAGCTAAAGTCCACAAACAGAATCCTAACATATGCCTCAGGGCACTCCAAGTGTCGGAGTAAGAAATGGAGTCCAGTGTTAACTGCATCGTCCACAGGTCTGTTGGTTCTGTAGGCAGACTATAGAGCAGGGGTGTCAAACTCCAGTCCTGGGGGGCCAGAGCCCTGTGTAGCTTAGTTCTTTCCCTGTTCCACCACAAATGATTCAGCTCAAGAGCTGTGTGGTAATTAGCACAAGGAGTTGAATCAGGTGTGTTAAATGAGGGGAAACCCAAAAATGTGCAGGGCTCCGGCCCTCCAGGACTGGAGTTTGACACCTGTGCTATAGAGGGTCAAGCGAAGGGTCGATGAGGACACCATAAACAGTGGTGTCCTCTCACTGTTCTTCGCTTTCTCTTCGCTGTTTAATTTTAGTGACCACTCCTTTTCAGGATTATGTAGTATATGTTTAACATTAGTTCAAAGTGTGGAAGGGAAATTTAAAGTGATGGTAGGCCAGGGTTGGGAGGCATTGTAGGATTGTTCTTGTGTCTCAGGTTTTGTTGTTTTGGGGATGGTGCCGTGTGTCCTTGCCTCGCAGCCACCTGCACGGAACCAGCTTTGCAGGCCACAGACCTTGTAGAACTGGGCTGAAGGGAACATCGCCGGGGGGAGAAAGGGGACCTGCAGGAGGGTAAATGTAGCTGCTGTACTATGCTAGACGCAGTTTGTTGTATGGTAGCATTTGAACACACAAGCAAGTTATGTACCCATAAGGGTTGTATATGTTTACTCTGAAGTCTTTATTTAGGTAATATAGGGTTGGGGTTTCCCTTACTGATAGCATTGTGAGTCATGCCAGCCATGGACACCGAAGGGGGGGTTGCACCTTTTTGCTGGGTTGGGAGTGGAATTTCCCTAATGTTTAGGGTTTTTGCCCTCCTTCCTAGGCTGGATAGACAGGCTTATGTGTGGGACTCATAGGAGGCCTAGGCCTAACGAGGATTGGAAGTTGAACATCCTTGAAGTAGACCAATAGAGGTGGCGTATTATGTTTGTTGTATGTTCGAAACCTGGTTTGCAGATGTTTGGTAACCAATCAGGACTTAGAAGTCCATATAGAGGAATCCGTCTTATAGTATATTAACCTGCTGATTTCTGGGTGCGGGGTGCATTGCGCATTGTACTCGAGTGTGGCTGGAACACTATGCTGGATTGCTGAATAAAGAAGAAAACTTTGCTCATTACATGCGAGGTCTGGAGTTTGATTCAAGTGTGACAGAGTGAGAGTGATTATAGAGGATTATAGAGTCATAGTTGTTTGGGTTAATTCTGAGTACCACAAAAGTTTACAAGCCCTATTTTGGCAAGAGCTAATCATAAGAGGTAATCCTAATCATTTTCATCCTTGCCGTTTAAATCACTCATGAATAGATGTGTTTGTGAGAAATTGGTTTGTTTTAAGCATTTTCAATTTAAATAAATACTGCAATACTCATTGCAGAAATACATCTTTTCCAATATTGTGCAGCCTAATAATGAAGTACTTACTACTACGAAATATCTAACAACATACGATGCAACATTCAACAGGGGGTAGTGAAGTGATTCGTGGCTGATCAAAGTGCCAATTCGATGTGGGGCAGTGATTAGCATGTGGAGAATGCTGCAGCAGTATTACAAAATCAGCAACTCTTTTAAAAATAATAGTGATATAAATATATTATTTATTAATAAGTATATAGAATCAGTACACAAAGTATAAGTATATAAAGTTTAAGTATATAAAGTATATAAGTATAAAAATCTTAAGTATAAAAATGATATAAGTATAAAAATGTTATAAGTATAAAAATGTTATAAGTATAAAAAATTTAAGTAAAAAAAGTTTAAGTAAAAAAGGTTTAACACTAGGTTTACTGAGCTTTTTATTTTCTGGTGAGAATTCCCTCGGCCCGACCTCGGGTGGAGAGGCCATTAGCTCCATTGTCCTCCTGCTTTTGTTGTGCAAAAACACTAGTTACCTGTGAACCCTGCCACATTTGCATTTCTTTACCGCCACTGCTGCTGGCAAGCTTGCCATATCTATACAAAATATCCCACACTCTGACTGACCCACAAATATGAAAGACACAATTTCACAAAATATAGAAACACAAGTGTTTTATTTGTCAAAAATAGACTGAAAACAGAATCAATAATAATAATAATAATAATAAAAGAAGTAAAAAAAAATTCTCAGTCCCTCAGTTCCTCTTCATCATCTCAGTGGTTTCATAGTCAGTGTTTGCAGCGTTTGCAGACCCAGTAACCTCCGTGCCTGCATTTGGCGCAGGTGAATTTGCAACACTTTGCGCAGAGATATCTGCTGCGATTCCTGTTGCAGCTCTCTTGTACCTGGCACTGAGTTGTCTGAACAGTTCCTGGCACAGCAGCAGCAAATGATGCAGCAGCTGCAAAAGCTTCCCTCTCTGCTTCCATTGCCTTTTGCAGCATGAATCGGTTACGGAGTTCCATTCCGGTCGGGCCGAGGGGATTTTACGTAGATTTGCGTAGGTTTAGCAAACCTAGTGTTAAAGGCCTCAGAGGACTGCTGCTCTTACTCATCAGAGTGGTTCTGATGCTTAAACTTTTTCTTAAGTGCTTCTGCTAAAATGGCAGCAAAGTCCTCTGAGGGCATGGGCGTCCCCTGCGTCGGTCCCCTCCTGGTCACTGGCGTCCCACCTGGCGACCTCTGCACTGGGCGCAGTTTAATGTGCGGCAGCTCCGCCAGAACATCCACCACGCTGGGGCCATTGGTGGGTCCTGTGCCACTTCCCTGAGGATGACTCCTCTTCTGCTTCGGGCCCTGGATATTAGCAGGCGGAGGAGGAGGAGGCGGCGGTGGAGGAGGAGGCGGTGGAGGAGGAGGAGGGGGCGGGAAACAGCTTGGAGCTGAAGTGGGGACTATAAGAGTGGTCTCCGAACTGCTCCGGGGCATATTTGGGTGAGTCAGGGCACCGGCAAGCTGGGAGATCTCGGACCGTAAACGGCCCACCTCGTCTTCGAGGGCTGTAATTTTCTCCCAAACTGCCGCCCACTGATCCCCGTGATCCCCGTGTCCACTGGGGAGGTGGATGCCACTCCCGACCGTTGCAGGGGCGTTGCCATTTATAGCAACCCCCGTTGCAACACTTGAGCATGGTGCAGTGGATTTGCCCACACGAAAGTTGGAACGCTTCAAGCTTCTCAGACAAGTGCGTAGAAAACTACGCAAGCGACTGAAAGGAGCCATTGCCGAAGTTATTTAAAGGAATTGAACAGGAACAGTAATCACCAACCAAGCCCAAATCAAGACTGAGAGAAATAAAAAAAATTACAGCTTCTGCTTCCAGATATACGTAGCAATAACTATAAATTCTAGAATCTCTCTGAACCTTCGCTTGACGTCACTCCATTGGCACGCTGATTGGGTGGCTTCAGTTTCTTAAAACAAGAAACGAAAAAAAAAAAAAAAAAAAAACAATGAGTACGCAGAACCGTTCGAGGTCAACTTAGCCGACCATCTCACATTCTAAAATTTACAGGATATTTGGTTTTGTTATTATTATTATTGGTATTAGTATTATTATTTTAAGAATGAAGCTAAATAATATAGCCGCCCACTAATATGTCACATATGGGTTAAAATGCAGAGGACACATTTCGTCGTTGTGTGATGTGCCAAGAATGGCACTTGATCACAAAGTACAAATACTTTTTACTTGCCAACATTCATAAGCAACGTTATTTTTCAGTACAGTTGCGGTTTTTATAAATCTTGGTGATTAATATTCGCGGAGAGCGTGGGGTTTCCATTTTTCTATAACATTTATATTATTAAAGGAAACACAACTTAGCAAGCTGATTAATTTTAATGACTGATTGTTTTCAGACTAGTATTTGTTTAACATTGGTTTAAAGTTGACTGCTGCTACTTTAGCAACAGCTCGGCATGGGCTCTCTGAGCTGATCCTAATCACTTTCATCCTTGATATTTCAGTCAGTCATGAATGGAGGTGTTTGTGAGAAACTGATTTATTATTATTATTATTATTTAAAAGATCATTTATAAACACTCCAATACTTACTGCAGAAAATGATTTTACGCAATGTCCTGCAGTGCAGTTATGAAATACTAATCTAACTACATACCATGTGCAGCCCACAGAAACGCTGTCTGTGCGCAGCCTGCTGGCAAAAAGCGGAACTACAGTTACAGCAAATAAGGCAGAACGGAAACATCGGCGTCACTCCTTGGACTGATGATAGCTTATAAATAGTTATAAGTAATCGCTTGTGTGATTATAAATGTGCTGTGTGTTATGTCATGTATAGTGGTTAATGTTTATTGTTGTGTGTAGTGTGTGTGTATGTGTGCGTGCGCCCACCGTGTGTATGAGGAGTAAACGGGGCGACGTGCACGGTGAGCAGTGCCGGTGTGTGGGTTGTAGTAGTGCAATTGTAATTAACGCATGCATCTGATGATTAAACCCCGAACTATCCCTGCTGTTTTACCCTCTGGGGTCGAGTGCATCGTCGGCGATGCAACGTACTTTTCGCGTCTATTTCAGTTTATATCTCGCTGAAATCTGTTGGAGTAAGTAATCTCCACCGGGTCCGTGGATGAGAAGAGATTCACAGCTGAGACGAGGAGTAGTTGCAAGTCACCAGTTTATTCTCTGACTGATTACAATCAGGGAGCGACTATCTGACATACATTCAGCATGTACAGTAAGAAGCTCGAACAATAGTTATCGGCTGTCTTTTTATAGCCCTCCGGGTACGTGTTCCCCCCTCTTTTGGTATTTTCCCAGCTACGTGACATCAACATGTTTTTACATTTGCTTCTGTTTGTCAGTTAGCACATGTTCCCCCTCCCAGCATCTTATTGTGTCAGCATTTTTGCAGCCCCCTTTTGTTAAGCAAAAGTTAAAATAAGCATCTGTTCCTCTTTTCCAACTGTCTGGGACGAGGTCACCCTGCCCTGCTCGCACACTGTCAGTTCCTGATTTCTGTTAGTTGTATTATTTTAGAATCAACCCCCTCCTTTCATCATGCCCTGCTTTAAGCTATATTCTCCTTTTCCTCTATTCATTGTATGTTCTTTATAATTCTATTGAATCCCACAAATCTTAATGTAGAATCATGAAAAATCCGTAATCTGTCTTCTTTTCAAAACATCCATTGACGGAAGTATTAAAGTTTTTTAAATTAGGTTGAATCGGCAAAAAAGTAAACCATGTCACCTTACTTTGTTTTACCTGCATCGGGGGCGTGTAGCGCGTATTCAAATCGCATTCGCATGGTAATTTGATTAACAGCGCAATGGTGAAACGCGATCCAGATACTGTACGTCCCCATCAGCGCCATAAAAGGGGGGTAGGGACGTGGCCAGGTGACAATGGTTCATTCATACACATTAAAGTTGCTACATATTCAATGAAAGGAGCCAGAAATAGTTACATGAGTTAGGTTTTTCTTATTTATTTATCCAAATGAATGTTGCAACTACACCATTTAGTCATCTTCATGTAGCCAAGACTTTGGTGATCAGATATCTGGGATCAAAACAAACTGCCAGCATTGCTTACTATGTACTTTTATAATGTTTCTGCAAGTGTTCCAAACTGCATTTTGCAATGTCTATACTTTGAATGTCAAATTACAAACTTCACATAAATTTGACATATTTACAAAGTACACTAAGATTGAGATGAGTTTGTTGCCAAACCAAATATATAAGAAATAATTTATTTGTCATGAATTAAGTTTATGATATTTGAAGAAATGTGTGACCATGCCCCAGTCAGTGAAAGTGTGTTTCCTACCCCTAGGCTCCAGAGGGTTAATTATTGTGAGCATGGCTCAGCGACCCACTATTAAAATACTTTATTAGAAATATTATAGTGTGTGTGTGTGTATGTGTGTGCGCCCGCGCCTGTTTGCTAGCCTGGCGCCGCTGAGTCATGTGACAGCTGGGAGCAGCAATTGAGAGCAGCAGCGCGAACACACAGCTGCGGTGCATTCGGGAGAGAGATTGAAACTTATAAGTATCGATCTCATTAAACTGGTATTGATCAATATAAATACCAACATTATTATCGATATTTGGATCGATCCGCCCACCACTATCGGACAGTATTGCTGTGTTATAATCACTTCAGCATAAGTGTTAAACCTAGTGTTTCTGTTTCTGTCATGTTGTCAATATCAAACAGTAAACGTTGTAATGGATTGTTTCTATATATGTGCTTTTAAACAGTATGCCTGCATGTGGGGCTAACAGAACACATCTACCCTATAGGAATACATATATACTATAAACCTGTTGTGGGTTATAAAGCCAAATAAGGAAAAATAACAGTGGGCTATAGGTAGCATAGTGAGCACATTAACGTCGCCTCGCTGTTGAGAAACATGGCGCAGACATCGGGGGAATGTCGAATCAATGTTCGGTAGCAATGTTTCTGCAACAGAGATGCTTTGACGATGGATTTTCAAGGATCGCGGAGACAATGCCAATGCCTGGTAGTTATATCATTTTAGTGTTGCAGCTGTGACAGTGCGAAACAATACAACTGACAAATTTGACATATTTACAAAGTACACTAAGATTGAGATGAGTTTGTTGCCAAACCAAATATATAAGAAATAATTTATTTGTCATGAATTAAGTTTATGATATTTGAAGAAATGTGTGACCATGCCCCAGTCAGTGAAAGTGTGTTTCCTACCCCTAGGCTCCAGAGGGTTAATTATTGTGAGCATGGCTCAGCGACCCACTATTAAAATACTTTATTAGAAATATTATAGTGTGTGTGTGTGTATGTGTGTGCGCCCGCGCCTGTTTGCTAGCCTGGCGCCGCTGAGTCATGTGACAGCTGGGAGCAGCAATTGAGAGCAGCAGCGCGAACACACAGCTGCGGTGCATTCGGGAGAGAGATTGAAACTTATAAGTATCGATCTCATTAAACTGGTATTGATCAATATAAATACCAACATTATTATCGATATTTGGATCGATCCGCCCACCACTATCGGACAGTATTGCTGTGTTATAATCACTTCAGCATAAGTGTTAAACCTAGTGTTTCTGTTTCTGTCATGTTGTCAATATCAAACAGTAAACGTTGTAATGGATTGTTTCTATATATGTGCTTTTAAACAGTATGCCTGCATGTGGGGCTAACAGAACACATCTACCCTATAGGAATACATATATACTATAAACCTGTTGTGGGTTATAAAGCCAAATAAGGAAAAATAACAGTGGGCTATAGGTAGCATAGTGAGCACATTAACGTCGCCTCGCTGTTGAGAAACATGGCGCAGACATCGGGGGAATGTCGAATCAATGTTCGGTAGCGATGTTTCTGCAACAGAGATGCTTTGACGATGGATTTTCAAGGATCGCGGAGACAATGCCAATGCCTGGTAGTTATATCATTTTAGTGTTGCAGCTGTGACAGTGCGAAACAATACAACTGACAAATTGTCAGTAAGGTCGGATGGCGTTAGATCATAAACCGGAAATTAGCGGAACAGGACGCATTTGTAACTTAATATTTTAACGAAAGACAAAAGTAACAAGTCCATTTAAATTTCGGTACTGTTAATTGTGTTTTTTAACTTGAAAGGGTATTTAGCTATATTACTCCTTACAGCCAAACGTAGTGGAATTATAGTAACGTTACTTCCAAAGATTACTAGGCAGCTGTTTGCTAATGCTAACGTTAGCATTGCGTCATTTTGCTTCTTCCACTCTCAGATAAGATAAAGATAGCTTTATTGTCATTGTGTAAATGAAATGAGATGTCTTTAGAGCAAACCCGTGGAGGCTATGTTAAGGATAAAACTGTAAACATGGGTAAACAAAACATAATATCGGCATAAGTGCATAGACCCACCTCTGTATTTTTAGGAAGATTAGCAATACATGAAAATTTCCTTCAAGTGTGGTAAATATTCAGTTTTAAATAAAAACCACATGTGACATATTATCTGTCCCATTGCATTAAGCCCTCCATCAAACCCCCATGAATCCTAACTGAATGGGTCGCTTTTCGCTGTGAATTCTGGGAGTCTGTGCAACGTCGGGACCGCAGCTCTCGCGTTACTTCTAAAAGGGGAAGGAATTATATTCAAAGTCTTTAATAGCGCCCGATTTTAACAAACGACCAAATTATGTCGATATAAACTGTATTGTGTCCTCCTTTATCTGGTTTTGATAATATATCGATATTCCGTAAATATCCGATAAACAGCCCAGCACTAATTGGTCCGTCTTGTTTCATTGTCACCCCGAAACTTGTGTGGATTGCTCCAGAAAACAACCCTGGTTCCATTAGCCCCGGTAAGAATGGCAAAACGATGGCCAGAGTAACTCAACACTTGAAGAATGAAAGTCAGAATAGGGCTGTCTGGTGTTGTTGAGTCTTGTATTCTGTGACAATCATCTTGTTTTGGAAGTGTGTGTCTTGGAATACTTAAAAATAAAATGTTCATAAGGGATGGATGGAGTTTTACTTACAGTAATAGATCGTGTTTGTTACCATGAAACGGTAAACATACGGGGCTCTAATCCACATGGTTACTGTATTGTATAATGGAATCGGTAAATTCTGCTGCTGTGATGTGTTTAAACATCACAGATAATCATTGTGAAATAGTTAAGATAACAGGTGAATATGTCCCCATAATGTAAATCAGAAAAGGCAGAATTCTTACTTTAGGTACCCTGAGAGTAAAGAAATAATGGAATTTATGGAAGGCGCAAGATATATGTATATTGGTTTGTATATTTAGTGTCTGTCCTGTGCTGCCTTATGCTGTCTTACACAGTCTTAATTCTGTGTAAGAAGTGAAATTTTCTTTGTGTTATCCATATGTTGACTATGTGCACCTGTCTTTTTATGTCTGCACATTGAGCCTGGAGGTATGCAATTTTGTTCAGCTATGCTTCCGTTGTTGTACTATTGTATGGTGTGAATGACAATAAAGTTCACTTACTTATATACAGTAAATGATTTGATTGAATAGTCAGTTCCTGATGCCAGCATTTGGATTGAGTGGGCTGTTAGCCTTGGTGCACATGAACCTTTCCAGCGTTGCTATTCTCTATAGTAAATGCTGTTCTGCATATCAGGCAATCTGTGCACTGACTGGTGTGTTTTTATAGGTGAAGTACCCCTACGGAAATGCAGGCAGCCCAATCCGAGACCAGCGCGTAAGTCTCCCAAGCATTCGTTTCCTGTCTCCAATGAGACAATGAGACGGCAGTATTTTTCTCAATGTGCAGTACTGACTGCCAAGTGTGCTGTCTGTCTGTCACTAACAGCCATCAATTGATTTGACTCTTGTATTTTTACACTTTATTTTGCATAATTGTACCGTCATTCTTTTATCAGGACGAAGGAGGAAACCTAAAGGACGGAAGGGGGCCATATACCAAGAACTTACAAAAGCTGCTATTCTCCAGTAACCCCTTCGATTCAACCCATGTGGGATCGCTACCATCCTGCATCGAGTCCCAACAACGTCGCACCCTGAGCCCTACTCACCAGCCTTATCATCAACTTCCTTCTTAGTTCCCTCACCAGTCCCATCCTCTTTTGTTTTACCTCCTTCTCCATCTCTTTTTATGGACTCCCCTCCTTCATCCCCATGCGTAGCCTCACCAGTTAGCCCAGCTCCAGAACCATCTTCAGCCCCAGCCGTAGTTCATCCCACCCCTCTGCCTCACGTTCTGGTGCAGGCCCCCTCATCTCAGCTGGTCATGGGTCCAACACCACCGTTTTTGTCCCCTTCTCTTGTTATTGAAAAAATGGAAAAATTCAATAATTACGATATAAGCAACTACAATAAGATGACCTATGATGCCAAGTGCTATGCTCATTACTGGTGCCAGCAGTTCTGGAACGACTTCATGAGCTCAGCTCACATCTGCAAGCAACAGAGGAATGGAAACTCTGAGGCTCACTATTCGTACGGGGATAATGAGGGTGCCCCTGCGACCGAGACTTGATGAAGATGAGGTCAGATTTCCTAGTGATGTGCTGGACCAGCTGAGTGACATCCCTGGGGTTCTGGAGATGGCTGTGGAGATGGGCTATCTGTCAGATGTAAATAGCGACATTTCACATAACGTAAGATAACATAGGATAAGATAGGTAAAGGTATGTTTAACTTCATATTATAAGTAGGCACTGTAATAGGCCTACCCTTTGTTGTCTGTATTTAAATGCCAGGAGTATTAGGAATAAAATTCATGATTTAGAGGCTCTTATCTCATCGGACTCTTATGATATTATAGCAATAACTGAAACGTGGTTGAGTGATAAGGATGGACAAGAATATAATATGGATGGTTACACATTGTTCCGTAAAGATCGTATAGGTAAGAAGGGAGGTGGTGTTGCAGTATATGTAAAGGAAAACTTGCAGGCAAGGGAGCTTACTGATATAAGTAAAAGTACGGAAGCTATATGGGTAAAATTAGATGCTACAAACTCAAATAGCCTAATTGTCGGTGTTTGTTACAGAGCACCCAATGTAGCTGCTGAGGAAAGCAGATTGTTATACAGTGATATTAGGATTATGAGCAATAAAAATGATGTGGTAGTTATGGGTGATTTTAATCTACCGGGGATGCAGTGGGACATTGTTGCTGGCTCTTCAGAAAATGAACTTGAGATGGTGGAATTAGTACAGGATTGTTTTTTTACTCAGTTTGTTAACACCCCTACCAGGGGAGATGCCATTCTTGATCTTGTTTTGTCTAATAACCAGGACAGGATTGGTAAATTAGATGTTTTAGAACCACTTGACAGTAGCGATCATAACATGGTTAAATTTGAGGTTAAGTTTAGTGCCAGAAGAGCAAAGTCCAAATCAAAAATATATAATGTTAGGAAGGCTAACTTCAATTGTATGAGATTAAAACTAGAAACTGTGAACTGGATGGAGTTAAATAACAAAACTGTTGAAGAGGCATGGGAATTTTTTAAAAGCACTTTATTGCAAGTACAAGAGGACTTCATACCTGTTTCTAGCAAGAATAAATCTAGGAAATTGCAACCTAGGTGGTTTAATAGGGACATAAAGTATAAAGTAAGGAGGAAAAGGGCTTTGTTCCAGAGATGGAAAATAACTGATGATGACATAATAAAGCAAGAGTATCTAAATCTACAGGCTGAATTAAAAAATGACATTAGACGAGCTAAAAGGAATGTCGAAAGGAAGATCGCATTGGAGGCTAAGGATGACGTTAAAAGTTTCTTCCAGTATTTTAACTCTAAAAGAGCTCTAAAAGCTGAAATTACTAATCTGCAGGATAGTAAGGGTCTTATAATTGAAAACGACATTGACATAGTAAATGAGTTCAATGATAGTTTTGCACGGGTATTCACTGTCGAGGACACTAGTAACTTACCAGTTCTTATTACTAATGCAACATCGTCTATAACTAATATATATATAACTGAAACTGATGTTTTGCAAAGCCTAGCTAAGCTCAAAATAAATAAATCACAGGGCCCTGATGGCATCTTACCTATAGTGTTAAAAGAGATGAGGGATATTATTTGCCGACCCTTAACATTACTGTTTCAAAAATCCTTATCTGAAGGTGTGGTACCTTCTGATTGGAAGCATGCCAACATAACGCCCATTTTCAAAAAAGGGGATAGAAGTAATTTGTCAAACTATAGGCCAATCAGTCTAACTTGTATAACTGGTAAAGTTATGGAGGCTATAATCAAAGAGAAAATGGTAGATTACCTGGACTCAAATAACATTTTGAGGGATAGCCAGCATGGATTTAGGAGAGGTAGATCCTGTTTAACAAATCTGTTGGAGTTTTTTGAGGAAGCTACTCAGGAAGTTGATGATAAGAAGGCCTATGATGTCATCTATTTAGATTTCCAAAAGGCTTTTGATGTTGTTCCCCACAAGAGGCTCTCACTTAAACTCAAAGCGACAGGTATTTTAGGAACTGTAGCGACTTGGATTGATAACTGGTTAACGGATAGGAAGCAGCGAGTAGTTATAAGAGGCTCGATGTCACAGTGGGCCTGCGTTCATAGTGGGGTACCGCAAGGTTCAATTTTAGGACCACTTTTGTTCCTAATTTACATAAATGATATAGACACCAATATATACAGTAAACTGGTGAAATTTGCAGATGACACCAAGGTGGGTGGTGTAGCAGATACTGAACTAGCGGCTCAGCAGCTACAGCGGGATCTTAATTTAATTAGTGACTGGGCTGACACCTGGCAGATGAAATTTAACATAGACAAATGTAAGGTACTCCATGTAGGGAGCAGAAATATAAAGTACAGGTATTTTATGGGACCTACTGAAATAAAGGTAGCTGATTATGAGAAAGACCTTGGTGTGTATGTTGATGCTTCCATGTCTCATTCTCGCCAGTGCGGGGAAGCAATAAAAAAGGCCAATAGGATGTTGGGGTATATCTCCAGGTGTGTGGAGTTTAAGTCAAGGGAGGTAATGCTAAGATTATACAATTCCTTGGTGAGACCTCACCTAGAATATTGTGTACAGGTTTGGTCACCATATCTTAAAAAGGACATAGCGGCCTTAGAAAAGGTGCAGCGTAGGGCCACAAGAATGATTCCTGGTCTTAGAGGAATGTCATACGAGGAAAGGTTATTTGAGCTAAATCTGTTCAGCCTCAAGCAAAGGAGACTGAGGGGGGACATGATCCAGGTCTATAAGATTCTAACAGGTTTGGATGCTGTTCAACCGAATAGTTACTTCAGCATTAGTTCAAATACAAGAACTCGTGGCCATAGGTGGAAATTAGCGGGAGAACATTTCAAACTGGATTTAAGGAAGCACTTCTTTACACAGCGTGTAGTCAGAGTATGGAATAGTCTTCCTGATAACGTAGTGCAAGCTGAATCCTTGGGTTCCTTTAAATCAGAGCTAGATAAGATTTTAACAACTCTGAGCTATTAGTTAAGTTCTCCCCAAGCGAGCTCGATGGGCCGAATGGCCTCCTCTCGTTTGTATAGTTCTTATGTTATCTGCCTGGTGTCATGAGACTGACGATGTGTTGGGTGAGGGGTAGGCAGTGTAGACTACAGACAGTGTAGGCTTTGGTGAGCCTCCTTAACCAGCCACTCCATGGTCTTTAACCAGTTTAGATCCTAAAACCAGTTGAAACAAGCAAAGCACATAGGCACAGAAACACAAAGTAAGATGGCTGAACAAAGCCAAGGCGGAGAGGGAGGGAGCAAGATGCATAGGAAGCCTCACACTGCATTGCTTGATATGATGAAGGGCAGCCCTGCCCCCTGTTGGTGGGATGGCAACAGCTGTTCAGTGTTTTAATTAAATTTTGCATCATTTTCATTCCAGTGCTGTAAATGCTAGGAAACATGGATGGGTGATATGTAGCTTAATTAATTAAAGTAAGTTAATTCATGTCAAAAGTAAGAAAGCTGAATTTTACACCACTGCATATAGTTAATTAAGTTTAACCTTTTGCATGACTGGATAGGCCAGCTTTACAAATACCAAACTAAACTTCACTAAGATGATTTCGGTCCAACTCGCAATATGCAAGGCTCATTTCAGCAGCATAGACACATGGTTCGAATTACGGGGGGAACTGGGGGGTACAGTAACCCCCGCCAAGACCCAGACTCCCCCAAAGAGACAAAAATAGCAGTTTGGGGGGTCTTAAAACTTTTCTTTTGCTGTAAAGAAAAAAACAAAAGCTAACTTCACCTTGTAGGAAAATTTCTATGTAAAACAATTTCAGACACCGCTAATGTGGACCGTACCATTTTAACCACCTCGGCGCTAGAAACTGCTTAGCCAGTCGGTTGTGCCAGAATTGTGGGAACCCTGATCCAGGATGCACCGGACCCGCGCAGCGCGCCCTGAAGACGCTCCTGCCACTCACTGGCCGTCAAGAGCTCCCTGCTCGTCAGTGAGGAGAATCCGCAGCGGGCGGGGGCTGCTCTGTTGGAGCGGGAGGAGACGTGCTGCAGCTGGGAGGCCCGGCTGGCTGCAGAGCGCCGCGGACTTGACAAGCAGCAGGAGCGGGACCATCGTGACCGTGAGCGGCTGCTGAAACCTGCGGAGGAGCTGGAGCAGCTCAGCGGTGAGTTGACCAACTGGGAGAATTAGCGCGACCGCCAGGGGTGGCTAGCCGAGGCAGCGGAGGCGGCATTACGATTACGGGGCTAGGAGGAGGCCGCACTGCCGGAAGTCTCCAGCAGCCCCATGCGCTGTGTGTCCCCGGAGAAGGGAGCCTGGCTGTGGGAGTCGCTGGGCATGGTCACCCCTGGAAGCTGTGCTGGGAAGAAGGTCCAGCGCCGGTGTTCTGGGCAATTCAGTTTCCCCTGTCGCGCGCTGATTAGTACACGGTTTCGCTGTTGTTTTCATGCGGGTGAGGGTAAAATGCGGATTCCGCCGGACTCCGCCGAACGTAAACAAAAGGAGGAGCTCAGCATTGCGGTGCAACTGCGCAGTCAGTACAATACGGATGTCCGAAATCGTATTGTTCTTAATGTTAACATTAATTTCATTGTTAATTTGTTAAACATGTGAAAATGTTCTATATATTATCTGTTGAGCGTTCTCTGGTCGAGGATAATCTGCATTTTTCCCCTCTCTTGTCCCGTCAGACAGATGTGGATGTCCATGGCTACCAACGTCACTGTTCATGGATGCCTGTTCCTGACGAATAAAATAAATCATAATAAATAAATAAATAAATATGTCTTTCACCAAACATGTCAGTATTTTATTGTAATTCTGTATTTCTGTAGATCTCACATCCAAGCACTATTGAACTGTTTTGGTGTTATCTGATTAAATTTTCTCATATAAGTACAGCTATACTGTACAGCTTGAAAGCACTCCTGTGAAATATCTACCTAGAAACGTGGTTGCCACTCTACAAGCCATTTTATCAGAATTAATACACGAAATAAATAAAATAAAAAGGATATTGCAATTAAAGCATTTGTTATATTGAAACATGGAAGTGGCACGTAGAAATCCTGCCCTGGGACATGTGATATATTGCCGGAAAGCTGGCAATTTGTACTATACGAAAATGCATGGAAGTTCCCAGGGCAGGATTTCTAAATGTGCACTTCGCCCTGTACACTGTAACCGTGGGGAAGCTGCCATCCATAATCTTAAACTAAAAGTCCACGGAAGTGGCACGTAGAAATCCTGCCCTGGGACATGTGATATACTGCCGGAAAGCTGGCAATTTGTACCATACGGAAATGCATGGAACTTCCCAGGGCAGGATTTCTAAATGTGCACTTCGCCCTGTACACTGTAACCATGGGGAAGCTGCCATAAATAATCTTCAACTAAAAGTCCACGGAAGTGACACGTAGAAATCCTGCCCTGGGACATGTGATATTGTGGTGAATGGATGAGACTGTCCAGGAGTAATAAGGAGATTAGCCACAGGTGAAATCAATAACTAAGTGGGGGAGGGGCATGTAGCGGAGTGTGGTGATAAGAGGGGAAAGGTTGGAGACAAGGGAGAGGAATGCCGGTCAGTGTTGCGTGAGGGGCTGATTAGTGCTGGTCGCGGTCATTAGGATCGCTGCCGGCGAAGATAGGTAGGGGGGTGAAATAGGTAGAGGTTGCGCGGATTTATTAGGGCGAGACTGTTGCCGGCGGGTGAGACTACTGTCATTCCAGGAGGAAGTTGGTTCCCAGCCTTGTTTAATCCCTGGGGCTTAGTTGATTAGACCCCGTGGGTGGGTCTGGTAGAGGAAAGGGAAGTGTCCTTTTTAAGATTCTTCTTGTGTATGTTTGTGTGTGTGTGTATGTGTTTTTAGGATGGTCAGCCGATCGGGTCTGTGCAATACGGTGGGTTAAGGGAGGGCTGGATGGGATGGTGTACGCTGCCGCCTCGGAGGGGGGTGTTTGGTGTAATCGGGTGTGAATTACGATTTTGCTTGGCTTGCTGTGCTTCTGTGAGGGGGGTGCTGGTGAACCTACTGAGTTGCTGTGTGACACACTCTGGCGGCGGGGTTACAGCCTGTTTATCTGCTCCCTAGCTGGTTGTATTGTGCTGAGGGGTGATGAATTAATTAAATAAAGTATTTGATCCCTAAATTGGTGGTGTGTATCCCTTGGGCTTGCTGGGTGGGTAACCTGTGGGGAGCGGGCTAGGATAGCTAAAGGATAGATCCTTAATACCCACAGAGGATTTATTACACTGGTGGCAGTGGTGGGATGATGTCTGACCCAGAAGTAGTGGAACAGCCACCGAGGGGGGAGGGTAGCTCCGTTCAGGGTTTGCCAGTAGCAACTCGTCCGGTGTTTATGCCCGAAACGTTTACTGGTACTAATCGGGAATGGTCTGATTGGGTTGCCCAGTTTGAAGTGGCTGCCGAAGTGAATGGTTGGGATGATTCTTTAAAAATGAAATTTTTGTCACTTCTCTTGTCGGGGCGTGCAAGAGAGTTGTATTCCGGGTTGCCTTTGGCTGCTCGCAGTGATTATTTAAGTTTAAAAGAGGCATTAGGCAGATGTCTGGAACCATGTGATAGTGATGACTGGAACAGAGCCAATTTTTTGTCCCGTAGACGATTGCCAGACGAATCGGCTCGGGATTTTGGTATGGCATTGCGCCGGCTTATTTATAAAGCTTATCCTTCTGCCGATAATGTGACGCGTGATATGTTTGCTCGAGACCACTTTGTAGAACATGTTGGGAGTGGCGATTTGAGAATATATCTTCGCGGTCGGAAGCCTAATACATTAGAAGAAGCCATTAATATAGCTGCCGAGTTGGAATTAATAAAGAGTCTGGAAAGGTCTCAGATTAGTTATGATGCCCGGGTGTGTGCTGTTACGGAAAAATCACCTAGGGATCAACAGATGGAGCTCTTGTTGGGGGTGGTGGAGGGTTTAAGGCAAGAGGTTAGAACGCTGCAGCAGACGGTGGCGTCTTTGCCGTCCCCTATCGTGACTGAGATGAGCAGGGGGAGTAATAGTGAGGAAAGGAGGCGTGGTCAGCAAGGTAGACCTGAACGGGCAGCAATAGCAACTGCTAGAGATGCATGTTGGGAGTGTGGATGCACTAGGCACCTGCGTCGTAACTGTCCCTATGTGCAGGGAAACTAGAGGGGGTGGGCACAGTGGGCCAAATGCCCACCCCTTTCTGCAGACTGGCCAGACTGGCTCACAATTCCCCGGATAGCTCCGGTATCTACCTTAATGCAAAAATAGGTGGGTGTTTTTCTCATGTGTTAGAGGCTTGCGCCCCTGTATCTACTATCATCCCCAAACAGAGGTGGTTACAGTTTACGAAGGGGATGGGGGAGTTAACAGCGTATCAGGGTGTAGCATCAGCAGCAAATGGGGGTGATATGCAGGTGGTTGGGAGGTGGCAAACCATTTGTCAATTTGGACCTTTGGCCTTGGTTGTGGATTTCTTAGTGGCTGATGTGTCTACCGAAATTTTGCTGGGGATTGATTTCCTGTCAAAATATGGGGCTGTGATTAACCTTGCTAATAAATGTTGTAGTTTGATGGGGAAGGAATTGCCTCTAATTTCATCATCTGAGGCTAATGAACCAAAACTAGTTACTGTACAGGCAGATACTGTAGTAGGGCCACGCACGGAGGCCATTGTTGCTGGGGTTGTGGAAGGGTTGTTGGCAGGCCGTGCGGTAGGCCTGCTCGAACCGTCTGACTCCCTGTCTTCACATTGTGACTTGATGGTGGCGCGGGTGGTTTGTAGCGCACAGCAAGGGGTGGTACCTGTCAGGGTTATAAATGTGACCGAGGGGCCCTGTGTTTTAAAGGAGGGTATGAAGGTGGGCACCCTTTATACGGACGTCACTGTGGAACAGGATACCATATCTGCAGAGACCGTACAGTGGCCTGTAGATGTTGTTTCACAGCTGGGGTTGGCAGAAAAGGGTTTCTCATCTTTAGAATTGATAGCTATTCGAGAGTTACTTCAACGCCATAGTGGCGTATTTAGCTGGAATGATAGTGATTTGGGGAGGACACACCTGACTCGTCATGAAATTGATACGGGGGGTGTTAGGCCTATTAAAATGCACCCCCGTCGGGTGCCTCTGCATTTGCAGCAGGAGGTCGCGGACCATATTAAACAGATGCTTGAGAATGACATTATACGACCCTCATGTAGTCCTTGGGCAGCTCCGGTAGTGCCAGTACGGAAAAAAGATGGTAGCCTCCGATTTTGCGTAGACTACCGTAAGCTTAATGAAGTTACAGTGAAAGATGCTTATCCGTTGCCAAGGATTGATGATGCCCTAGACAGTTTAGCCAATGCGCAATGGTTTTCAACCCTTGACCTGGCCAGTGGTTACTGGCAGGTTGAGGTTGACCCTCGGGACAGGCCAAAGACTGCATTTATCACTAGGCAGGGATTGTTTGAGTTTAATGTTTTAAGTTTTGGCCTATGTAACTCACCCAGCACCTTCCAGCGTTTAATGGATTTGGTTCTGGCTGACTTGCAGTGGTCAACCTGTTTAGTGTATTTGGATGATATTATTTGTTTTGGTCGGACTTTTGAGGAACATTTACATAGGCTGGATGAGGTGCTTTTGAAGTTGGGGCAGGCAAATTTAAAGGTGAAGCCTGGTAAATGTAACCTTTTTGCAACCGAAGTGCGTTATCTGGGGCACATTATTTCGGCTCAGGGCATTATGGCCGACCAGGATAAGGTGGAAGCTGTGAGGAGTTGGCCGGTTCCTCAAACTCAAACAGATGTTAAGAGTTTTCTGGGGCTGGCCTCCTATTATCGCCGTTTTGTTAGGGGCTTTGCGGACATGGCAAGGCCATTGCATCAGTTAACTGAAAAGGGACGGAAATTTAAATGGGATGAGTTGTGTGATGAGGCGTTTCGACAATTAAAGACTACTTTGATCACAGCACCAGTTTTGGCGTACCCTGACCCTCATAAACGTTTCATTCTTGATACAGATGCAAGTGACTTTGGCATTGGAGCAGTGTTATGCCAGGACGGTGAGGAGGGTGTAGAAAGGGTTGTTGCTTATGCGAGTAGGGCACTGACAAAAGAGGAGAGGAAGTATGCAGCCACTAGGAAGGAATTGTTGAGCATGGTATTTTTCACAAAGCATTTTAAACATTACTTATTGGGGAAGGAATTTACCTTGCGTACTGACCATAGTTCACTGAGATGGCTACATAATTTTCAGGGCCTAGAAGGACAATTGGCTCGGTGGGTGGAGCAGCTGGCCGCATTCCAGTATAAAATCATTCATCGCCCTGGGAAATTACATACTAATGCAGATGCTTTGTCCCGTAGGCCTTTGTCCTTACCTGAGGCATTACCAGAGGAAGTGGCTGTGGCTAGCTCCCCTATCCCCTCTTCAGGGCAGAAAGGGCCCTCTGACAGTATTTGTGTAGTAAGGGTGGAGGCCCAAACTCAGACTGGTGGGGTGGAATTTGGGTTGGAGGATGAAGTAAGTAAAGCACAGAGGGAGGATGGTGAGATTAGTGTAATTATTAGTTTAATACAGGGGTTGCAGAGTGGGGTGGATATATGGCAGCAGTATCCCGAGTTGAAGAAATACCAGTGTGTGTGGGGCCAGTTGCAGTTACAAGGCCAGCGGCTGGTCCGGGTCCCACCGAGTTATTCTGATGCAGCCCCCGGGGCCCAGGTGGTGCTTCCTAGGAGCTTGGTACCGGCAGCTTTGCAAATGCTGCATAGTACTGCCACAGGGGGGCACTTAGGAATTCAGAAATTACAAGCTAATATTTCAAAATGGACGGAGGCTTATGCCGTGCCAAACCAGGAAGCAGAATCGTTGGCTAAAGTCCTGGTAGAGCAGTGGGTGTGTAGGTTAGGGGCTCCACGCAGTATACATTCTGACCAAGGGAGAAATTTTGAATCTACATTGTTCAGAGAGATGTGCCAGTTGCTTTGTATACAGAAGACGCGAACATCTCCCTACCATCCTGAATCTAATGGGATGGTGGAAAGATTCAATCGAACCCTGTTGTCTATGTTGGCATTGTTCGTGGAGGACAACCAGATGAACTGGGATGTTCTATTACCGTATGTCCTTATGGCCTACAGGAGTAGTGTGCATGCGTCCACAGGGTTCACACCATATAAGGTGTTATTTGGTCGGGAGATCATTCTCCCTGTGGATGTGATGTGGAATATGGGTCATCAGGAGAGGTTTTCAGCGGTGTCAGAGTATGTGCAGGCACTCACTGATACGTTGTCTACTGTGGTGGGGGCAGTGAAGAGACACCAGGAACGGGCCTCTGCACAGCAAAAAGCGGTTTATGATTTTAGAGTAACTCATCAGCACTATGTTGTGGGAGAGCAGGTATGGGTGCAGAATAAAGCGAGGAAGAGGGGCCGTTGTCCCAAACTACAGAGACGTTATAAGGGCCCTTTTAAGGTGTTGGAAGTAATTTCTGATGTCCTTTATAGAGTGGGCCAGCCTGAAGGGGGTTCGGACACAATAGTGCATTTTAATAGGCTTAAACCTTTTGTCTGTTTGTCTGGTGCAGGGGAACCATCCAGTGTGCAAAAGGAGGATCCTCTGGACAGTAACCCATCTATGGATTCAACACCCCTGCCAAGGTCGTCCGAGCCGGTGGAGGTGGACAGGGAGGTACCACCGTGTATACCAGCAGCTGCGGCCAGGTTGCAGGAGGTGGAAGTAATGGGAGCTGATCGAGGGTTACAAGCAGCAGAGGGCCAGCCAGAGGGACATTGGATCACTGGTGGGGATGAGAGAGTCGGAGACCAGAGTGAAAAGGACAGCAACATGGAGGCCGAGGAAATGGTGCGGCCACTCCTCTCAGGACGAGGACATCTGCGGCGGGAGAAGCGGCGGCCGGTGTGGACGAAGGATTTTGAATTGGGGTTGGACTGACTCGGGGACGAGTCTTTTTTTCCTGGCAAGGGGGAAGTGTGGTGAATGGATGAGACTGTCCAGGAGTAATAAGGAGATTAGCCACAGGTGAAATCAATAACTAAGTGGGGGAGGGGCATGTAGCGGAGTGTGGTGATAAGAGGGGAAAGGTTGGAGACGAGGGAGAGGAATGCCGGTCAGTGTTGCGTGAGGGGCTGATTAGTGCTGGTCGCGGTCATTAGGATCGCTGCCGGCGAAGATAGGTAGGGGGGTGAAATAGGTAGAGGTTGCGCGGATTTATTAGGGCGAGACTGTTGCCGGCGGGTGAGACTACTGTCATTCCAGGAGGAAGTTGGTTCCCAGCCTTGTTTAATCCCTGGGGCTTAGTTGATTAGACCCCGTGGGTGGGTCTGGTAGAGGAAAGGGAAGTGTCCTTTTTAAGATTCTTCTTGTGTATGTTTGTGTGTGTGTGTATGTGTTTTTAGGATGGTCAGCCGATCGGGTCTGTGCAATACGGTGGGTTAAGGGAGGGCTGGATGGGATGGTGTACGCTGCCGCCTCGGAGGGGGGTGTTTGGTGTAATCGGGTGTGAATTACGATTTTGCTTGGCTTGCTGTGCTTCTGTGAGGGGGGTGCTGGTGAACCTACTGAGTTGCTGTGTGACACACTCTGGCGGCGGGGTTACAGCCTGTTTATCTGCTCCCTAGCTGGTTGTATTGTGCTGAGGGGTGATGAATTAATTAAATAAAGTATTTGATCCCTAAATTGGTGGTGTGTATCCCTTGGGCTTGCTGGGTGGGTAACCTGTGGGGAGCGGGCTAGGATAGCTAAAGGATAGATCCTTAATACCCACAGAGGATTTATTACAATATATTGCCGGAAAGCTGGCAATTTGTACTATACGAAAATGCATGAAAGTGCCCGGGGCAAGATTTCTAAATGTGCATTTCGCCCTGTACACTGTAACCATGGGGAAGCTGCCATAAATATTCTTCAACTAAAAGTCCACGGAAGTGGCACGTAGAAATCCTGCCCTGGGACATGTGATATATTGCCGGAAAGCTGGCAATTTGTACTATACGGAAATGCATGGAACTTCCCAGGGCAGGATTTCTAAATGTGCACTTCGCCCTGTACACTGTAACCATGGGGAAGCTGCCATAAATAATCTTCAACTAAAAGTCCACGGAAGTGGCACGTAGAAATCCTGCCCTGGGACATGTGATATATTGCCGGAAAGCTGGCAATTTGTACTATACGGAAATGCATGGAACTTCCCAGGGCAGGATTTCTAAATGTGCATTTCGCCCTGTACACTGTAACCATGGGGAAGCTGCCATAAATATTCTTCAACTAAAAGTCCACGGAAGTGGCACGTAGAAATCCTGCCCTGGGACATGTGATATATTGCCGGAAAGCTGGCAATTTGTACTATACGGAAATGCATGGAACTTCCCAGGGCAGGATTTCTAAATGTGCACTTCGCCCTGTACACTGTAACCATGGGGAAGCTGCCATAAATATTCTTCAACTAAAAGTCCACAGAAGTGGCACGTACAAATCCTGCCCTGGGACATGTGATATACTGCCGGAAAGCTGGCAATTTGTACTATACGGAAATGCATGGAACTTCCCAGGGCAAGATTTCTAAATGTGCACTTCGCCCTGTACACTGTAACCATGGGGAAGCTGCCATAAATAATCTTCAACTAAAAGTCCACGGAAGTGGCACGTAGAAATCCTGCCCTGGGACATGTGATATATTGCCGGAAAGCTGGCAATTTGTACTATACGAAAATGCATGAAAGTGCCCGGGGCAAGATTTCTAAATGTGCACTTCGCCCTGTACACTGTAACCATGTGAAAGCTGCTATCTATAATGTTAAACTAAAAGTCCACGGAAGTGGCACGTAGAAGTGAGGCCCCAGCACATGTGATATATTGCCAGGAAGGTCGGAATTTGTACTTTACGAAAATTCAAGATTGAAGATTCAAGATTCAAAAGGTTTATTCGTCACGTACACAGTTGTACACATTCAACATGCAGTGGAATGTAACCCTGGTCACTCTGAGCAGCTGTGCATGATAAGAGAGTAACAAAATATAGAAAAAATAAGAAAAATAATAAGATAAAAAATGAAATGTTCAGCTGTACATAATCTATACATAAGTGAAATGTGCAAGAGGCCTGAGGAATGTGCCAATGATTTGGACAGGGTGAAGCAGCACCTAGAGGCATTGAGTATTGTCCTGATTTAGGAGCATTATGACCTGGGGGAAAAAGCTCTTCCTTAACCTTTCCGTTCTGTGGTGCATTTCCCAAAACCATAGTTCGAAGGAACGTTCGCAAACACTGTCCTTAAGTTGCGTATTTCAAACAACTCACGAGCTGTAGTTAGAAGCTTAGTCCCGGGTAAATACGTCAGCGATGGTGGAAAATGCAGTCTAATAAGGGTATAGTCACCGTGTAAGTAAAAAATTGTATAATCTTTCATAACTAATAGGGAATAATTTAGCTCTACGATCACATATAATGTGAAGTTGTCTGAAAATGTTTGAAACGTAATTGTTGTGTGGGTCTCTGGTCATAAGTACGGTAACTGTCGGTAGTGAGCAATAGGGACACCTTGCTGGGTGATGCGGGAAGAATCCTCTGTGTGACCCATCTGTACGTTGACGTCAAACTTCAACTCACCAGTGGCACTTGCACTCTCATCTAGCACATATTGTATGTTCTAGTCACTCTTTGCCTTCTTCTCATGTTTAGAAACATGTGTGAACAGTTTTGAGTCATTGTGTTTAAATGATGACTGGTGGCTGTGCTGAACTTCTGCAGCCTGTGTTTTCTATTTTGCATCAAAGTTCACCACAGTGCAAAATGTGTTTTGATGAATGGGAATGTGTTTAGAGTTTTGCTCAAATCTGCAAATTGTGTTTAAAGTTTCACCAAAAGAGTGATTGATTCAATAAATTAGTTTTGGCAATTGGAAGTTTTGTTCCAAGAATGAGGTTTAGTCTTTTAGCAATTCAGAAAAACTGTAATAGAAACATAAGGCAAGGTAAACTTTAACTTACCAAAGCTCTTTGGGGCGGTCAAACCAGATGTGTCCAGTTTGTACAGATACTGCACAGTTAGAATAGAATAGAATAGAATAGAATAGAATGCCTTTTATTGTCATTATACATTTTTTACATATACAATGAGATGAAAAGCATCTCCTTGGGTCAGTGCTCAAACATATACATATAAAATATAAAAAGAGAAGTAGTATCTAAAGTATGTATAAAATATGTATAAAAATAAGCAATGTAAACAAATAGAAAGTATTAAAGTGACAGTGTAATATATCTTATTGCACTAGCATATGTATATAAAGTGAACGAATGCACAATTTCACATTGACCGGATTATTACACAGTGATAATATATAATAAATAGATGTGGTAAGATTTTTTAGTGTGTGTGTGAAAGGGAGAAAGGGGAGGAAGACCATAGTAGGGGGAGTGATTGTTTTCTGTGTGTATTCAGTGTGTGTACAGTGTGTGTTCAGTGTGTGTTCAGTGTGAGTATGGCTCTAGGGAAAAAACTGTTCCGGAGTCTGTCTGTCCTAGTCCTGATGCACCTGTAGCGTCTTCCTGAGGGCAACAGGTTGAATAGATCAGAGCCAGGGTGGGATGTGTCCTTGATAATGTTCCTTGCTCTGCTGAGGCAGCGGGAGGTGTATATGTCCATAAGAGAGGGGAGAGGGCAGCCGATGATCTTCTGGGCAGCTTTGACAACTTTATGAAGCCTCTCCTTATCTGCCATGGTGCAGCTGCCGTACCACACTGTGATGCAGTACGTCAGGAGGCTCTCAATGGACGAGCGATAGAAGGTCAGAAACAGATCCTGGTTGAGATTCAGCTTCCTGAGGACTCTCAGGAAGTGGAGCCGCTGCTGTGCCTTCTTGACGACCTCTGTGATGTTCTCGGTCCATGAGATATTGTCCGAGATGAGGACCCCTAGGTACCGGAAAGTATGGACCCTCTCCACGCGTTCACCGTTGATGTATAGGGGGGTTAGGTCGGTGCCGTGCCTCCTGAGGTCAACAACGATCTCTTTAGTTTTCTTGGTGTTCAAAGTCAGATTGTTCTCTGAACACCAGGCCTCCAGCTTCAGGACCTCATCCCTATAGGCTGCCTCGTCTCCCTTAGAGATGAGTCCGACCACCGTAGTGTCGTCGGCAAACTTGACGATGAGATTGTTGTTGTGGGTCGGACTACAGTCGTGGGTGTAGAGGCAGTATAGGAGGGGGCTCAGCACACAGCCCTGTGGGGATCCGGTGCTAGTTAGGGGTAAAAGGCTGTTATGGGCAGGGTTAATCAATTGTACAGTTGTGCTTAAAATGGGGGTATAAAATCCTTCAAATACTACAAAAGTTATGTAAGAGAACTTTTGTTTTTTGTTTTGTAAACAAGTACACCTACTCTTACAGTTTTAGACTTAACAGGTTTTAAAGAATTTTGTATTATATTATATTATATTATATTAAAATAACATGACTATAGCGAATGTCTGTCAGCCCCTTTTGACAAAATGGCCTTATAGCTATGTTTTCATAGAATCTGAGCCGGAAAAGTCAGATTGCTATGCCAAGAGTACAACTAATTTGAAAACAGTGTTAGTGAAGTCATTTGAAGACTGAATTGTGTTACAGTGGAAAAAAAACACAACAGCACAATAAAGGGCAAGTGACTCAGGCAAAGTCAGTCAGAAGGGTGTGTGAACATGATTGGCAAACTGGGTGATAAGTATAATGATGAATGCCTGCTCACCAGTAAGTTTATGCTTATTTCCTTACAGTATCTCTTGAGGAGGCCTGCCAATGGTGTGGACAGTTTCAAAATAAAGATGGTGACTGGGTGAGGGAAATTACTGTAGTCATTTGATAGATGTGAAAATATGGCTACTTGTCCTATACTGTATGTTGTTAATCCCTCTGTAGATACTCTGTAATGGATGCCAGAGGTGGCAACACCGTGTCTGTACTGGCATGACCAAGAGCCAATTCAAACACATAACAAATGTTAAATGGTATTGCACAGCTTGTGAAGAGGAGTCTTCTTTATAAAAACGCAGCCACACTACAGTGGTATGCAAAAGTCTGCAACCGCTTGTTAATTTAGAATTTTTTCCAACTTTTGACCTTTTACTTTTAACTCCTTCATTGAGCCAATATATTTATTTGAAAACAGTGTTACAGGGGACACAGTAATAAAAATCAAGTTTTTATTCTAGCTTGGATTTACTTTTCTGAGTTTGTTTGTTAAAGCTCCCATGTCAGTTGTCTTATTGAGTAATATGCGTAATGTATTTCTCTGGCTAAAGGTGCAAAATAAATGTGTATACTTCATATATAGTAGAACAGACATGCGTCAAGCTTTCTTCATGTTCGTGTAGGTGGCCTTGAAAAAGGACTTTTTGTGTCTCAGTGATGGCTCAGTATCTGGTGGGCCACACTTTGTTCTTGATCACCTGCCTGCACCATATTGGCATTGAGTGAACCAGTTTGATGAGGTGATCATGGGTGATAACATGATTCCAGGCTGTAATGAGTGCACTGTAAAAAATAAACCGTAAATTTTACAGTAAAAAACTGGCAGCTGTGGTTGCCAGAACTTTACCGTCAAAAATACGGTAGCAACGTTATTGGTTTTACAGGTCTGCACCCACTGTACTGTATATTTTACGGATTTTAATTGTTTTTTTTACGGTTTATAACTGTCTAATTAACATATTTATGTTGCTATAAAAACAGTTTATAGCTGTCAAATTCCAGGGTTTACATTGTAATATTCTGCCTTTTATATCTCCCTCAACTTGCTCTTTGTAAGTATGTTGTCCGTGAAGGGCAGCCACTCATGGCTGTGCCCAGGAAGCTGGGGGTTAAGGGCCTTGCTCAAGGACCCACAGACATGCTGAAACTGGATTTGAACCAGTGACCTTGTGATTATTGGCACACAGGCTTAGCCCACTGAGCCATACAGAACACATGGACCCTGTTGCTTGAGTACAAGAACTTTTATAAATAAATTACAAATATCAACTCTAAACACAGAAAGCATACAATAGGTATTTTAGACATCCAGAAATTGTGCAAATGTTGCAAAAGTAGTCAAGTAGAAAACAATTTGAATAGTGGAATATAATCGTGTGCATTATATGTGTGTATGATCAGCAGGGTTTAAATATGAGTACAGTCAATCAATTTCAATACATCTATATTGTACAGCACAATACTATATACAGTACTATACACTATATACAATATCTATACAGTATCTAAGTAGTATTGCATTTGTAAAATGCAACTAGAAAACCCCTTGTCTCATGCTGTCTTGCCATGCTTCCCCAAAGATAATACTTGTTACAGTTCACATCAGTTAGCATAGCACTGCGCTAGCAGACCATAGCTGCTCTGGGTAAAATTGTTCTAAAATACGTTACACAGCAAATGTGCCAGTGTTAAATTAACACTGCATACTGTTTATATTGGCCCACAGCATTCAGTGTTACCTATAATACTTTACAGTGTGCAGTGAGTGTTGTTTTTACAGTGTTAATATTTCTTAAAACTCTTATAGTGTTCAGTTGACAACATAGACTGTTAAGTCAGTAAGTCGCCACCTCTTCCTGGATTGCAAGCCAATATGGGTGGCACACAAGTACAAAATGGGTGGCCCATGTCTGCCCCATTTTAATATGCACTCATTTGAACTCATTTGGGCATTCAGCTGCTGTGTTTTACTAACCCACCATAATAAGAAAGACTTAGACCAACATTGCCTTTTCTCATTTAAGCATGACTAATAGGTTTTTTGTATTTGTATAAGAAAGGACCAGTTAAGTTCATCTATGAACTGCTTGTGGTATTAATGTGTGTGAAATGTATAACACCAGCCACCAAACACAGATTATAAAACTTGCCTGTGTTCAACTGCATAACAATTATTTAACAGGGCTGCGAAAAGGTGAGAGCTCCGGTAATGGTTGGAGTGTGTTTCAGCTAAAGCAGCCAGAATGGGTGGTGGCCTTATTGCTTTTAGACCACAACTTGTGATGGAAGAACAAATAAAATCATTTTGCTCATTTAATATTCAGATTTTAATTAAGCTTAATTTTTGAAACCCACCACGACTGAGGATGGTATGGCACTGATATTAGTCTTCACCACATTGTGCTACTTGTGTATGCTAGTTGGTCTGAGCGGTGTATTTGTGCTGCAATCTTAAGTGTAGTGGTGCATGTGATCTGGATACTTTACCTAGAGAGCCCAGGCTTAGAAAAGGAGGAAAAAAATATATATTGATTTTCCATGGCCTTTTCTTTCCCACCTAGTGCTGCCTTTAGTCAAACCATATAGGCTAATTAATCTCATTTAGTCATTGGCAAGCACACAAGTGGCATTTCTGTGGTTTTTATTCTCTTGCCCTATTCATCACAATCGCGGTGGATTGAAAAAAAAAATCTATTAAGTCAAAAACAGTACCGTGTCATGCTATGCAAATATACATCCAGTACCATTGGTCTACAGTGGAGTGGGCGGTACCAGGAGCTGCACAGAAAAGGGCATCACAACTGTCCTAACGCCTTTCCGCATATATTAATCATCCAAGGGCCAGACTAGCAATCAAATGCACCCCCACTCCATTAAAATACATATCACTCTAGAGACACGTCCTGTACGTCTCCACAAAACTTTCTTTGACCAGACACCAACATATATAAAACCACAAATCAGGGGAAAACCATCAGAACCACAGCTCTTAAATCTTCAAGATCAGACAGAACTTAGCCAACAACACTTTAACATAAGACAAGAAAAAGCTGGTCTTTTTTGGTCAGAGTCTTTCTCATTATGGTGGGTGAATCTGGGGTGGCTCTTCTGATCCTTATGACTTCTTGTGTGCATATTGAAATGGGGCTAATATGTGGAGCTGATGACTTAACAGTCTAGGTTGTCAATTGAACACTATATGAATTAATAAATATTAACACTGTAAAAACAAAACTTACTGCACACTGTAAAATATTATAGGTAACACTGAATGCTGTGGGCCAATATAAACAGTATGCAGTGTTAATTTAACACTTGCACATTTGCTGTGTAACGTATTTTAGAACAATTTTACCCAGAGCAGCTATGGTCTGCTAGCGCAGTGCTATGCTAACTGATGCGAACTGTAACAAGTATTATCTTTGGGGAAGCATGGCAAGACAGCATGAGACAAGCGGTTTTCTAGTTGCATTTTACAAATGCAATACTACTTAGATACTGTATAGATATTGTATATAGCGTATAGTACTGTATATAGTATTGTGCTGTACAATATAGATGTATTGAAATTGATTGACTGTACTCATATTTAAACCCTGCTGATCATACACACATATAATGCACACGATTATATTCCACTATTCAAATTGTTTTCTACTTGACTACTTTTGCAACATTTGCACAATTTCTGGATGTCTAAAATACCTATTGTATGCTTTCTGTGTTTAGAGTTGATATTTGTAATTTATTTATAAAAGTTCTTGTACTCAAGCAACAGGGTCCATGTGTTCTGTATGGCTCAGTGGGCTAAGCCTGTGTGCCAATAATCACAAGGTCACCGGTTCAAATCCAGTTTCAGCATGTCTGTGAGTCCTTGAGCAAGGCCCTTAACCCCCAGCTTCCTGGGCACAGCCATGAGTGGCTGCACTTCATGGACAACTTACTTACAAAGAGCAAGTTGAGGGAGACATAAAAGGCAGTTTCCCCATGGGGACTTGCAGTCAAATATAAGAACATTGTTAAACAGCTTTAAGTTACATTTTCATGTTGAGTTAACTTAAATATATAAGCACACTTAAAAAAAGTGAACAAGTGAATGTTGGGAGATATTAAAAAAAATGTTAATTGATCTCAAAATGTATAAACAGGGTAACTTGGGTATTTTAAGTAAGAACAAATTATTTTGCATGAGTACAACAAACTCAAAACTAGATTTTTCTGTTTACTTAAAACTGGAAATTTCATAACTTAAAAAATTTGATGCAACTGATTACCTCAAATTTTTTGAGTTTTGCCAACTTATTCGGGATTACAGTGCAGTATATTGTTAATTTTACTGCAATAAACCATATTTTCATATGTTTTTAACTGTGAAATGTAACGTCTTACTCTGTAAAACTTATTACGGTTTTTCACTGTAAATTCTAAGGTTATCGCATGTTTTGTGGAATATGGTTTTATCCGGTAGCATTTATACGGTATTTTACTGTTAAATCTACGGACATTTTTTACAGTGTGACTCAATCAACTCATGTTTTGATTTTGGATGTCTCTTGGATATCTCCAAAGCCACCTTGTGCCACAAGTTCTCAATCGGATTCAGATCGGGAGATTGAGCAAGCCACTCAATTGATCGATGTTGTTCTGACGCTTCCAGTTGATCACCTGTTTGGAGCAATGGCACGGTGCATTGTCATCTTGGAACAGGAACCAGCTTGTAAACAGCTGCTGCACTGACGGCACCATACACTTTTGCAGTACTGTGATGTACTTGGTCCCACTGACCATGCTGTCAACGATGTGCAGATGTCCGATGCCACTGGCAGCCATGCAGCCCCAGACCATGACCTTCAAAGGATGCTTCACAGTGAGGTTCAGCCACTCAGGCTTGAACTCCTCTCCAGGAAACCTCCTCACATACTGTAGGTGTCTGCCTGGCTACCAAACAGGCAGAAAGTGCTTTCATCGCCGGAAAGCACCTTTTCCCACGTTTCACATGTCCAGCGTGACTTCTTCCGTGTCCAGTCAATCCGGTTGCACCTTTGGACATCAGTCATCAGTGGCTTGTTGCGTGCCTTGCAACCCCGCAGACAAAACTGTTGATGAGGTGACACTGACATGGCAGCTGTCTGACCACTCACGCAGTAGCTGAGGTGAGGTCAACTTGCGATTGCTCAATGGAATGCGTCAAAGTGCATGATCCTAGCATGATGTTGATGCATGTGGATGACCAGACCGAGGCGTGTCTGCCACCAAACTCGCTTTCTTCTTTTGTAGAATCTTTACAACTGCTCTGTGACTGCAGCCGACTTTGTTAGTAATCTGGCAGCATGAAAATCCATGAAAATTTGTTGTTCCAAGGAATATTTCTTAAATAATAGTTTATTTTCATTTGTAATTCTTCATTCTGCCAATGCATATTTATTTGTTTAATAAATGGTGTTGTTCACAAAACTACAAAAAGTAATGTGAGAACATAGTAATTCACTACATTCACTACTGTTCATGGCTTAAGGGCCATTTGTTAGACTGCACAACACAATTGTGAAAGAAGGTGAGAGCTCCCGTAGTGGCTATGGGACTGTATTTCCATAGAGCTGATATTATGTGTGGCAGCCTCATTGCTTTTTAGATCACAAGGTGGGATAGAAGGACAAATCAAATCAATTTGCTCATTTAATATTTAAATTTTTTTATTAGGCTTGATTTTTGGAAGCCCAAATTTAGAAACCCACCGCAACTGAAAATGGAATGCCACAGATATAAGTCTCTTCCATGTAGAAGTACTTATTTGTTGGCCCAGAGTAATAGCTTTTCAGCTAGGGATCTGTGTCAGCAATTGGAATTATTGCTGGTTTTAATTACGTGAATGCCATGACAAGTCCTACTCTATTAGGTACTTGAGCAGTTGCTTTATTTTGGGTGTGATGTTAATTTTCATCTAGCCTGGTAAGGAGGTTTAATATACAGGGAAATTGGGTGGTTAGTGGCTAAATTATCACTCCAGCTGCTAGAAATAAACTGTGCATAGTTCTTGTGCCTGAGATGGCTTGTTATGAGGATGCAGCAGGAAAACAAGCATTGAGCAAACACTTTTTTTTTTCATTTTTCCATGGACATACATCTTTCAAGATACCACCCAAATACCCACAACAAAACAGAAACCAATAGATCCTACTAGGATCCACTATTGGAAATGCAGTTATTACTTAAAGTTTCTTGGGTATTTATACGGTTGCCCTATTCAACACCATCATGGTGAAAGGTTAAAACAAAGGCAGTACCCTGTCATGCTATGCAAATATACATCAGAGCTATTGGTCTTCAGGAGAGTGGGCAGGTCCAGGAGCTGCAGAGTGAAACAAACTTTATAATCTGTGTCAATGAGCACTGCCTTGCCTGAAATGCTTACCTGGAAATGAACTTAAACGTGTATTACATATTACAGGAGGTGTACTTAAAAATTAATTAGATTGGTGGCTGGCTCTTGAAAGTAGGAACTGTAAATGAACTGACCTTAATGAGTATAATAGTCAGGTACATTGCAATTCATTCCACTTGAAAAGTTACAACTTAGACTAGTTCAGTGTAAGTGTATAGCTCAGTAGTCTAAGTATGTGGGTTTGTAATCCAGAGGTTGCTGGTTCAAATCCAGCTTCAACTAGATAAGTGCATGTTTATAGGCCCTTGAACCATGAAAAGTAGTGAATTGCCATGTTCTCAAATGACTTTTAGTAGATTTGTGAACAACACCATTTATTAAACAAACAAATCTGCATTTGCAGAATGAAGAATTAAAAATGAAAATAAACTATTATTTAAGAAATATTCCTTGGAACAACAAATTTTCATGGATTTTCATGCTGCCAGATTACTAGCAAAGTCGGCTGCAGTCACAGATTGTACATGAGAAGAAAGCGAGTTTGGTGGCAGACATGCCTCGGTCTGGTCATCCACATGCATCAAAATCATGCTAGGATCACGCACTTTGACGCATTCCATTGAGCAATCACCTCACCTCAGCTACTGCGTGAGTGGTCAGACAGCTGTCATGTCAGTGTCACCTTATCAACAGTTTGTTGCCGGTTCCCGCAGTTTGGTCTGCAGAGTTGCAAGGCACGCAACAAGCCACTGATGACTGATGTCCAAAGGTGCAACCGGATTGACTGGACACGGAAGAACTCACGCTAGACATGTGAAACGGTGGGAAAAGGTGCTTTTCAGCGATGAAAGCACTTTCTGCCTGTTTGGTAGCCAGGCAGACACCTAGGTGAGGAGGTTTCCTGGAGAGGAGTTCAAGCCTGAGTGACTCAATCTCATTGTGAAGCATCCTTTGAAGGTCATGGTCTGGGGCTGCATGGCTGCCAGTGGCGTCGGACGTCTGCACATCTTTGACGGAATGGTACATCACAGTACTGCAAAAGTGTATGGTGCCATCAGTGCAGCAGCTGTTTAAAGGCCGGTTCCTGTTCCAAGCTGACAATGCACCGTGCCATTGCACCAAACAGGTGATCAACTGGAAGCATCAGAACAACATCGATCAATTGACTGGCTTGCCCAATCTCCCGATCTGAATCCAATTGAGAACTTGTGGCACAAGGTGGCTTTGGAGATATCCAAGAGACATCCAAAATCAGAACATGAGTTGATTGAGTCACTCATTGCAGCCTGGAATCATGTTATCATCCATGATCACCTCATCAAACTGGTTCACTCAATGCCAACATGGTACAGGCAGGTGATGAAGAACAAAGTGTGGCCCACCAGATACTGAGCCATCACTGAGACACAAAAAGTCCTTTTTCAAGGCCACCTACACGAACATGAAGAAAGCTTGACGCATGTCTGTTCTACTATATATGAAGTATAGTCATTTATTTTGCACCTTTGGCCAGAGAAGTACATTACGCATATTACTCAATAAGACAACTGACATGGGAGCTTTAACAAACAAACTCAGTTTAGTAAATCCAAGCTAGAATAAAAACTTGATTTTTATTACTGTGTCCCCTGTAACACTGTTTTCAAATAAATATATTGGCTCAATGAAGGAGTTAAAAGTAAAAGGTCAAAAGTTGGAAAAAATGCTAAATTAACAAGCGGTTGCAGACTTTTGCATACCACTGTAGTGTGGCTGCGTTTTTATAAAGAAGACTCCTCTTCACAGGCTGTGCAATACCATTTAACATTTGTTATGTGTTTGAATTGGCTCTTGGTCATGCCAGAACAGACAGGGTGTTGCCACCTCTGGCATCCATTACAGAGTATCTACAGAGGGATTAACAACATACAGTATAGGACAAGTAGCCATATTTTCCCATCTATCAAATGACTACAGTAATTTCCCTCACCCAGTCACCATCTTTATTTTGAAACTGTCCACACCATTGGCAGGCCTCCTCAAGAGATACTGTAAGGAAATAAGCATGAACTTATTGGTGAGCAGGCATTCATCATTATACTTATCACCCAGTTTGCCAAGCATGTTCACACACCCTTCTGACTGACTTTGCCTGAGTCACTTGCCCTTTATTGTGCTGTTGTGGGTTTTTTTTCACTGTAACACAATTCAGTCTTCAAATGACTTTTACACATACCGTGTGATGTTATATGTCATTGCAACCACACATCCATTCCTCTCACACTGTTTTTTGCATTATCGCAAATTAGTTCTACCCCTGACTTTTCCGGCTCAGATTCTGTGAAAACATAGCTAAAAGGCCCTTCTGTCAAAAGGGGCTGACAGACATTCACTATAGTCATGTTAATATAATATAATATAATATAATATAGTATAATGTAATATAATATAATACAAAATTCTTTAAAAACTGTTAAGTCTAAAACTGTAAGAGTAGGTGTACTTGTTTACAAAACAAAAAACAAAAGTTCTCTTACATAACTTTTGTAGTATTTGAAGGATTTTATACCCCATTTTAAGCACAACTGTACAATTGATTAACCCTGCCCATAACAGCCTTTTACCCCTAACTGTGCAGTATCTGTATAAACTGGACACATCTGGTTTGACCGCCCCAAGGAGCTTTGGTAAGTTAAAGTTTACCTTGCCTTATGTTTCTGTTACAGTTTTTCTGAATTGCTAAAAGACTAAACCTCATTCTTGGAACAAAACTTCCAATTGCCAAAACTCATTTATTGAATCAATCACTCTTTTGGTGAAACTTTAAACACAATTTGCAGATTTGAGCAAAACTCTAAACACATTCCCATTCATCAAAACACATTTTGCACTGTGGTGAACTTTGATGCAAAATAGAAAACACAGGCTGCAGAAGTTCAGCACAGCCACCATACAGTAGTCATCATTTGAACACAATGACTCAAAACTGTTCACACATGTTTCTAAACATGAGAAGAAGCCAAAGAGTGACTAGAACATACAATATGTGCTAGATGAGAGTGCAAGTGCCACTGGTGAGTTGAATTTCGACGTCAACGTACAGACGGGTCACACAGAGGATTCTTCCCGCATCACCCAGCAAGGTGTCCCTATTGCTCACTACCGACAGTTACCGTACTTATGACCAGAGACCCACACAACAATTACATTTCAAACTACATTTTTAGACAACATCACATTATATGTGATCATAGAACTAAATTATTCCTTATTAGTTATGAAAGATTATTAAATTTCTTACTTACACGGTGACTATACCCTTATTAGACTGCATTTTCCACCATCGCTGATGTATTTACCTGGGACTAAGCTTCTAACTACAGCTCAAGAACTGTAGTTCGAACTACGCAATTTTGCAACAGTGTTGCTCCACTATGGTCTTGGGAAATGCATCCTAGAACGGAAAGGTTAAAGAGGAGCTTTTTCCCCCAGGTCATAATGCTCCTAAATCAGGAAAATACTCAATGCCTCTAGGTGCTGCTTCACACTGTCCAAATCATTGGCACATACCTCAGGCCTCTTGCACATTGCACTTATATACCTCTTACCTATAACTTATGTATAGATTATGTACAGCTGAACATTTCATATATTTTTTATCTTATTATTTTTCTTATTTTTTCTATATTTTGTTACTCTCTTATCATGCACAGCTGCTCAGAGTGACCAGGGTTACATTCCACTACATGTTGTGTGTGTACAACTGTGTACATGACGAATAAACCTTTTGAATCTTCAATCTAAAATTTTTGTAAAGTACAAATTCCGACCTTCCTGGCAATATATCACATGTTCTGGGGCCTCATTTCTACATGCCACTTCTGTGGACTTATAGATTATGCAGGGCAGCTTCCCTATTGTTACAGTGTATAGGACAAAATGGATAATTACAAATGCTGCCCCAAACTCTTTTAAATGTTTTCGTGAAATACAAATTTAGCCTTTTCCACTACTATATGCCAAGCCTGAGGGACTTATTTCTACATGCTACTTCCATGTTTAAATGTAACAGATCTGCTTTGCAATTTTATTTTTCTTTTTTTGTATTAATTCTGATATAATGACTTGTACAGTGTCAACCAATGTGACGTTTCTGTAATTGTGTAGATATTTCACATGAGTGTTTGCAAGGTGTACAGTAGCCTTACTTATACGAGAAATAAAACCAGACAACATGAATATATAGTTTGATAGTGTTTCGATATGAGATCTACAAAAATACTTAAGAATACACTTTTTTGGTGAAAGAAACATTTTTATTTATTGATTTATTACAATTTATTTTACTCATCCAGAACAGGCACCAACAAACTGTGACGTTCATGGTACAGTAGCTGGACGTCCAAATGCAAATTATACGCGACTAGAGAACGCTCAACAAATGATATATAGAACATTTTCAAATTTTTTTTTTTCAAAAAAACCAACAATAAAATAATTGTTAAACATTAACAACAATAAGGATTTCGGACAATCGTATTGTACTCTGTAATATGGATGACAAAATTGCACTGGCTGAACGCGCAGCTGCTGCGCCTTGCTGAGCTCCTCGAATACCCCTATGTTTACATCCAGCGTATACTCCACCCCTGCAGCCGACGGCAGATCACGCTCCACGTCACGTCAGCTGCAGACACACCTCGAACGCACCCCGTCATTAGGTAACGTCGTATGGGTTTCTTTCTATGCCACGTGATCTGTCTACGCGACGTGCGTCTTTTGCGACACGTCTGTTTATAAACACGGAATCCGCTGTTTGTAAACGGTCCGCATTTTACCCTCACCCTTATCCAGTTAAATGTTTAAAAATATGTATTATTTTATCATATTTTATGTATACTTTAAGCTTATTCACAGGTCTCTCCTGCATTCATCTTACCGTCCGTCCATGCCTACTTTAATGTAAAATCAGACAGATTGCTTAACTTGCTGCTGTCCAATTACGCGTACATATTTTATTGCTGCAGATAATTAAGGTAGGTAATACAACGCTGAAGGTTAGATGTATAGTACGATTACATATGTACAACACGTGGTCATTTCAGTCAGACAAACGTTTAAAATGGAAAACCAGCTTTCCGTTTTTACCGGCAATTTCCATAGCACGTCTTAGTCGAAGTACTACACTGCCATCTATTGGAAAAGTCAGGTTACTGAATCGTGAAATGTGTCTGTACTAAAATGGATAATATCTTTAGTCATGTTTTCTTTTAGGACCACTACAAGAGGATTATCAGTATGAAGGTTTATCAATAAAAATAATTTATTAAACTAAATATTACAGGGCTCTCCCTGAAAATAAGACGCTCTTAGCTTCCAAAGGCAAGGACACATTCTAGTGATTTTCCAGGAGACTGGACCTAACTAACCTGGGGCCTTATTAAAAAAAACAATCAATCAATTCATGTTGAAGCTCACAAGGTGTGGAGAACAAGAAACACAAGTAAGGGAGAAAGGCAAGGTGCAAAGCATACACAAGCAGTGTAACGACATATCAGTTACAATATATGATTAAAAATACATAATTTCTCACAGTATGAATAGTGGTCCGTTGCTCCTACTATAGCCTCACGCCTCCAGGGTCATGGGTTCAATCTGCACCCCTGCTGTAATAAACAGTGACATTTTTACAGTAACATACTGTTTAAAATAGTACAATACTGTAGAAAAAATGCTTTCTGGGCAATATTTATGAGAACCTTGTCGATAAAATACTGTAATGTACTGTAATTCTGTACATGAACTGGAAAAAAATAAACTAGAATTTACTCAGATTGAATGATGTAACAATTTGCACTCACTTTTTTGGGTTGACTTTATACCCAATTCTAAGAAACATTTTAAATAAATAAAGCTATAGTCTACCCACTGTCACAGTACTATCCTATAAGATTTACTCAAATCAATATTTCAATATTAATATAAATTAATTTCAATATTAACATGAATGAATATTTCAAATCAATATTTGTACTCACTCGTTTGGGTAAATTGGGATATTACTTTATTAATTAAAGTAAACCCAAGTTTAGCAAATAACATACCTAATGTATTTAAAGGGCCCTTTTCAGCATTCAACGCAAAGTGATACCAGGTTTGAAACAAGGGTCTTTGCCAGCATGGCCTGATACAGCTTTCTGTCCCTTTGGGAGTAAAGGTCTTTGCTCAAGAGCTCATTAATATGGCTATTCTGCCAAGACTGGGCTTTTCTGCAGCTGTGGTATATTTCACCCACCGTCATGAAGGAAACTCTCCCAAATACTGATCTTGCAAGATGTTCTCTGTTGAGATAAAAAAAAAATGGAATAGCTGTGATTGCTCATGTAATGCTTTTTTGGGGTGATGTATTTGTTAATGTAAGGCCATTTTGATTACCCACACTTGGCCTTGTAGCCTTATATTTGCAGAAAAGAGCCTGAGCTGTATGTATATGTATATTTGCATAGCATGACATGGTACTGCCTTTGATTTAGTAGATTTTTAATTCACTGTTATGATGTTGAATAGGACAAGTGCATAAATCCCAAAATATATTGGCTACCACAGCTAAAACGGATCTTGGTGGGGTGTGTTGGTTCGTGCTCCATGGAGTGATCTTGGGTGGGAGGCTAAGATTGGATGTACATAGAATAAAAAACCTCAATGTCTTCTAACATCCCCACCATAAGAAAACACATTAGGTCCTGCTCATACTAATTCTGGTATCTAAACCATCAGCTTTTCAGAACTCTTTGGCAATTATACGTCTCAAAACACACAAAGCCAACTGATACAGAGCAATCAGTTTAAACAACCAAAGGAATCCTGAAGTAAAACAAGCAATGATATGTGGTGGAGACTAATATCTGTGGCATTCCATTCTCAACTGCAGTGGGATTCTAAATATTATGTAAACATGGATATCCAAAAATTAAACCTAATTAAAATCGAAATATTAAATGAGCAGAATGATTAAATTTGTTGTTCTATCCCAAGTTGTGATTAAAAAGCACTGAGGCTGCCACCCGTTATATCTGCTCTAGGGAAATGCACTTCTGCGGCCACTAGGGGAGCTCTCACCTTCTCTCAGCCCTGCTAAATAATGTTGCATAGTCTAACAAGCTTTATAATCTGTGTCAATGAGCAGTGCCTTACCGGAAATGCTTTCCCTGGGAATTATTGTAAACATGTATCACGTATTATAGGAGAAATACTTGTAAATGAATTAGATTTATTAACTGGCTCCTGAAATTAGGAATTGTAAATGAACTGACCTTAATGAGTATTAATTAAATTAATTCAGAGACATTGCAGTTCATTCCACATGAAAAGTTACAACTTAAGCTAAATCCGCTTAAATCATTTAGAGCATAGTCATAGTGATCAATGAAACACCTATACACACACACACACACACATATCCTTATGGGGACCGCTCATTCATTTCTATGGGAAAAATGCTAATGCTAACTTAACCCCTACTCAGCTCTAACCATAAGCATACAGTAAGTAGGCAACCAAAATACAAGAGTTTTTGCATTTTTAGTTTTTTCATTGCAGTCACGGATTTTTATAAAATAGAGTTTTCCCTTATAGGGACCAGGACCAGCTACACCTGTACTATTACACAGGCTACATGTGAAGAATGCGAGACAAAAAAGAAGAGCATTTAGACAGCCAGAGAATGTTAACTGCCAGTTTAATTATATTTATTACAGAGCTTATTGAATTGTTCAGTGAAATAAATCCATCCATCCATCATCCATCCATCTAGCAAACGGGCTGGTAGCCTCTCCTCAGCAGCATATGGCACAAGGTTGGTGCTCACCCTGGACGGGAGGCCAACTCAAATGTAATAGTGAATACTGAAAATAGGACAGTGGTGCAAACAGGAGAGATGATTATTTATTAATTTGTTTGTAATTTGATTAATTAATCACTTAATTCACGTTCCACAGCCACTTGTCCCATGTAGGGTTACAGGTCTCTGGAATATATACCTGAAAATAATGGGCGCAATGCAAGGAGGAACCCAGGAGGGGGTGCCAACCCATCGCATGGCAGGGAATAACCCAGATGGGGACACCAGCCCTTTAGGAGGGCAGGGAATAAGCAGGGGGCGGTGCCAACCCATCACAGGGCAGGGAAAAAGCCAGGAGGGGGTGGCAAACCCATCGCATGGCAGGGAATAACCCAGATGGGGACACCAGCCCTTTAGGAGTGCAGGGAATAAGCAGGGGGCGGTGCCAACCTATCACAGGGCAGGGAAAAAGCCAGGAGGGGGTGGCAAACCCATCGCATGGCAGGGAATAACCCAGATGGGGACACCAGCCCTTTAGGAGGGCAGGGAATAAGCAGGGGGCGGTGCCAACCCATCACAGGGCAGGGAAAAAGCCAGGAGGGGGGTGCCAA
This sequence comes from Paramormyrops kingsleyae, assembly GCF_048594095.1. NCBI lineage: Eukaryota > Metazoa > Chordata > Actinopteri > Osteoglossiformes > Mormyridae > Paramormyrops > Paramormyrops kingsleyae. The sequence goes on along the minus strand of NW_027325967.1, from coordinate 1,657,024 downwards.
CCCATCACAGGGCAGGGAAAAAGCCAGGAGGGGGTGGCAAACCCATCGCATGGCAGGGAATAACCCAGATGGGGAATAAGCAGAGTGCAGGGAATAAGCAGAGGGTGGTGCCAACCCATCACAGGGCAGGGAAAATGCCAGGAGGGGGGTGCCAACCTATCACAGGGCAGAGAATCTCCCAGGAGGGGCGGCAGTCCATCACAAGGCATGGCAGTTCATTAGATCACAAAAACCTGCTTTGTCAGTTAGACTGCGAAAGGCATTCCTAAAACTCATTTAAAAATAATGAAAAATACTAGAGTAGCTGGTTGGATACAGAACAACAAATTAGGGTTATGAGCATCTCTCCGGGATCCACCCATCTATCTTCTAACCTCTCATCCTGGTGAGGGCTGTGGGGCCTGGAGCCTATCCCAAACAGGACAGGGCACGGGGATGGAGTACACCCTGGACAGGATGCCAGTCATACAGAGGACACATAGACACTAATACAGCCAACTGGACCCCATCTACCTCTTCTAAAACATCCATATAGTTTCCTGTCTCTTTCTGACAGCTTTCACCATTTTTCTTTTGCTCCAGTTCTTTGTACTTTTTGAGGTCACAGGTTTTAGTATCAGTACATTTGCAATCTAGAGGAATGTTACCCTCCAACTATGAATTATTGTTTGTGGTCAAAATCACCCCATTTGTGTTGATTTGCACAAATTATAGTATAAATCGATATATTCCAGGTCAATTTTTAAAGTGATTTCAATAAAGGCCTGAAATATCATTATCGACCATCATGTGACCCCAAAAGCCGTTGGAAAGCCAGTAAGAGGCCCATATGATGCTTAGAGCTGAAAAAAGGACAATATGCTGTTTTTGTTAAAAATATCACAGTGCAGTTGTTTTAAAAATAAATCAATGGCTTTGCACAAAATTTTTTATGTGTTTTGTCTAATAAAAACCTGAAGTATCTGAACTTGAACCAATACTGAGCAAAATATCACCACTTACTTTTATGAATGTACGCATTATCTGTGATGTAGAATAAAACACTATGGCTCAAGAAAACAGTCCATTTCTGTATTTTAACAAGATAAATGTTAAAGTAAGAAAAGATGACAAAATATTTCAAACTACATTTTAGAACAGCAAAATCAAATATACTGTATACTGATAAAATTGCAAAAACATAAACATCAGTATATCAAACAAATAACACCAAAATCCCAAAGATGAATGAACACTGAACAATAACTAATCACAAACACTGCAAATGCTCTGCACAAGTGTGACAGAATGCAAGAAATGTAGATGTATGTGGTTTGCTAACATAACATACAAGTAGCACAAAGTGTGGTCGTCTTGCATCTGGTGATCCTGTGCGGGGACGTCATTCACAGAAAGCGTACAAAAATGGATGCTGATTTGTAAGTTGGGGCTTTTCTCCTCTATATGTGGGGAACCCCTGTTCAAACAGATGCAATTAACAGGAAACTTCTTCTAACTTAAGGTGTGAACTGCTTCATCTGAGAAAACTAGACTTAGGAAACAGGGAGCATCAGCGACAAGTCAATGACTGACATCTCATACAGCCATATTGCAAACTAATACACACATAATGAGGATACAACATGAAATGGTCTGGGGGAGGGGGAAACATTTCCACATGTAGGGGGATAGAGGCATTTAATTATTTACAGAAAATTCCGTGTAGCCAGTGTAGGAACCTGAGGTCAGTTTAACACAGATCACTGTCCGTGGTGCTGAAATCTCTACTTGATCGGCTGCTGCTGAATGAATAGGACGGCTGGCCAACATATCTCACTGTGTGATTCCACTGACTGGTACCTTCTAATGCATGGGATTTTTAACAATGAGGAAAATAATTAAAAAAAAAGTTATTACAGGAAACAATATTTACATGCCTGTAGCTTTCATCTCTCACGACAGGAAACCCAAAAACTATTACTTTGTCAGGGATCCGGGACGCGAGAACGAGGCATGGTGCACAGAAAGGGTGGATGATCCACTGGCGGCTCCAAGAACAAAAAGGGGTTTATTAAATAAAACAGAAAACACTACAAACACAGCAAAAAGCAAAAGGACCACGAGGGGTCAAAAACTAAAGGGGATAAATAAAGACTAAATAACAAAAACCTAATACACGTTGAACACTGAAAATCTCAAAACCATCAAACAACGACAATCAACAACACACAATCACAATCAATGAACCACTGGGGAACTGAACAGAAGCAGGAACTAAAATACTAAGGGGTAACGAGACTAACACAGGACAGGTGAGGCTAATTAACAAAGACCAGGGAAACAGGGCACAGGTGAAACTAATAAACTCAAAAGGAACTGATAACAGGGAAACTAAGAACTAACCAAGGAAACAGAAACTAACACTGGGGAATTACAGAACAGGTAAAGACACAAGCAGGGGCACAAGGAACAAAACCAAATACAACGTCACCAGATACAGGAACTAGAAAAACTCAAATGAAACACTAGGGAGCAAAATACAAAGACAGAGGAGGTGGGACTCAAACACAGGACAGAAGGGTACACACAACTGGATGCTCAACACATTGAGCCATATGACAAGACAGGCAACAGGGGAGAACAAAGACTAACATAAAGAACAGGATGACCAGCGACACCTGCTGGTCAAACGGGGAAGGGACAGAGTGGGACAACAGGAGGGGCTGACCCTGACAGAAATACAGTAAAACCGGTCTAAGTCGACACTCGCGGGACCAGCTTAAAAGTGACGACTTAGAGAATTGACGAGATACACCTAAGTCGACACTTCGGCGACTTATGTCTATCTCGCCGTTTTGCCAACTAGTAAATATAACACCATACCTCTACTACACCGCACTATACACGCGAGACTTAAGCCCAGGGAGCGACTAGTGCGATAGGTGGGGATTCCCCGTTTCTACATCGCCGTGGTGACAAGCAGGCGGCGGGAATGCAGCGATTGGGGTGTCGACTTACAGGTAGGAAAATCCATTCATTTGTGTTGTTCGGGATTTAGGTAACGACTAAGGGAATTTGACGACTTACAAGCGGCGATTTACACAAGGAATTTTAAAGGAAACATCATTAGGAAAAATCGGGACTTTTGCTTGAGCGTCGACTTGTGCACATTGACGAGTTACAAGATGGCGACTTAGACCAGTTTTACTGTACATTCATGTTATATCAAGTATATCACATACTCATTTAAAATCACAAAACACACCTGATTTAATCTCTATATTTTAATTATTTCAATAGTATTGCTTAATTACAGCAGTTAAACATTATCTGTATTACAATGGTACAGAAAAGTTGGGCTTTGGCTTTCCTGAGAGAAGTATGGCCTTGCCAGGATAGATGTCCTGTATGATTTGCGTTCTCTTTCATGCAATTATAGACACGTTTGTATTCATCTTCCTGGAGACCATCCATTCATTTCTGTGGTCAAAACACTTTTTTTAGATTTTTGATTGCAGTCACAGATTTTTTTAAAATTGAGTTTCCCTTTGGGGGACTGAAAAAGCTGGTCTCCACATCGTCAAAATTTCAGGTTTTGTTGCATTGTGGGGACATTTGGTCCCCAAAATTTAATATATACATAATGCGCGCGCACACACACACACAAGTTGGTCTTCTTATCTAAATGGGGACTGTCCATTCATTTCTATGGGAAAAACCCTAATCCCAGTCACGACACCCTTAATCCCTACCCACCCCTAACCTTAACCATAAGTAACCAACCCAGATACAAGACTTTTGGCATTTTTACTTTTTTGATTGCATTCACAGATTTTTATAAAACTGACGTTATCCAAATGGGGACCTCAAAAGATGTCCCCAAAAGTAGGGAAATTTCAGGTTTTACTACACTTTGGGGACAGTTTGGTCCTCAAATGTGATCAATGCAAATCCACACACACACACACACACACACATTTGTATTCATTTCTTTGTGTGGACTCTCTATTCGGTTCTACGTGGAAAAACCCGAATCCCAACAATAACAACCTTTACCGCTCCAGCCTAACCTCAACCATAAGTAACTAGAAAAGATACAAGACTTTTGCCCCCCTTACAGCGCCATCCACCTGGCATTTCCCAGCTGGAGGCAAGGCACCGGAGCAGGGCAGTAGTGGGCAAAGTGTCTGATCTCTCCGCAGCTGCCATGGCTTTGCGCGTATAACGTGCATGCTCTGTCCCTCTCTGCAGACGGAGCCCCCACATGCGCAGGTGCAGGTTTGGCATGAAGTGGCTGGCGACCGGCGTGATGTTGCAGACAGGGACAGGATTGTCTCAGTCCGCTCAGCCTCTGCCAAGGCCTTGGCAAGCATGGCCGGCGTCTGCAGCTACATGTGTTGGCACAACCGTTCCGGGTACCGGTGCCCTCAGCGGGGAGGCTTCTGCTCACTCTACCTGGTGGATCCATCGGGTTGCCCCAGGAAGGCACGCTGCCCGACTCCCGGGGTGCACATCCCACGCACTGGTGCTCCTGGCTGCCACTGTAGGAAGTCGTTGGGTCGTTGTATAGGAAGTGGTTGCAGTCTTCCAGGGAGGTTAGTTAAGAATATAAGAGGGGGGAGACAAAAAGCCCTAAGTACTAATAAGTGGGCAGTGTAAAAGGCCTACCCTTTGCTGTCTGTATTTAAATGCTAGGAGCAGTAGAAACAAAATTCATGATTTGAGGCCTTCATTTCATCAGACTCATGATATTATAGGACTAACAGAAATGTGGTTGAGTGACAATGATGGAGAAGAATATAATATGGATGGTTACATGTTGTTCTGTAGGGACCAGATAAGCAAGAAGGGAGGTGGTGTTGCAGAATATGTAAAAGAAAATTTGCAGGCAAGGGAGCTCACAGATAATAATAAACCTAGAGAAGCTACAGCACCCTCCACAATTATTGGCAGCCCTTGTAAATATTTTTAAAAAGGGTTAGAAAAAAATCTACCTTTTACTAAAATAGCTTCATCTAACACCGAAAAAATTAGAAAAATCCAACCTTTCATTGAAATAAATTTTTTCGAAGAAAAAAAAATCCATCAAGAAATAATTATTTTTAACAAAAATACTTGAGCCATGATTATTGGCACCCCTGCTTTTAATACTTTGTACAACCTCCCTTTGCCAGGATAACAGCACTGAGTCTTTTATAAGGTTGGAGAATACCAAGCCGGGCATCTGAGTCCATTCCTTTTTAGAGAACCTCTCCAGATCAGCACTCTACTCTTCAGCTCAGTTCATAAGTTTACAGTGGGGTTCAGGTCAGGTGACTGAGATGACCATGGCAGAAGCTTGCTTCTATAGTCAGCTAACTATTTTTGTGTTGATTTGGACATGTGCTTAGGATCGTGGTCCTGCTGGAAGATCCAGTGAAGGCCCAGTTTTAGCTTCTAGTGTCAGTATTGTGTATGAATAAAATACAAAAAAATATCCCTTTGTCCACTGTTGTTGTCCAATCTTGTTGCCCTTACCCTGTTTGTCCCTTTATCCCCTTTCCTGTGAATACTGTTACACTGCAACTCTAGACTGGAGATCATGACAGCATCTTACCTATAGTTTTAAAAGAGATGAGGGATATTATTTAACTTTGCTATTTCAGAAATCTGTATCTGTTGGTGTGTTACTAATATAACACCCATATTCAAAAAAGGGGATAGAAGTAATCCAACAAACTATAGGCACTTGGAAAAGTAATGGAAGCTATAATCCAAGCCAAAATGGTGGACTACTCTTGGTGTGTATGTTGTTGCTGCCATGTCCCACTCTCGCAAATGTTGGGAAGCAATTAAAAAGGCCAGTAGGATGTTGGGTTACATCTCTAGGTGTGTGGAGTTTAGGTCAAGGTAGGTGAAGCTTAAGATTGTACAATTCCTTGGTAAGACCCCACCTAGAATATTGTGTGCAGGTTTTTTCACCTTACCTTAAAAAGGACATTGCTGCCTTTGAAAGGGTTCAACGTAGGGCTACAAGAATGATTCCCGGTCTTAGTGAAATGTCTTATGAGGAGAGGTTAGCTGAGCTGAATCTGTTCAGCCTCGAGCAAAGGAGACTAAGGGGGGACATGATCCAGGTATGTAAGATTCTGATAGGTTTATTTTTTTTCCATTACTGCAATATGTCACTCATGATTATATAACAGAATAGATGAAACCCTGCCTACATCTAGCTTTCTCCCAGGGGATTCACTATCCCAGTGTAATTCAATACAGTCAGTATCTACTGAGATGCTTGATATATTTTCTTTTTCATTGCATTTTTGATGGACATAGAGGACAGTATTTGGCTGAGACAGTATTAGCAGTTTAAATACAGCTCCCCCTCATGACAGTGAAAAAGTCTGCAGGCCATTGCAGAGGTCTTGGATGATGTTCTCATCTATGGAGGTCTTTGGTGGCTGTCGTAACCAGTGTCTCTGCCTAGGCCAGTGGTGGGTCTCATATTGAGGTACAGAGAATGGGTCCTTCCGCCTTGCGGATTCCCTCTTTCCCTGAGCAACAGCTTCCCTCCAAGATGATGGGGGGAGTGCGGTGGACAGAACTGGGGCTTCTTCCCTGTCATGCATTTTCTGGACCACTGGCTGAGGCCGGACACACAGATGAAGTTGCATCCTCAATGTTAGGCCTCTGGAGACCAATTTCTTTAGCTGGCCTGTTGCACAGAAACATTTCTCTTTATTGTAAACTGTAAGATGATTACAGCAACTATTCTGCTGTTATTCAATCAGTGAGAATAATTAACATAGTACCGACCAATTTTTTAAACTTCAATTAACATCAGACTGTCTCAAACTCATGTTAAAAAAAGTTCTGAAATACATACGTTTATATACGGGCTGATGATAATGTTCCACTGCCCCAGCATCCACGTCTCCAGTACAGGTGCCAGCCTGGTTAGAGGGAGGTGATGTGGGTGGAGATTCGTCATCTCCCCAATCAATCACCTCATCCCACTTATTCCAGGCTGCCCAGTACTCATTATCTGTCCAGCTCACGGCTTTTTCCAATCGCCTAGTGCTGAGAGGAGAAACAGGTTTCAGTCAGACAGGTTGCACTACAGCTCACCAGACAACAGTAAAAACCTCTTAAAGAGCAAATACATAAGCCGGTTCTATCTAATAATTGTATTTAATAATAAAACAGTACAATCATCTAAGTTTTATCAATGTAGATGGCCAGAAAATTTTACTGTCACATATATATGTACTTGTTACTGTGGCAGTACACTTGTTAACAATAATGCTAATATACTCACTGCAGCTACAGGATATATATATATATGGGGCATATGGCATACCGAGCATTCTCCGGTATGGAATTAATTCTAGTGCCACCCCCCTCCCCCAGTCAATAAAATGTATTGCTTGGCAAAAGTTATCCACTTAATGCCAACAAAGGGAAGGGTGAGTGCACTTGACCTTCTGAACATGATAACTGGTATTTGTTGCATCTTTTTATCACTTCACATAATGTCAAACGTTTAAATGCAGTTTTGGGTGTTTTTAGAAATCCATATTGCTCCCTCTCACGAGAGCGTAAAAACCACTATCTCTGTTTGGACCAGTGGTGGGTCTCGTACTCAGGCACAGAGAATGGGTCCTTCCACCCTGTGAATTCCCTCATTCCCTGAGCGACAGGTTCCTTCCACGCTGATGGGGTGACGGTGGTTTCCAGAACTGGGGCTTCTTGTTCCCTGTCATGCACTTGGCTTTGCTGGACCAATTGCTGAGGCTAAGAATGAAGTCGTATCCTCACCGTTAAGCCTCTGGACAGCAGTTTCTTTTGCTGACCTGTTACATAGAAACACTTCTCTTTATAGTAAACTGCAAGATGATTACAGCAACCATTCTGCTGTTATTCAGTCATAGTACCATACAATTTTCAATCTACATCAGACTCATGGTTCGAATTATGGGGGGTACTGGAGGGTACTGTACCCCCCGATCAAGACCCAGACCCCCCCAAAGAGACAAAAATAGCAGTTTTGGGGGGTTTTTAACATTTTTCTTTTGCTGCAAAAAAAAAAAAAAAAAGATAACCTCACCTTGTAGGAAAAGTTTATGTAAAACAATTTCAGACACCCCTAATGTGGACCGTACCATTTTAACCACCTCGGCGCTAGAAGCAGCCAGTCGGTTGCGTCATTCATTCTCATTGAGTGACCTGTTCATTGTGTTCGTCTGTCATAGTACTGTTTGTCGTGCATTGGTAAATGTGAGTAGCCAGCAGAAGTCTAACCTGTTGAAAATGTGTTATTTTACAACCTTCATTTATTCGTTTAAGTGTTTCATCTACTAATGCAAGCTGAAGTCTTTATAAGTTGAATTACTTACCATTGTCCTTCTGAGGCAGATGTTCTGTCGAGTTGACCTACTTTGTCCAGGTAATCTACTGTAGTGCTAATTGATAGCCCTAATCATAGCTTACCTCGACAAAGTAGCTCAACTCGACAGAACACCGGTACAGTCAACTTTAGTTACATTAACTAGCAAGATGAGCTAAGTTCTCTATTTAAACCAGGCTTATTTGGTGAGGTAAAATCGATCATGGTCATTTTCCAAGGAGATGAACTCCATATGTTTTCGTTCTCATTTTATCACGAATAAATTGTGCCATTCTGAAATTAATTTGCCACTTAGCCTGTGTGGTTTGTTATTAGGCTAATATTAACGCATAAGAATGTCTAACGTCATGCTCTGAAAAAACATTACTATAAGTGAAACCTATAGGGGCAACGTAAAAAAAACTAGCTAACAAATAATAAGCCCTATTATTTGAATTTTAGTGGTATTGATTCTGCATTCCACAATTTCATATTTATAGACATTTTAGAAGCTTCATCTGATAGCCCAGATACTGTTTTGTTAAATATAGATTAGATTTTATTCACAGACACACTATGAGGAAAAGGAAAGATGGAGACATCAGACACTCTTTTGGTGGTAAAAGAAGAGTAAGTAGGAAATATTAGTGTTAAGAGCTACAGAACATTACACTAAAAGTATAGGTTACTTAATGTGTATGAAGGAAAGTGGTGGTCAGCAGAAGGCAGGAGAGGCACAGGAGCAGGGAGATGGCAGGATGAGGACAGTGAGCAGGCAGCAGGGAGATGGCAGGATCAGGACAGTGAGCAGGTAGCAGGGAGATGGCAGGATGAGGACAGTGAGCAGGCAGCAGGGAGATGGCAGGATGAGGACAGTGAGCAGGTAGCAGGGAGATGGCAGGATGAGGACAGTGAGCAGGCAGCAGGGAGATGGCAGGATGAGGACAGTGTGCAGGCAGCAGGGAGATGGCAGGATGAGGACAGTGAGCAGGCAGCAGGGAGATGGCAGGATGAGGACAGTGAGCAGGCAGCAGGGAGATGGCAGGATCAGGACAGTGTGCAGGCAGCAGGGAGATGGCAGGATGAGGACAGTGTGCAGGCAGCAGGGAGATGGCAGGATCAGGACAGTGTGCAGGCAGCAGGGAGATGGCAGGATGAGGACAGTGTGCAGGCAGCAGGGAGATGGCAGGATGAGGACAGTGTGCAGGCAGCAGGGAGATGGCAGGATGAGGACAGTGTGCAGGCAGCAGGGAGATGGCAGGATCAGGACAGTGTGCAGGCAGCAGGGAGATGGCAGGATGAGGACAGTGTGCAGGCAGCAGGGAGATGGCAGGATGAGGACAGTGTGCAGGCAGCAGGGAGATGGCAGGATCAGGACAGTGTGCAGGCAGCAGGGAGATGGCAGGATGAGGACAGTGTGCAGGCAGCAGGGAGATGGCAGGATCAGGACAGTGTGCAGGCAGCAGGGAGATGGCAGGATGAGGACAGTGTGCAGGCAGCAGGGAGATGGCAGGATGAGGACAGTGAGCAGGCAGCAGAGAGATGGCAGGATCAGGACAGTGTGCAGGCAGCAGGGAGATGGCAGGATGAGGACAGTGTGCAGGCAGCAGGGAGATGGCAGGATGAGGACAGTGAGCAGGCAGCAGGGAGATGGCAGGATGAGGACAGTGTGCAGGCAGCAGGGAGATGGCAGGATGAGGACAGTGAGCAGGCAGCAGGGAGATGGCAGGATGAGGACAGTGAGCAGGCAGCAGGGAGATGGCAGGATGAGGACAGTGAGCAGGCAGCAGGGAGATGGCAGGATCAGGACAGTGTGCAGGCAGCAGGGAGATGGCAGGATGAGGACAGTGAGCAGGCAGCAGGGAGATGGCAGGATGAGGACAGTGTGCAGGCAGCAGGGAGATGGCAGGATGAGGACAGTGTGCAGGCAGCAGGGAGATGGCAGGATGAGGACAGTGAGCAGGCAGCAGGGAGATGGCAGGATGAGGACAGTGAGCAGGCAGCAGGGAGATGGCAGGATCAGGACAGTGAGCAGGCAGCAGGGAGATGTCAGGATGAGGACAGTGAGCAGGCAGCAGGGAGATGGCAGGATCAGGACAGTGTGCAGGCAGCAGGGAGATGGCAGGATGAGGACAGTGTGCAGGCAGCAGGGAGATGGCAGGATCAGGACAGTGAGCAGGCAGCAGGGAGATGGCAGGATGAGGACAGTGAGCAGGCAGCAGGGAGATGGCAGGATGAGGACAGTGAGCAGGCAGCAGGGAGATGGCAGGATGAGGACAGTGAGCAGGCAGCAGAGAGATGGCAGGATCAGGACAGTGTGCAGGCAGCAGGGAGATGGCAGGATGAGGACAGTGTGCAGGCAGCAGGGAGATGGCAGGATGAGGACAGTGAGCAGGCAGCAGGGAGATGGCAGGATGAGGACAGTGTGCAGGCAGCAGGGAGATGGCAGGATGAGGACAGTGAGCAGGCAGCAGGGAGATGGCAGGATGAGGACAGTGTGCAGGCAGCAGGGAGATGGCAGGATCAGGACAGTGTGCAGGCAGCAGGGAGATGGCAGGATGAGGACAGTGTGCAGGCAGCAGGGAGATGGCAGGATGAGGACAGTGAGCAGGCAGCAGGGAGATGGCAGGATGAGGACAGTGTGCAGGCAGCAGGGAGATGGCAGGATAAGGACAGTGAGCAGGCAGCAGGGAGATGGCAGGATGAGGACAGTGAGCAGGCAGAAGGGAGATGGCAGGATGAGGACAGTGTGCAGGCAGCAGGGAGATGGCAGGATAAGCACAGTGTGCAGGCAGCAGGGAGATGGCAGGATGAGGACAGTGTGCAGGCAGCAGGGAGATGGCAGGATCAGGACAGTGAGCAGGCAGCAGGGAGATGGCAGGATCAGGACAATGAGCAGGCAGCAGGGAGATGGCAGGACCAGGACAGTGAGCAGGCAGCAGGGAGATGGCAGGATGAGGACAGTGAGCAGGCAGCAGGGAGATGGCAGGATGAGGACAGTGAGCAGGCAGCAGGGAGATGGCAGGATGAGGACAGTGTGCAGGCAGCAGGGAGATGGCAGGATAAGCACAGTGTGCAGGCAGCAGGGAGATGGCAGGATGAGGACAGTGTGCAGGCAGCAGGGAGATGGCAGGATGAGGACAGTGAGCAGGCAGCAGGGAGATGGCAGGATGAGGACAGTGAGCAGGCAGCAGGGAGATGGCAGGATGAGGACAGTGTGCAGGCAGCAGGGAGATGGCAGGATAAGCACAGTGTGCAGGCAGCAGGGAGATGGCAGGATAAGCACAGTGTGCAGGCAGCAGGGAGATGGCAGGATGAGGACAGTGTGCAGGCAGCAGGGAGATGGCAGGATCAGGACAATGAGCAGGCAGCAGGGAGATGGCAGGATGAGGACAGTGTGCAGGCAGCAGGGAGATGGCAGGATAAGCACAGTGTGCAGGCAGCAGGGAGATGGCAGGATGAGGACAGTGTGCAGGCAGCAGGGAGATGGCAGGATCAGGACAGTGAGCAGGCAGCAGGGAGATGGCAGGATCAGGACAGTGAGCAGGCAGCAGGGAGATGGCAGGATAAGGACAGTGAGCAGGCAGCAGGGAGATGGCAGGATGAGGACAGTGTGCAGGCAGCAGGGAGATGGCAGGATAAGGACAGTGTGCAGGCAGCAGGGAGATGGCAGGATAAGCACAGTGTGCAGGCAGCAGGGAGATGGCAGGATGAGGACAGTGTGCAGGCAGCAGGGAGATGGCAGGATCAGGACAGTGAGCAGGCAGCAGGGAGATGGCAGGATAAGCACAGTGTGCAGGCAGCAGGGAGATGGCAGGATGAGGACAGTGTGCAGGCAGCAGGGAGATGGCAGGATCAGGACAGTGTGCAGGCAGCAGGGAGATGGCAGGATCAGGACAGTGTGCAGGCAGCAGGGAGATGGCAGGATCAGGACAGTGAGCAGGCAGCAGGGAGATGGCAGGATCAGGACAGTGAGCAGGCAGCAGGGAGATGGCAGGATCAGGACAGTGAGCAGGCAGCAGGGAGATGGCAGGATAAGGACAGTGTGCAGGCAGCAGGGAGATGGCAGGATAAGGACAGTGAGCAGGCAGCAGGGAGATGGCAGGATGAGGACAGTGTGCAGGCAGCAGGGAGATGGCAGGATAAGGACAGTGTGCAGGCAGCAGGAAGATGGCAGGATGAGGACAGTGTGCAGGCAGCAGGGAGATGGCAGGATCAGGACAGTGTGCAGGCAGCAGGGAGATGGCAGGATGAGGACAGTGTGCAGGCAGCAGGGAGATGGCAGGATGAGGACAGTGTGCAGGCAGCAGGGAGATGGCAGGATCAGGACAGTGTGCAGGCAGCAGGGAGATGGCAGGATGAGGACAGTGTGCAGGCAGCAGGGAGATGGCAGGATCAGGACAGTGTGCAGGCAGCAGGGAGATGGCAGGATGAGGACAGTGTGCAGGCAGCAGGGAGATGGCAGGATGAGGACAGTGAGCAGGCAGCAGAGAGATGGCAGGATCAGGACAGTGTGCAGGCAGCAGGGAGATGGCAGGATGAGGACAGTGTGCAGGCAGCAGGGAGATGGCAGGATGAGGACAGTGAGCAGGCAGCAGGGAGATGGCAGGATGAGGACAGTGTGCAGGCAGCAGGGAGATGGCAGGATGAGGACAGTGAGCAGGCAGCAGGGAGATGGCAGGATGAGGACAGTGAGCAGGCAGCAGGGAGATGGCAGGATGAGGACAGTGAGCAGGCAGCAGGGAGATGGCAGGATCAGGACAGTGTGCAGGCAGCAGGGAGATGGCAGGATGAGGACAGTGAGCAGGCAGCAGGGAGATGGCAGGATGAGGACAGTGTGCAGGCAGCAGGGAGATGGCAGGATGAGGACAGTGTGCAGGCAGCAGGGAGATGGCAGGATGAGGACAGTGTGCAGGCAGCAGGGAGATGGCAGGATGAGGACAGTGTGCAGGCAGCAGGGAGATGGCAGGATGAGGACAGTGAGCAGGCAGCAGGGAGATGGCAGGATGAGGACAGTGAGCAGGCAGCAGGGAGATGGCAGGATCAGGACAGTGAGCAGGCAGCAGGGAGATGTCAGGATGAGGACAGTGAGCAGGCAGCAGGGAGATGGCAGGATCAGGACAGTGTGCAGGCAGCAGGGAGATGGCAGGATGAGGACAGTGTGCAGGCAGCAGGGAGATGGCAGGATCAGGACAGTGAGCAGGCAGCAGGGAGATGGCAGGATGAGGACAGTGAGCAGGCAGCAGGGAGATGGCAGGATGAGGACAGTGAGCAGGCAGCAGGGAGATGGCAGGATCAGGACAGTGAGCAGGCAGCAGGGAGATGGCAGGATGAGGACAGTGAGCAGGCAGCAGGGAGATGGCAGGATCAGGACAGTGTGCAGGCAGCAGGGAGATGGCAGGATGAGGACAGTGAGCAGGCAGCAGGGAGATGGCAGGATGAGGACAGTGTGCAGGCAGCAGGGAGATGGCAGGATAAGCACAGTGGGCAGGCAGCAGGGAGATGGCAGGATGAGGACAGTGTACAGGCAGCAGGGAGATGGCAGGATCAGGACAGTGAGCAGGCAGCAGGGAGATGGCAGGATCAGGACAATGAGCAGGCAGCAGGGAGATGGCAGGACCAGGACAGTGAGCAGGCAGCAGGGAGATGGCAGGATGAGGACAGTGAGCAGGCAGCAGGGAGATGGCAGGATGAGGACAGTGTGCAGGCAGCAGGGAGATGGCAGGATAAGCACAGTGTGCAGGCAGCAGGGAGATGGCAGGATGAGGACAGTGTGCAGGCAGCAGGGAGATGGCAGGATCAGGACAGTGAGCAGGCAGCAGGGAGATGGCAGGATCAGGACAATGAGCAGGCAGCAGGGAGATGGCAGGACCAGGACAGTGAGCAGGCAGCAGGGAGATGGCAGGATGAGGACAGTGAGCAGGCAGCAGGGAGATGGCAGGATGAGGACAGTGAGCAGGCAGCAGGGAGATGGCAGGATGAGGACAGTGTGCAGGCAGCAGGGAGATGGCAGGATAAGCACAGTGTGCAGGCAGCAGGGAGATGGCAGGATGAGGACAGTGTGCAGGCAGCAGGGAGATGGCAGGATGAGGACAGTGAGCAGGCAGCAGGGAGATGGCAGGATGAGGACAGTGAGCAGGCAGCAGGGAGATGGCAGGATGAGGACAGTGTGCAGGCAGCAGGGAGATGGCAGGATAAGCACAGTGTGCAGGCAGCAGGGAGATGGCAGGATGAGCACAGTGTGCAGGCAGCAGGGAGATGGCAGGATGAGGACAGTGTGCAGGCAGCAGGGAGATGGCAGGATCAGGACAATGAGCAGGCAGCAGGGAGATGGCAGGATGAGGACAGTGTGCAGGCAGCAGGGAGAAGGCAGGATAAGCACAGTGTGCAGGCAGCAGGGAGATGGCAGGATGAGGACAGTGTGCAGGCAGCAGGGAGATGGCAGGATCAGGACAGTGAGCAGGCAGCAGGGAGATGGCAGGATCAGGACAGTGAGCAGGCAGCAGGGAGATGGCAGGATAAGGACAGTGAGCAGGCAGCAGGGAGATGGCAGGATGAGGACAGTGTGCAGGCAGCAGGGAGATGGCAGGATAAGGACAGTGTGCAGGCAGCAGGGAGATGGCAGGATAAGCACAGTGTGCAGGCAGCAGGGAGATGGCAGGATGAGGACAGTGTGCAGGCAGCAGGGAGATGGCAGGATCAGGACAGTGAGCAGGCAGCAGGGAGATGGCAGGATAAGCACAGTGTGCAGGCAGCAGGGAGATGGCAGGATGAGGACAGTGTGCAGGCAGCAGGGAGATGGCAGGATCAGGACAGTGTGCAGGCAGCAGGGAGATGGCAGGATCAGGACAGTGTGCAGGCAGCAGGGAGATGGCAGGATCAGGACAGTGAGCAGGCAGCAGGGAGATGGCAGGATCAGGACAGTGAGCAGGCAGCAGGGAGATGGCAGGATCAGGACAGTGAGCAGGCAGCAGGGAGATGGCAGGATAAGGACAGTGTGCAGGCAGCAGGGAGATGGCAGGATAAGGACAGTGAGCAGGCAGCAGGGAGATGGCAGGATGAGGACAGTGTGCAGGTAGCAGGGAGATGGCAGGATAAGGACAGTGTGCAGGCAGCAGGAAGATGGCAGGATGAGGACAGTGTGCAGGCAGCAGGGAGATGGCAGGATCAGGACAGTGTGCAGGCAGCAGGAAGATGGCAGGATGAGGACAGTGTGCAGGCAGCAGGGAGATGGCAGGATAAGGACAGTGTGCAGGCAGCAGGAAGATGGCAGGATGAGGACAGTGAGCAGGCAGCAGGGAGATGGCAGGATGAGGACAGTGTGCAGGCAGCAGGGAGATGGCAGGATGAGGACAGTGTGCAGGCAGCAGGGAGATGGCAGGATCAGGACAGTGTGCAGGCAGCAGGGAGATGGCAGGATGAGGACAGTGTGCAGGCAGCAGGGAGATGGCAGGATCAGGACAGTGTGCAGGCAGCAGGGAGATGGCAGGATGAGGACAGTGTGCAGGCAGCAGGGAGATGGCAGGATGATGACAGTGTGCAGGCAGCAGGGAGATGGCAGGATGAGGACAGTGTGCAGGCAGCAGGGAGATGGCAGGATGAGGACAGTGTGCAGGCAGCAGGGAGATGGCAGGATGAGGACAGTGAGCAGGCAGCAGGGAGATGGCAGGATGAGGACAGTGTGCAGGCAGCAGGGAGATGGCAGGATCAGGACAGTGTGCAGGCAGCAGGGAGATGGCAGGATGAGGACAGTGTGCAGGCAGCAGGGAGATGGCAGGATGAGGACAGTGTGCAGGCAGCAGGGAGATGGCAGGATGAGGACAGTGAGCAGGCAGCAGGGAGATGGCAGGATGAGGACAGTGAGCAGGCAGCAGGGAGATGGCAGGATGAGGACAGTGTGCAGGCAGCAGGGAGATGGCAGGATGAGGACAGTGAGCAGGCAGCAGGGAGATGGCAGGATGAGGACAGTGAGCAGGCAGCAGGGAGATGGCAGGATGAGGACAGTGTGCAGGCAGCAGGGAGATGGCAGGATAAGGACAGTGTGCAGGCAGCAGGAAGATGGCAGGATGAGGACAGTGTGCAGGCAGCAGGGAGATGGCAGGATCAGGACAGTGTGCAGGCAGCAGGGAGATGGCAGGATGAGGACAGTGTGCAGGCAGCAGGGAGATGGCAGGATGAGGACAGTGTGCAGGCAGCAGGGAGATGGCAGGATCAGGACAGTGTGCAGGCAGCAGGGAGATGGCAGGATGAGGACAGTGTGCAGGCAGCAGGGAGATGGCAGGATCAGGACAGTGTGCAGGCAGCAGGGAGATGGCAGGATGAGGACAGTGTGCAGGCAGCAGGGAGATGGCAGGATGATGACAGTGTGCAGGCAGCAGGGAGATGGCAGGATGAGGACAGTGTGCAGGCAGCAGGGAGATGGCAGGATGAGGACAGTGTGCAGGCAGCAGGGAGATGGCAGGATGAGGACAGTGAGCAGGCAGCAGGGAGATGGCAGGATGAGGACAGTGTGCAGGCAGCAGGGAGATGGCAGGATCAGGACAGTGTGCAGGCAGCAGGGAGATGGCAGGATGAGGACAGTGTGCAGGCAGCAGGGAGATGGCAGGATGAGGACAGTGTGCAGGCAGCAGGGAGATGGCAGGATGAGGACAGTGAGCAGGCAGCAGGGAGATGGCAGGATGAGGACAGTGAGCAGGCAGCAGGGAGATGGCAGGATAAGGACAGCGCACAGGACCAAGTGGTGAGTTAGAAATTAGGCTGTACTTTACTACCATTATCTACTGTATCATCAAGGCAGATATTAGCCTAATAGACAAATATTCATTTCTGAAGGCTGTTGGAGCTGGGGGGACTGAGAGGGCAGGAATTACACCAGACTGCTGGACCAGACCAGGCTGTTTGTAAATGTATAGGCTTATTACTTTTACTAGTATACTACTTCTAGGATAATTCCTGAGAGTTAGCAAAACCAAATTCTTTTGGATAGGGATAAGGATAATGAGATCTTCTGTATTGATTCTCATTTTGTCGCATGTCCAGACCATGACCGTGTGTTGCATACATGTTAGTAAACACCCCTAGCGCATCTTGCACTCTTAACATTGATCCTGGTGGCGACTATTCGTATTGACGCGGTAGCGGACCATAATGGTCATAGAAGTGTTATGAAGGCAGTACCCCCCAATTATGGAGGGGTAATTCGCACTCTGGATACAATTACAACACTAGCCATGTAAACGTATTAATTGGGGAATTCATTTATAAAGGCTTCGTGTGACCGAAAAAGATGCCAAACATTCATAGGCATATTTGCAAGAGGGTTTTGGGATTTATAAAGAAAAACGTATGCTGAAAACAACTCGCACGTTTTGTGAACGAGGCTGAAAGGAATGCAGTTTCGACAGAATCCTGTAGAGGGCACTGTGTATGCTAAATTGAAGGCTCCAGGAATGTTGTCGGCATTTCATTTCATTTCATGGTCACACGGCCATTGGCTCTGAAATTAAACTGTTCTTTTAAATAGAATTGCCACTGCCACTGAGCATCTCCTCTACAAGCAAACACTGGGGTGCCACCAAGACCAGCAGGCTGCTGGTGGCTCTGGGATGCAACCACTACTGAGGCCAGATGAGGGAGCCACTAATGATGGCTTGAAGACATATCAGTGTCAGAATGACATGACATGGCTTGTTTGTTGAACCTTGGCCGGGAATTTGAGAGCACACAGATCCAAGGATGGGGCACATATATGAAACAGAGGTACACCTGTGCAGATTTTGCCTAGGGGCACTGAAATGACCCAAACATGAAGCTCAGCTTTCCAGGTGCTGAGGGGAAATAGTTTCAGAAAACTTTTATTCTAGGGACAAACTTCTGTGGAGGCAGGACGAGTCACCAGCTTCTCACTTCAGTTATTTACACGCAATGTTCATCTATCAAAGGTAAGACACGTTGTTTGAGATAAATGTAGAACTACAGGATAAATTTACAGTTATACCGCCAGGTGTTTTCATAACAGCTTGCTTATAGTAACATTATCACTAGCAACCATTTCACTCGTTTGACGAGAGAGAACTGACAGACTTTTGTCTCTCATACGTTCCCTGTAATTATGCGCTAAATAATGAATTGTCATGACCGTTATTTGATAATGTGTGTGGTTTTTATGTTGTTGTATGATAAAATCTTGTCGGCACGGTATTGACAGTAATTTTGTGTCACCAATTAGCTAGCATCGCTCACTTGGTAAGAGGCTGAAGCTAGGTTTGCCGCATAGCCTATGTGTCCATGGCTTGTATAGTTTTTTGTCATAACGTTAAAAAATTTTGTCAGTCCGTTTCTGACAAACTTGTGTTGATCAGTGACCTGAGCATCGCTCACATGGTAGACTATTATCTGTCTGAACAATTATAAATTGCACTGACCAGAAAAGCTTGAGTGTTGATAGCATCACAGGCAGAACCATAAATGATTTTTGGTAACATTTTTTTTGTTTTAGTCATTTTTAAACACATTGACAATGCATTATAATGCATTCATAAAGCATTATGAACATGGCTATATTTCTAAAAGGGCATAACAAATTGCCATGTTTATTATGCACTATGACTGCCTTATGAAGCTCTCATCTATAATGCACTATAGATACCTTTGTAATACGGTACAAAGCTGTATTATTCCGAGCATCATAATGCATTATGAAGGTATCTATAGTGCATTCCAGATGAGACCTTCATAAATCATTCATAATGCATAATACACATGGGTATAATGTGTTATGCCTTTTGATAAATAATTATAGCCATGTTTCTAATACTTTATGGATTCATTATTATTAGTTATGAATGTGTTTATAAATTGCTAAAGCAATGGCCTTAAGTAGTGTTACCTGATTTTTGTTTACAAATGTAACATTTTTTGCTGAGGGGCTCTCTAACCCCAAAATGGCCTTAGATGAATTTGCAGAGACAGAATTCTTCCAGAAGGAGCGGGAGGCTGCCAAGAAACGGGTGGAGAAGAGGGTGGAGAAAAAGAGGAAAAGGCCAGACTCACGACAAGCAGGCCGCCTTTGCAGATTCTGCCGCATGGAACCTGAAACAGGGACCAAACAGCTAGCCTGCACATCCACACCGGCTTCCCTGGAGTGGCAGGGAAATGCACTTACTGCCCATCTAAAGTGTACTCTGTATACCGAGGAGATGGACCGGAATGAGTTTCAGGCATCTCCTTTGTTTAAGGCAGAGTGATAAAGATGGGTAAACTTAATCATTTTAATTTAGTCATTTTAATGTAATATTTGAATGCAGGCCTTAAATGATCCATATTATTTCAATAAGGCCTCCCTTTAGGGGTATAGTCCATGCTTTTACGTTTGTGTAAAACAAACCAAACAAAGGATGCGGCCGCATGACCCCGCGGCGCCGAACAAAGAAGCACTGTGGGACATACGGCGGCGTCCGAAACAGAATGAGGAAACGAGCACATCGCCCGCCACTGCCCAGAGTCCCGCTCGCAAACGTCCAGTCTAAACTAGGTGACCTAAGAGCGAGGTTGGAGTTCCAGCACGATGCAAGAAACTGCAATACATCATGTTTCACGGAAACGTGGCTGACCCCCCTGGTACTGGATCTAGTGGTGACTCCGTCGGACTCTTTCTCTCTTTTTCCTGTTTCATAACTGCTTGCTGTTGGTCATTTAGTACTTGCTCTTTGTCCATGAAACTATCATACTATGTCATAAATAAAAAGGATATTTAATTGAAATATTACACGCTGATTTTTTTCCTGGTTAAATAAAATCGATACAGCAGATTCTTTTCTACACACACGACTGCTTTTTTTGTATTTTAATTATGCCATCTAACACGACAGGTTCTCTGTCATAAGAATATTCCAATATGTTGGTTGAGATTATTTAAGCGGTACATCAACAATCCTTGTGGGGGAAATTAATGATAATTAAACTTTGACAAACAAGGGCATAGCTGAAAAATCAGTACACTGCTAGTGAGTTACTGGCAATATAGCATAGAAATTTACTAGTCAGCTGTGCTAAGAATCAGCTAAACTGAAATGGAAGGCTTGTAGTATAAGGGGAAAGGTGAAGGAGAATCTTTTATGTGTTTTAAGTTGATTAAGCAGGGAGGAGCACTTCTCTTTCTCACATAGTAAAGGTTCATTCTCTCTTCAAATGATTGCTTGCAAATTTAAGGATCTAGGAAATTAACTTAAATAATATAATATTATAATATAAATATTATATATATATATACACTCACCTAAAGGATTATTAGGAACACCATACTAATACGGTGTTTGACCCCCTTTCGCCTTCAGAACTGCCTTAATTCTACGTGGCATTGATTCAACAAGGTGCTGAAAGCATTCTTTAGAAATGTTGGCCCATATTGATAGGATAGCATCTTGCAGTTGATGGAGATTTGTGGGATGCACATCCAGGGCACGAAGCTCCCGTTCCACCACATCCCAAAGATGCTCTATTGGGTTGAGATCTGGTGACTGTGGGGGCCATTTAAGTACAGTGAACTCATTGTCATGTTCAAGAAACCAATTTGAAATGATTCGAGCTTTGTGACATGGTGCATTATCCTGCTGGAAGTAGCCATCAGAGGATGGGTACATGGTGGTCATAAAGGGATGGACAAATTGTAGCCTCTTTTCCTATTTGTAGTGGAGATGAATGGTACCCGGTGGGGTCTTCTGCTGTTGTAGCCCATCCACCTCAAGGTTGTGCGTGTTGTGGCTTCACAAATGCTTTGCTGCATACCTCAGTTGTAACGAGTGGTTATTTCAGTCAAAGTTGCTCTTCTATCAGCTTGAATCAGTCGTCCCATTCTCCTCTGACCTCTAGCATCAACAAGGCATTTTCGCCCACAGGACTGCCGCATACTGGATGTTTTTCCCTTTGCACACCATTCTTTGTAAACCCTAGAAATGGTTGTGCGTGAAAATCCCAGTAACTGAGCAGATTGTGAAATACTCAGACCGGCCCGTCTGGCACCAACAACCATGCCACGCTCAAAATTGCTTAAATCACCTTTCTTTCCCATTCTGACATTCAGTTTGGAGTTCAGGAGATTGTCTTGACCAGGACCACACCCCTAGCAATCATGGCGTTAAATGCAAAACATAACAGTTCATTTCTTATATTTAATCAGTGCAGTATGGTTATTCAGTGCAGTCGGTATAGTCAATGCAGTATTCAATGCAATTTGTATATTTTGTAATATTTTATTACTCTTTTTATACCTCACATTGACTTGAATTGCATTTTCAGTTTCGTTGTCCAAGTGACAATGACAATAAACATTATCTTTATCTTTGTTAGGTGGCTACGTTTACATGCCTTAATGCAATTAAGATGTTTTCATGTAAACAGATTAATTGGGGAACTCATTTATAAATCTGATTGAAAAAGATGGTAAGCATTCATACAAACATTTATAGGAATCCTATAAATACATGATACAATCCTATCATTCTTATACTATGGTATCTTATATCATATAATCTTATCTTAACCTTATGGTAAGTTATCCTGTCTTAGTCTTAACTTATATGCTATTTTATGTTATACAATCTTAACTTGACCTATCTTAACCTTATTGTTGAGCTTTCTGCCTCCATATGTATGAACCAAATGTTCTCTTCATTCATTTGTGTAAATCAATAAACTGATTAATATTGTAAACTGGTGTTTTATTTTACGTCTTTTCAGTATTTACATTTTCGTTTTAAAGCATACATTTTGACACACGTCTACACACGTCTGCTGTCATGAAAAACTTACAGAAAGAGAGAAGAAATCACTCCACACGCAGCATACATCGTGTCACACATTATACATGCGCAGAAAAGAAAAAGTAGACCCTTTTTGTCAACATCGTGGAAAAAACTTAATAATCAGAAATAATACAAACATATGAGATGAGAACACATAATCCAACACCCCCACTTGTTCTCATCATATGAAAACACCTGTTAGTGGTATTATACATCTCTATTCACTTCCAAAAAGAAAACATTTGAACTTCAACATTCTTACTTTTGATACAGGTTTGGTCAACATGTCAGCAACCATCTCTTCTGATGAACAATACTCAATACCTATTTTTCTTTCATTTACTGCATCGCGAATGAAATGGTATTTAACGTCAATGTGCTTTGATCGCTTTCTGTTCACAGGATTTTTTGTTAGTACAATTGCTCCCTGATTGTCACCATACATTTTAGTACAGGTGTACACCTTGTTATCCATACCACTCAGCAACTGACTTAGATATATGCTTTCTTGGGTAGCATTTGCTAGACCTATATATTCGGCCTCACATGTGGACAATGCAACGACTGGTTGCTTCTTTGACTTCCAGGAAATTACCGGACCTTGTTCTGTCAGGCTAAAACAATATCCTGAAGTACTACGTCTGTCATTGAGGGATGATGCCCAATCAGAGTCACTGAAAGCTATTAGACTCAGATCACAATTTGTTTTCTGAAAACACAACTCGTAATCACTTGTGCCCTTTAGATACCTTAGCACGTGTTTGGCAGTCACAAAATCCCGTGCTTTTGGACTTGATAGGGTTTGTGATAGTTTGCTTACTATCCAACTAATATCTGGCCTGGTACATGTCATGGCATAGATAAGACTGCCCACTATCTCTCGATATTCTCTGGGATTTTGGACCTCCATGCTGCTATCTTGATCATTCTCACCACTCTCTACCTTTAACTCGCATGGAGTAGTCCTAGGCTTGCAGTCTGACATTGCAAAACGTTCTAGCATTTTCATCACATATCCCTTTTGGCTCATTTTGATTTTTCCATTTGTTTGTTCAAATCCAATACCTAAGAAATGTGAAATCCTCCCTAGATCTTTCATATTGAATTTATTTTTCATGCTATTTTTGAATCTGTTAAGTCCTTTGTTACTGCTTGCTGCAATGATTAGGTCATCTACCCAAATGATGACTATGATAATGTCTTCTCCGGCTTGCTTCCTATATATACAGTGATCTGACAAATTTCTCTCAAAACCATTTTGTCCAAGGTGATCATTTAGTAGCTCATACCAGTTCCAACCAGATTGTTTCAAACCGTACAGGGATTTTTTCAGTTTATACACCAACTTTTCCCCTGTCACAGAAGTTGATTCGAAACCCTCAGGTTGCTCCAAGTAAATGTCTTCATCTATAGGTGCATGTAAGTATGCCGTCTTGACATCCATTTGATGAACTATAAGGTCATTCTGGACAGCTATTTGCATTAATGCTCGCACTGACGTCAGATCTGCTGTAGGTCTATACCTTCAGTCTGGCTATAGCCCTTTGCCACATATCTTGCTTTTAAGAGCTTTCCCATCCCACCATTTTCTTTAATGGTGTAGACCCATTTTCCTCCAACGATCTTCCTATTCTCAGGTAATGTAGGCTAGTTAATTCGAAAGTGTCATTTTCTTTGAGTGAATCCATCTCTTCCCGCATTGCACGCTTCCACTCAGGTGCATCAGGTGACATCAAAGCCTCTCTATACGCCTGGGGAACACCAAATACTGCCCTGTAACAATAATCAATGTTCACATATGTTACATCACTCTTGTTTTGATCTGATACGTAATCCTCTAAATATTTTGGGGGTCTCTTTTCTCTCTGTGATAACCGTTGTTTTTGGTTTGGGATGATTTCTGCATCTGTTTTGTTTCCATTCTCATCTGAGACTTCCTCCCTCATCACCTCATTATCCTCTTGATCATCTTTGATCTCATCATCTGTACTGCCCTCACCATGTGACTCGTCAACCTTCTCCCCACCAGCACTGTTGTCTCTACCGGCAACTATTTCTAGATCATCCTCATCTGTTTGTGTTGTTTGTTCACTACGTTCTTTCTTAGTGAATTTTACCAATCTGTGCTTGGTCACTTTTCTTGTCTGACGGTTATAGACCAAATATGCAGGGCTATTTTTACTGTACCCCACAAAGACTCCTTTATCACACCTAGGATCTAATTTCTTCTGGTCATGCCTGTATGCGTAACAGTCTGAGCCAAATATCCACATTTTTGAGAGGTCTGGCCTCTTTCCGGTGAGCATGAAGTAAGGTGTGTTTTGCGTTCTTTCATTATAGCAACGATTTCTAATATGGGCAGTCGTTTGAACAGCATATGGCCATAACACCTTTGGTAACTCTTTCTCTAACAGTAGGCATCTTGCCATCTCAAAAATGGTCCTCCACTGCCTCTCTGCTGTGCCATTTTGATGCGGAGAGTACGGGCATGATGTCTCATGTCTAACCCCTTTTCTTCTCAAAAGGGATTGGAACGCATTACTAGTGTATTCTGTGCCATTATCAGACCTTATACATTTTACCTTGCACTGTCTGCAAAAAACTTTTCAGTGGCTAATGTTGAGTCACTCTTATTTTTGAGAAAGTACACTGATATGGCACCTGAATAATCATCTGTGAATGATATGGCATATTTGTACCCTTCTGAAGCAGTTGGTTCAATGGGACCCGCCAAGTCAGTGTGCACCAGTTCGAGGGGGGCATTAGCTTTTGCATCTGCTTTTCTACTCCTACAGTTTGTGAACTTCCCTTTTATGCATATGTTACAATTTACTTTAGTTTTATCATTTATCTGCATACCCTCGACTAGTTTAGGTAATTTCAACAAGTCATCAAAGTTACAGTGCCCCATGATTTTATGCCATGTCTTAACATCACATGCTAAGTTTACTTTATCTCTGGCACACATATCATTTGCAAATTCATAATCACATTGATCTGGTTCATTTACCGTTTTCAAGTAGAATAGTCTCTCGTGCTCTTTGATTGGAAACACAGTACCGTCTTCACCTATGAGTTCGTTTTGGCCCTTTTGGAAGATCACTCTTGCTCCATCTTCGGTGGCAGCTTGAACGGAGATGATGCTCTGTGGATATGACGGTATGAAGAGGGCTCTCCTTAAAATGGTCTTGACCGTTTTTCCTTCCCCGTCTTGTAAGAACACCTCTGCTTCTCCGCGCTTTAAGGCTACGTTATTCATTCTCGTTCCATCCGCCAATTCCATGTAATGCAATGCAGGGTTGAAAGATTCATCGAACCGCGTGAATCTTGCTTTCTCTGTAATGATGTGAGATGTTGCTCCGCAGTCCACCATTAGTCCTCTTCCTTTAATGCTTTCGGGAAGTAAACGTTGGCTTACTTTAAAAACGAAAGTTTGCTCGTTGTCGTCTTTCTTTTCGGCTGTCTGTTTGGCATCATCTCTTTGTCTGTTGCCTTTTCTCCTGCACGTTTCGTCGCTGTGCGTTGAGCTTCGATGGTAGTTACACCACTTCGATGATGCTTTCTGGCGGCACTCTCTGGCTATGTGACCTCGATTACCACAACCATAGCATGTCACGGTCGATGCTTCTGCTTTCATCACGTTGTCCGATTTTGTCTTGGGATCAAACTTTTCTGTCTCCTCGTAACTTCGTAGTCGACTCTTGAATTGTACGAACGTCAATTCTTCGCTGCTTTGTGTGATGTGGATGGCAAAGGGTTTGTATGATTCTGGCAAGCCCTTCAAAATCATAGCTATTATCAGTCCATCACTTAACATTTCTTTAGCATTTCTGAGAGACGTTATCGCTCTTTCGGCTCGGATAATATAGTCTGTAACGCTTTCTTCTGGTTCCTTCTTCAGAGAAGTTAGCTCTGTATATAAGGCAATGATTCTCGGCTTACCCTGGCTGGCGTAGTGATTTCTTAGGATTTTTAATGCTTTCCTTCCGTCGTCGGTTGCTTCTCTCATCACTAACGACAGGCTTTTGTCGTCGAGGAACTGAATTAGCGCTGCGTAGCATTCTTCATTCTTCTCTCGGTCGATATTGTCGTCAGCGGATAGTATTGTTTCCTTTAGGCCAAGCATTCTCATGTGGCCTAAAAATTTTACTTCCCATAGTTCGTACTTCTGTTCGTCGCCATCAAAAACCAGCCTCTGCCATGCTCCTGCACTTCTCCTGGGCCCATAACCTGTTGAGCTTTCTGCCTCCATATGTATGAACCAAATGTTCTCTTAATTCATTTGTGTAAATCAATAAACTGATTAATATTGTAAACTGGTGTTTTATTTTACGTCTTTTCAGTATTTACATTTTCGTTTTAAAGCATACATTTTGACACACGTCTACACACGTCTGCTGTCATGAAAAACTTACAGAAAGAGAGAAGAAATCACTCCACACGCAGCATACATCGTGTCACACATTATACATGCGCAGAAAAGAAAAAGTAGACCCTTTTTGTCAACATCGTGGAAAAAACTTAATAATCAGAAATAATACAAACATATGAGATGAGAACACATAATCCAACACTTATCCAATATAATCTTAACTTATCCTATGTTACCTTATGCTACAGAACTTGATCTTAACCTTAACATATCCTATCTTAATACTGATAGCCCATCTCCACAGCCAACTCCTGAACCCCAGGGATGGCACTTAGCTGCTCCAGTGCATCAATAGGAAAGATGAAGACAGCATGTTCCCCTAATTTCCTGTTTCTGATGGAACGCCATCCGACCTCACCGTGGCGAAATGAATGGCTGATATTATAGGTACGGTAATAGATACAATTAGACAGTTGTATTGTCTGGCGTTGTCATAGCTGCAACACTAAAATAATATAACTAACCAGAGTGCACATGCACATGCATTGGTACTATGTCTCCGCGATGCTTCAAAATCCATCGGCAAACATCTCTGTGATGCAGAAACATCGCTACCGAACATTTGATTCCATATTCCCCCGATGTCTGCGCCATGTATTTCAACAGTGATGCGATGTTAATTTGATCACTCTGCAGCCTTTAGCCCGCTGTTATTTTCCGTTATTAGGTTATTATACTGTACAGGGCAGCTCAGGCCGGGGGAGCAGGCGCTGATGCAGCCCGGTGCCGCACCCACCACACGTCGGAACTGCTCGCGATCCCGGCCGGCGACCCCCCAGGCAGAGATCTAGACACGCTCGATTCAGTCCCACCCTTATTATAATTACTTTTATATCCTCCTGAGACCCAAGGAAAAAAGTGTCCTTCAATTGTAGGTTATGTGTCTTTGGAGGAAATAAGACATCTTACAATTTAGATTTTTTCTAATTTATTTTTATTTTTAATTTCACAGCATGTCCTCTTTAGTGCACAACAGGAATAAATACGTTTCCTAACATCAGTGAAAAAATAAATGCAAAAATACAATGTCCACTACAATGGACATAAATGAATGGGTCGGGTCTCAGGAGGATATGCAGTAATTGGTAACTAGTCATTTTCAGTAACTTGCACGAGACTGCCAGTTGGCTGAATCCGAAATAGTTGTAGTGCTACAAGGCTGGATTGTTACAGGGACTGTGTTAAATGCAAATGCTGTTCTGATTGCGTTAAAATCAAACGTTTTTGCTCAGATTTCATGAATTTGGTGGTGTGCTCTTTATACCATGCCAAGTTTTCCTAAAAGCAGATATTTTTTTTAAAGGTGAAATAGAGCAGCGCATTGAATTGTAATGCCTGTATCTTGAAACGTAGCGTGTTGCCAGACTCTCCGATGCACAGCTCTATGGTCCATACAGAGGAGATGAGGAACATGCAGTTTGCAAAGTCACCAAATTACCTTTTGTTAAGTGGCTACGTTTACATGCCTTAATGCAATTAAGATGTTTTCATGTAAACAGATTAATCAGGGTGCTCATCTATAAATGTGACTGAAAAATATGAGAAGCATTCATACACACATTTATAGGAAGATTTTGGGATTTATGAAGAAAACGTTTTGTGAAAAAAAACGCACATATCCCTGGGGAAACCAGACCACCTTATAATTAGAGGAAAAATATGTCCATTGCTTAAAATTATCATACAGACCCAGTGAACTCAAAAACAGGTGTTTTGTAAAAATAAATGAGATTGAAGGAGATGCTGTTTCGACAGAATCCTGTAGAGGGCACTGTGTATGCTAAATCGAAGGCTCCAGGAATGTATTCGGCAGTTATAATAATAAACAATAATAATTAAAATATTTGTGTACACACGGCATTTGGCTCTGAAATTACACAGTTCTTTAAAACAAAATTGTTTAAAAAAAGTTTTATGAACAAGTCAAATATGAATTATAAAATACAATTTTCCAGTTAAAATACTTATTTTAAATACATGCCTCAGAAATTCCGACACTGAAGAGGGAAGTATGATGAATAAGTATCATTGGTTCTAACTGAAGCCAAAGGCGAGGAGTACAGCAATTTCACCCAAGAAATAAAAATATCCTCAAAGCCAAACCGCTTCAGAACATAAAACAAATAGTTCCATTCAACATGATCAAAGGCTTTCTCAGCATCTAAAGATAGGAGTACCTCTGGGCACTCAGACGAAGATGATGTGTAAAGGATATTAAATACACGCCTAATATTAAAAAAACAACTGTCTATTTTTAATGAAACCAGTTTGATCAGATGACACAATGGAGGGTAATACAGATTCAAGACGGAGAGCCAACACCTTAGCCAGTATCTTAACATCAACATTAAGGAGACTAATTGGACGGTAAGAGGAGCAAGCGAGGGGATCCTTGCCCTTCTTCAGAAGTAAGGATATTGATGCCTGACGTAGAGTTGGAGGCAGGCATTGGGACTTTAAGCTGTCATCAAATACATCCTTGAGTAAAGGGTTTCATTTTGCTGCAGACTTTTTATAAAACTCTGTAGGAAAGCCGCCCGGGCCTGGACATTTCCCACTCTGCATGCATGTGATAGCTTTATGAATTTCATGTAAGGAAATAGGATTCTCTTACATTCTCATCCACGGTGGGTATATTCAGGTCTTCAAAGAACCTATCCATTAAACTCAGATCAAAAGAGTGTTTAATACAAATTAAAATAGAAATCACTAAACTGCTTATTAATATCTAAGGGATCTGATAATAGTCCTGTGTCAGAATCAATCTGGGCAATTACTTGAGTACTAGATGTCTGTTTTAAACTATAAGCCAGAGCCCTGCTTGGTTTCTCCCCATACTCATAAAACATGTGTCTGGTTTTTAACAGAGCCCGTTCCGCCTGTCCAGTTGAGAGCAGATCAAATTCAGCCTGATACATCATCCGCCGTTTATATAGCTCTGGAGATGGACCAGTGGCATAGGCTTTGTCTACTCTAGAGATGAATTCCAAAAGTTATGTTTGCCTAGCTACCTGTGTTTTATGAACAGAGGCATTGTAGGAGATAATTTGGCCCCTCAGGTAAGCCTTGAGCGTCTCCCAAAGTAAGGAAGGGGAGGTCTCTTCATTTACATTAGTTTCTAAAAACATATCTATACCAGCATTTACGAAGGCAATAAATGATTCATCTGACAAAAGAAGTGAAGTGAGCCTCCATCTGAATCTGCTAGGTCTATGATAGGGGAAGGTCAGGACCAGTGTTACAGGTGCATGATCTGATATTACTATACTGTTATAAACACATTCTTTTACCAATGGGAGTAGATATGTATGTATGTATGTATAAAGAAATAATCTATACGTGAATAATAAAAAGAGTATTCCCTCTTTGTAGGATAAAGAAATCTCCATGGGTCAGACACCTTGCAAGATTGTAAAAAAGTCTCTATGCATTCAGCTGTTTCTGAAGCACCAATTGGGCGATTGGAGGATCTATCCAATACTGGGTTAATTACACAGTTACAGTCACCAGCTAAAATAAGCTGATGAGTGTCCAGGTATGGTACGGTCAATAGAAAATTGTTCATGAACTTAGAATCGTCCCAATTTGGAGCATATACACAAGCTAATATCACAGGCAAACGGTACAGTTTACCCACCACAATAACAAAGCGGCCATTGGGGTCCAATATTGTTTCAGACACTTCAAATGATACTGATTTGTTGATCAAGATTCCAGCCCCCCTGGCCCTACTCCGAAAGGTTGAATGGAATACTTGTCCAACCCAGCCTCTTTTTAAACTCAAATGATCTGACCTACGCATGTGCGTCTCAGTTAAGAAGGTTATATCCGTTTTTAAAAACTTAAGATGAGCAAGGACCTTGGTGCGTTTCATAGGATGATTTAGGCCTTTCACATTCCAATTAGTAAACTTAACTGACTGGCCACTCCTCCCAGAAGCCATATTTGAATTTGCCATATTTAATACTGGTAATATCCAGCAGACATAATCTGAGTTGCAGTAAATTAATTCTGTGACTCTGGTAGATGTCATGTTCGAAACAAAGTGTAACCACTAATGGACAAAATGAAAGACAAAAAAAACAACAAAATAAAAAAGAGACTTTAAGTACAAAAACACCACCACCCCCACCCCCCAGCACTATCCCGAACACAGTGCATATCCCAAGAGCAAAACACTGCAAAATTCTAACTTGGGTCTCTAATTTAACCAAAAACGACCCAAAGCACAGCGAGCAATCACATTCAGAAATATATATACAGTGGTACCTCGGTTCTCAAACTCACTAGAACTCGAATTTCTTGAAAGTCGAACAAACCAGTTTGACCTAGAACTCGATCTGAATATCAGAAGTCGAACCATGAACACTGACTTAATATAAATTGTACGCGCCAGGAAATGAGTCATACGACAATGCAATTCTTACTTGAATGCCTTCTTCACAGACTGGACGATTAACCAAATAAAACAGCGCAACATTACAGTAACTAACAATAAATAAACCACTAACTTACGTGTACTATTAGAGCATTTATGTCATTTATTTAAACTTTATTTTACCAGGTAAATTAACTGAAAACCACTGCTTTACGTGATATTCGGGAGAAATAGCAGATTACGCATCGGAACTGCCTGGGATACAAACGTCATGCATGTAACTAAACTCTTCAGCCAATAAGGGCAAAGGTGTGTTGTCACGGAGGCGGTTCCAGTTTGTGCAGCCGGGTGAGAGGTCGCAATGCATCTAACCGTAATGCATTGCGTCAGGATCAGAATGCGTTGCTTTAAGCCAGCGCTGTAAGCAAGTCGAACGCACCCAATGACCGGACTGGGGAAACAAAATTTACAAGCGGACTTAATACAGAGGACTAATGACAACAACCAGAAACAGCTGATCACATGGGGATCCCACACGAGCTTAACGAGGGGGCGTGGCACACGGAAGGAGCGGCCGATCGGGGCAGGACAGGGGTAATGTTGGGATAATATCTTTATCGTTTTGGAAGCCATTAAGAAAAAAAATGCTCTTCTTGTTTTATCCTGTTCATTTTGTGTTGAAGTGCTTAAAAAAAAACACACACACACACACACACACATATTTAGGTGTCATTTTGGGGGGCCGGGAACCAATTAATTGGTTTTCCATTATTTCTTATGGGAAAAATTAGATCAGAACTCAAACTTTTTAGGATTCGATCTGGAGTCCGGAACGGATTAAGTTCGAGAACCGAGGTACCACTGTATAGTGCAAAATACCATGTATTTTGTAATGTCTCAAATGAAGTAGGCCTAAACTAATATTAGGCCACTAAACATAGTGTACTATCAAAGAGCAGCCCATTGGTTTTCAATTCAGTAGCCTAATATGAAATACTATGGTTTAATGGTTTAAAATTATAGTAAACAAAAGCAGCTCAAGAAAATCAACTATTCATATGTTATAGCCTATTTATATGAGGAAGAGAACAAGAATTCCCGGCATGTTGAAAAAAGTGCCTACACCAAACCTTTCCATATAGACTAATAAGAACCGAGAGAAAAAAGGGAAAATAAATGTCTTTCTCATAAATTGAGCAACATAGCACTATCTGCATTTAGTAGGCTATAGACCTGGTTAATTCAACTTTGACACTGACGGTGAAATAAACCTGTACAGTTCGGTCACTTAAAAAACACTGACCGTTTTTGAAAGTTATGTCTGTACCTGATCATGATGGAGGAGAATGGTAGTCTTTATATACGAGATGGCCCGATGGGGATCGGTAAAGGTTTTTTCCTCGCCATCAAATGTGATACGGAATGTAGCTGGATAACGGAGACCAAATCTCACATCCTTAACAGTTCTAAGGAGCTGCTTTGCCTCTTTAAAGGCAGCTCGCTTCTTTGCTATCTCCAGAGTGAAGTCCGGAAAGAAGTGCACACGCTTCTCCTTGTAAAACAGCTGCTTCTTCTGGCTGGAGAGGCGAAGGATGCGATCCTTCACGTCACCATGATGTACAAGGATTATGAATGGTCTTGGCCTCTCCCCTTCCCGCAGCCTCGGTGCTAATGAACGGTGGCCCCGGTCCAGACGTGGAGTTTCCTCCAGGTTCAGTATCTCCTTCAAAGCAGTCGCGCAGAATTGCCGCGGGTTGGTCCCCTCTTGGCCCTCCTCTATTCCAACAATGCATTTAGTTGTCAGGTTACACACATCTGACTGCAGTTTTTTCGCAGCAGTTTCCAAAGTAAAGACTGTAGAGCTCCACGCCGTGGTAGACTGCTCGAGGTCGTCCAAACGCTCGGAATGCTGTGCATTAGCAGTCTGTAAGGAGCTAGCCGTAGAATGCAACTCTTGGCGGATAGAAGTTATTTCTTGCCAGAGGACAGCAGTTTGTGTATCTATTTTCGTGCCCAATAGTTCAATCGCTGTCATAATTTTCTTAACCGAATCCGAAGAAAGTTGCTGTGCATCACCCTCAGTGGTAGCCTTCTTGCTAGCTGTAGCAGGTTTCTGTGAGCGACTAGCCATTTTTAAACGAGGAGGAAAACAAAACTTTTAAACGCGTTTTCTTGCTGCCTTAGTCCTTCAATTAGTGATGTTAAACTTTTCAGATAAATATTTATCTATCAATATAGCTTCTGCAAGTATGTAAATATAATGAAAATGAAATTGCTCGCTGAGCTCCAGGACCTCACAGCCTCACGTGTCGAACGTCAACCGGAAGTTCCCATGCAATTGTTTCTTAAACATACCTTTACCTATCTTATCTTATCCTATGTTATCTTACGTTATGTGAAATGTCGCTATTTACATCTGACAGATAGCCCATCTCCACAGCCATCTCCAGAACCCCAGGGATGTCACTCAGCTGGTCCAGCACATCACTAGGAAATTTGACCTCATCTTCATCAAGTCTCGGTCGCAGGGGCACCCTCATTATCCCTGTATGAATAGTGAGCCTCAGAGTTTCCATTCCTCTGTTGCTTGCAGATGTGAGCTGAGCTCATGAAGTCGTTCCAGAACTGCTGGCACCAGTAATGAGCATAGCACTTGGCATCATAGGTCATCTTATTGTAGTTGCTTATATCGTAATTATTGAATTTTTCCATTTTTTCAATAACAAGAGAAGGGGACAAAAACGGTGGTGTTGGACCCATGACCAGCTGAGATGAGGGGGCCTGCACCAGAACGTGAGGCAGAGGGGTGGGATGAACTATGGCTGGGGCTGAAGATGGTTCTGGAGCTGGGCTAACTGGTGAGGCTACGCATGGGGATGAAGGAGGGGAGTCCATAAAAAGAGATGGAGAAGGAGGTAAAACAAAAGAGGATGGGACTGGTGAGGGAACTAAGAAGGAAGTTGATGATAAGGCTGGTGAGTAGGGCTCAGGGTGCGACGTTGTTGGGACTCGATGCAGGATGGTAGCGATCCCACATGGGTTGAATCGAAGGGGTTACTGGAGAATAGCAGCTTTTGTAAGTTCTTGGTATATGGCCCCCTTCCGTCCTTTAGGTTTCCTCCTTCGTCCTGATAAAAGAATGACGGTACAATTATGCAAAATAAAGTGTAAAAATACAAGAGTCAAATCAATTGATGGCTGTTAGTGACAGACAGACAGCACACTTGGCAGTCAGTACTGCACATTGAGAAAAATACTGCCATCTCATTGTCTCATTGGAGACAGGAAACAAATGCTTGGGAGACTTACGCGCTGGTCTCGGATTGGGCTGCCTGCATTTCCGTAGGGGTACTTCACCTATAAAAACACACCAGTCAGTGCACAGATTGCCTGATATGCAGAACAGCATTTACTATAGAGAATAGCAACGCTGGAAAGGTTCATGTGCACCAAGGCTAACAGCCCACTCAATCCAAATGCTGGCATCAGGAACTGACTATTCAATCAAATCATTTACTGTATATAAGTGAACTTTATTGTCATTCACACCATACAACAGTACAACAACGGAAGCATAGCTGAACAAAATTGCATACCTCCAGGCTCAATGTGCAGACATAAAAAGACAGGTGCACATAGTCAACACATGGATAACACAAAGAAAATTTCACTTCTTACACAGAAGTAATTAAGACTGTGTAAGACAGCATAAGGCAGCACAGGACAGACACTAAATATACAAACCAATATACATATATCTTGCGCCTTCCATAAATTCCATTATTTCTTTACTCTCAGGGTACCTAAAGTAAGAATTCTGCCTTTTCTGATTTACATTATGGGGACATATTCACCTGTTATCTTACTATTTCACAATGATTATCTGTGATGTTTAAACACATCACAGCAGCAGAATTTACCGATTCCATTATACAATACAGTAACCATGCGGATTAGAGCCCCGTATGTTTACCGTTTCATGGTAACAAACACGATCTATTACTGTAAGTAAAACTCCATCCATCCCTTATGAACATTTTATTTTTAAGTATTCCAAGACACACACTTCCAAAACAAGATGATTGTCACAGAATACAAGACTCAACAACACCAGACAGCCCTATTCTGACTTTCATTCTTCAAGTGTTGAGTTACTCTGGCCATCGTTTTGCCATTCTTACCGGGGCAATGGAACCAGGGTTGTTTTCTGGAGCAATCCACACAAGTTTCGGGGTGACAATGAAACAAGACGGACCAATTAGTGCTGGGCTGTTTATCGGATATTTACGGAATATCGATATATTATCAAAACCAGATAAAGGAGGACACAATACAGTTTATATCGACATAATTTGGTCGTTTGTTAAAATCGGGCGCTATTAAAGACTTTGAATATAATTCCTTCCCCTTTTAGAAGTAACGCGAGAGCTGCGGTCCCGACGTTGCACAGACTCCCAGAATTCACAGCGAAAAGCGACCCATTCAGTTAGGATTCATGGGGCTTAATGCAATGGGACAGATAATATGTCACATGTGGTTTTCATTTAAAACTGAATATTTACCACACTTGAAGGAAATTTTCATGTATTGCTAATCTTCCTAAAAATACAGAGGTGGATCTATGCACTTATGCCGATATTATGTTTTGTTTACCCATGTTTACAGTTTTATCCTTAACATAGCCTCCACGGGTTTGCTCTAAAGACATCTCATTTCATTTACACAATGACAATAAAGCTATCTTTATCTTATCTGAGAGTGGAAGAAGCAAAATGACGCAATGCTAACGTTAGCATTAGCAAACAGCTGCCTAGTAATCTTTGGAAGTAACACGTTACTATAATTCCACTACGTTTGGCTGTAAGGAGTAATATAGCTAAATACCCTTTCAAGTTAAATAACACAATTAACAGTACCGAAATTTAAATGGACTTGTTACTTTTGTCTTTCGTTAAAATATTAAGTTACAAATGCGTCCTGTTCCGCTAATTTCCGGTTTATGATCTAACGCCATCCGACCTTACTGACAATTTGTCAGTTGTATTGTTTCGCACTGTCACAGCTGCAACACTAAAATGATATAACTACCAGGCATTGGCATTGTCTCCGCGATCCTTGAAAATCCATCGTCAAAGCATCTCTGTTGCAGAAACATCGCTAACGAACATTGATTCGACATTCCCCCGATGTCTGCGCCATGTTTCTCAACAGCGAGGCGACGTTAATGTGCTCACTATGCTACCTATAGCCCACTGTTATTTTTCCTTATTTGGCTTTATAACCCACAACAGGTTTATAGTATATATGTATTCCTATAGGGTAGATGTGTTCTGTTAGCCCCACATGCAGGCATACTGTTTAAAAGCACATATATAGAAACAATCCATTACAACGTTTACTGTTTGATATTGACAACATGACAGAAACAGAAACACTAGGTTTAACATTTATGCTGAAGTGATTATAACACAGCAATACTGTCCGATAGTGGTGGGCGGATCGATCCAAATATCGATAATAATGTTGGTATTTATATTGATCAATACCAGTTTAATGAGATCGATACTTATAAGTTTCAATCTCTCTCCCGAATGCACCGCAGCTGTGTGTTCGCGCTGCTGCTCTCAATTGCTGCTCCCAGCTGTCACATGACTCAGCGGCGCCAGGCTAGCAAACAGGCGCGGGCGCACACACATACACACACACACTATAATATTTCTAATAAAGTATTTTAATAGTGGGTCGCTGAGCCATGCTCACAATAATTAACCCTCTGCAGCCTAGGGGTAGGAAACACACTTTCACTGACTGGGGCATGGTCACACATTTCTTCAAATATCATAAACTTAATTCATGACAAATAAATTATTTCTTATATATTTGGTTTGGCAACAAACTCATCTTAATCTTAGTGTACTTTGTAAATATGTCAAATTTATGTGAAGTTTGTAATTTGACATTCAAAGTATAGACATTGCAAAATGCAGTTTGGAACACTTGCAGAAACATTATAAAAGTACATAGTAAGCAATGCTGGCAGTTTGTTTTGATCCCAGATATCTGATCACCAAAGTCTTGGCTACATGAAGATGACTAAATGGTGTAGTTGCAACATTCATTTGGATAAATAAATAAGAAAAACCTAACTCATGTAACTATTTCTGGCTCCTTTCATTGAATATGTAGCAACTTTAATGTGTATGAATGAACCATTGTCACCTGGCCACGTCCCTACCCCCCTTTTATGGCGCTGATGGGGACGTACAGTATCTGGATCGCGTTTCACCATTGCGCTGTTAATCAAATTACCATGCGAATGCGATTTGAATACGCGCTACACGCCCCCGATGCAGGTAAAACAAAGTAAGGTGACATGGTTTACTTTTTTGCCGATTCAACCTAATTTAAAAAACTTTAATACGTCCGTCAATGGATGTTTTGAAAAGAAGACAGATTACGGATTTTTCATGATTCTACATTAAGATTTGTGGGATTCAATAGAATTATAAAGAACATACAATGAATAGAGGAAAAGGAGAATATAGCTTAAAGCAGGGCATGATGAAAGGAGGGGGTTGATTCTAAAATAATACAACTAACAGAAATCAGGAACTGACAGTGTGCGAGCAGGGCAGGGTGACCTCGTCCCAGACAGTTGGAAAAGAGGAACAGATGCTTATTTTAACTTTTGCTTAACAAAAGGGGGCTGCAAAAATGCTGACACAATAAGATGCTGGGAGGGGGGACATGTGCTAACTGACAAACAGAAGCAAATGTAAAAACATGTTGATGTCACGTAGCTGGGAAAATACCAAAAGAGGGGGGAACACGTACCCGGAGGGCTATAAAAAGACAGCCGATAACTATTGTTCGAGCTTCTTACTGTACATGCTGAATGTATGTCAGGTAGTCGCTCCCTGATTGTAATCAGTCAGAGAATAAACTGGTGACTTGCAACTACTCCTCGTCTCAGCTGTGAATCTCTTCTCATCCACGGACCCGGTGGAGACTACTTACTCCAACAGATTTCAGCGAGATATAAACTGAAATAGACGCGAAAAGTACGTTGCATCGCCGACGATGCACTCGACCCCAGAGGGTAAAACAGCAGGGATAGTTCGGGGTTTAATCATCAGATGCATGCGTTGATTACAATAACAATTGCACTACTACACCCACACACCGGCACTGCTCACCGTGCACGTCGCCCCGTTTACTCCTCATACACACGGTGGGCGCACGCACACATACACACACACTACACACAACAATAAACATTAACCACTATACATGACATAACACACAGCACATTTATAATCACACAAGCGATTACTTATAACTATTTATAAGCTATCATCAGTCCAAGGAGTGACGCCGATGTTTCCGTTCTGCCTTATTTGCTGTAACTGTAGTTCCGCTTTTTGCCAGCAGGCTGCGCACAGACAGCGTTTCTGTGGGCTGCACATGGTATGTAGTTAGATTAGTATTTCATAACTGCACTGCAGGACATTGCGTAAAATCATTTTCCGCAGTAAGTATTGGAGTGTTTATAAAGGATCTTTTAAAAAATAATAATAATAATAATAAATCAGTTTCTCACAAACACCTCCATTCATGACTGACTGAAATATCAAGGATGAAAGTGATTAGGATCAGCTCAGAGAGCCCATGCCGAGCTGTTGCTAAAGTAGCAGCAGTCAACTTTAAACCAATGTTAAACAAATACTAGTCTGAAAACAATCAGTCATTAAAATTAATCAGCTTGCTAAGTTGTGTTTCCTTTAATAATATAAATGTTACAGAAAAATGGAAACCCCACGCTCTCCGCGAATATTAATCACCAAGATTTATAAAAACCGCAACTGTACTGAAAAATAACGTTGCTTATGAATGTTGGCAAGTAAAAAGTATTTGTACTTTGTGATCAAGTGCCATTCTTGGCACATCACACAACGACGAAATGTGTCCTCTGCATTTTAACCCATATGTGACATATTAGTGGGCGGCTATATTATTTAGCTTCATTCTTAAAATAATAATACTAATACCAATAATAATAATAATAACAAAACCAAATATCCTGTAAATTTTAGAATGTGAAATGGTCGGCTAAGTTGACCTCGAACGGTTCTGCGTACTCATTGTTTTTTTTTTTTTTTTTTTCGTTTCTTGTTTTAAGAAACTGAAGCCACCCAATCAGCGTGCCAATGGAGTGACGTCAAGCGAAGGTTCAGAGAGATTCTAGAATTTATAGTTATTGCTACGTATATCTGGAAGCAGAAGCTGTATTTTTTTTTATTTCTCTCAGTCTTGATTTGGGCTTGGTTGGTGATTACTGTTCCTGTTCAATTCCTTTAAATAACTTCGGCAATGGCTCCTTTCAGTCGCTTGCGTAGTTTTCTACGCACTTGTCTGAGAAGCTTGAAGCGTTCCAACTTTCGTGTGGGCAAATCCACTGCACCATGCTCAAGTGTTGCAACGGGGGTTGCTATAAATGGCAACGCCCCTGCAACGGTCGGGAGTGGCATCCACCTCCCCAGTGGACACGGGGATCACGGGGATCAGTGGGCGGCAGTTTGGGAGAAAATTACAGCCCTCGAAGACGAGGTGGGCCGTTTACGGTCCGAGATCTCCCAGCTTGCCGGTGCCCTGACTCACCCAAATATGCCCCGGAGCAGTTCGGAGACCACTCTTATAGTCCCCACTTCAGCTCCAAGCTGTTTCCCGCCCCCTCCTCCTCCTCCACCGCCTCCTCCTCCACCGCCGCCTCCTCCTCCTCCGCCTGCTAATATCCAGGGCCCGAAGCAGAAGAGGAGTCATCCTCAGGGAAGTGGCACAGGACCCACCAATGGCCCCAGCATGGTGGATGTTCTGGCGGAGCTGCCGCACATTAAACTGCGCCCAGTGCAGAGGCTGCCAGGTGGGACGCCAGTGACCAGGAGGGGACCGACACAGGGGACGCCCATGCCCTCAGAGGACTTTGCTGCCATTTTAGCAGAAGCATTGAAGAAAAAGTTTAAGCATCAGAACCACTCTGATGAGTAAGAGCAGCAGTCCTCTGAGGCCTTTAAACCTTTTTTACTTAAACTTTTTTTACTTAAATTTTTTATACTTATAACATTTTTATACTTATAACATTTTTATACTTATATCATTTTTATACTTAAGATTTTTATACTTATATACTTTATATACTTAAACTTTATATACTTATACTTTGTGTACTGATTCTATATACTTATTAATAAATAATATATTTATATCACTATTATTTTTAAAAGAGTTGCTGATTTTGTAATACTGCTGCAGCATTCTCCACATGCTAATCACTGCCCCACATCGAATTGGCACTTTGATCAGCCACGAATCACTTCACTACCCCCTGTTGAATGTTGCATCGTATGTTGTTAGATATTTCGTAGTAGTAAGTACTTCATTATTAGGCTGCACAATATTGGAAAAGATGTATTTCTGCAATGAGTATTGCAGTATTTATTTAAATTGAAAATGCTTAAAACAAACCAATTTCTCACAAACACATCTATTCATGAGTGATTTAAACGGCAAGGATGAAAATGATTAGGATTACCTCTTATGATTAGCTCTTGCCAAAATAGGGCTTGTAAACTTTTGTGGTACTCAGAATTAACCCAAACAACTATGACTCTATAATCCTCTATAATCACTCTCACTCTGTCACACTTGAATCAAACTCCAGACCTCACATGTAATGAGCAAAGTTTTCTTCTTTATTCAGCAATCCAGCATAGTGTTCCAGCCACACTCGGGTACAATGCGCAATGCACCCCGCACCCAGAAATCAGCAGGTTAATATACTATAAGACGAATTCCTCTATATGGACTTCTAAGTCCTGATTGGTTACCAAACATCTGCAAACCAGGTTTCGAACATACAACAAACATAATACGCCACCTCTATTGGTCTACTTCAAGGATGTTCAGTTTCCAATCCTCGTTAGGCCTAGGCCTCCTATGAGTCCCACACATAAGCCTGTCTATCCAGCCTAGGAAGGAGGGCAAAAACCCTAAACATTAGGGAAATTCCACTCCCAACCCAGCAAAAAGGTGCAACCCCCCCTTCGGTGTCCATGGCTGGCATGGCTCACAACGCTATCAGTAAGGGAAACCCCAACCCTATATTACCTAAATAAAGACTTCAGCGTAAACATATACAACCCTTATGGGTACATAACTTGCTTGTGTGTTCAAATGCTACCATACAACAAACTGCGTCTAGCATAGTACAGCAGCTACATTTACCCTCCTGCAGGTCCCCTTTCTCCCCCCGGCGATGTTCCCTTCAGCCCAGTTCTACAAGGTCTGTGGCCTGCAAAGCTGGTTCCGTGCAGGTGGCTGCGAGGCAAGGACACACGGCACCATCCCCAAAACAACAAAACCTGAGACACAAGAACAATCCTACAATGCCTCCCAACCCTGGCCTACCATCACTTTAAATTTCCCTTCCACACTTTGAACTAATGTTAAACATATACTACATAATCCTGAAAAGGAGTGGTCACTAAAATTAAACAGCGAAGAGAAAGCGAAGAACAGTGAGAGGACACCACTGTTTATGGTGTCCTCATCGACCCTTCGCTTGACCCTCTATAGCACAGGTGTCAAACTCCAGTCCTGGAGGGCCGGAGCCCTGCACATTTTTGGGTTTCCCCTCATTTAACACACCTGATTCAACTCCTTGTGCTAATTACCACACAGCTCTTGAGCTGAATCATTTGTGGTGGAACAGGGAAAGAACTAAGCTACACAGGGCTCTGGCCCCCCAGGACTGGAGTTTGACACCCCTGCTCTATAGTCTGCCTACAGAACCAACAGACCTGTGGACGATGCAGTTAACACTGGACTCCATTTCTTACTCCGACACTTGGAGTGCCCTGAGGCATATGTTAGGATTCTGTTTGTGGACTTTAGCTTTGCATTTAATACTATTCTATCGGAGCTAATGCGGACTGAACTCTCACAACTGTCTGTGCCTGATCCAAAATAACATATTATAACCACGATGGCCCAGTTTTACGCTACAATCATTGAGTCCATCCTCACCTGCTCCATCACAGCCTGGTTTGGATCAGCCTCTGAACGAGACAAGGCCAGACTGCAACACATCATCCACTCAGCAGAGCGAATAATCGGCAGTAACCTGCCTACCCTCCAGACACTTTACATCACCAGAACCAGGAAACGGGCATACAAAATCTTTGAGGACCCATCTCACCCTGCTCACCACATCTTTCAAGCCTTACCCTCCATGAGAAGACTCATGGCAATCAGAACCAAGACCACAAGACACGCCAAGAGCTTCTCCCCTCAGGTAGTCTCTCTCATTAACCAAACCAGTCTCTGAATGG
Organism: Paramormyrops kingsleyae; assembly: GCF_048594095.1. Lineage (NCBI taxonomy): Eukaryota > Metazoa > Chordata > Actinopteri > Osteoglossiformes > Mormyridae > Paramormyrops > Paramormyrops kingsleyae. The sequence continues at coordinate 1,614,681 of NW_027325967.1, read as the reverse complement.
ACGTTCAATTAATCGTCAGCTGCAGTGAAATATCCACCAGCATAACCAGTGAACAACTGACAAACTTCCTCTATGATTATATTCTGCACTCTTGCACATTATGCACACATACTGCAAACTCTGTATACATATTGCACTCTTGCACATATAGTAGACTTGGCTGCTAATTAATAACGGCACCATTTAAGAGCCCTTTAAATTATTATGCCATTTATGTTGTTTATATTCATACTACAATTATTACTATGTACACACATATATAAATATCATAATACCATCATCACTGCCATTTATAAAATTAATTATCATGTAATTATCATATTACCTAATTGCCAATCTATTGTTTATTACCTTTCTGCATATGTCTTTGCTAAACGTGGTATGTTCTTTGTAATGTCATGTAAAAGCACCACCAAGGCAAATTCCTTGTATGGAAACATATCTGGATTCCGATTCTACATCCTTCATCAGTACTAGAAAACTTCCATCCAGCGTTGCATTTCACTTTGACGCTGTCGCTTTTGAAACACTTTTCTGTGATCTAGCTCTTGTTTTGGTCGCCGGCTATCATCCAACAAAAGGTTCATTTCAGCTCTCCTAATCTGACATAAACCACACTCACAAACACTTTCGGGTTACTGTGCCACCGGGAAGGGATGGACTCCGGTCAGGATGGGTTTCCAGCATTTCCTATCCTGGCTGTTCTCTTTAGGGACAAACACAAGAATGGAGTCTACCCAGCTGGAAATTGTACGTTCCCTGTACGTTCAGAGAACGTACCCATTGGTGTAAAGGACGTCGCTGTGTAACCTTCCCAGAATGTTCCCGGGATGTCACGATGTGGAGTTCTTTAGACGTTCGGGGAACATCATTTTGGGAAAATTCGGGGAACTTTCAGGACGTGTTGGTAACGTTTCGGGTCCTATGTGGTCTTTTCATCACTTTCCCAGGATTTTTATAGATCTTGAGTGACAATTACAGTAACCTTTAGGGGACCTACCTGGAATGTTATTTTTTAGTCCTTGCACCACCTTCTCAAAGCTAGGGCTGTACGATCACATCACCATATGTGATCTTTCCACGAGTAATACTGAGATTTTTATGCAACAGAAAAGGAGAGATTACCCAAAATAACCTGTAATGAAATAGGACTTGATATTATCTACCAATTAACATAGTGTGACAAATAGGTTAGTGGTGTTACCCCGAGCTGCAACAACAGACACAAAACAGTACCTAATCCAATGAGTAATATTGTGCATGCGCACATCACAATGATGCGGAGGTGGATTTTTCGTACAGCACAACTCAGATCGTTTGCAGAACTTTAGTAACATTACAGGGACTTTTGCACAACATTTAGGTGACTTAAAGTTTAATATATGCAATACCAAAACGTGTTTACACTATAAAACAATTATATCCAATGCATTTCAGTTCTTATTATTTCTTTTATTGTTCATAATTCGAGTGAGAGAGAGAGAGAGAGAGAGAGAGAGAGAGAGATGTTTTGGTTTTGGACCAAAAATGACTCAGATTATGTAAAACAATTATTTAAACAAATTATTTACATGAAACAATTACTTCAGTCACTGTAGTAACATCTAAAATGTTCTTTTCTCAAACTGAGCTGAAACCATCCAAAAACACTATCAATAAAAAAGAAAGAAACGTTTGAGAGAAAACTCCGTCACTGTCTTCAATTTGATATCGTGTAGATGGCCCAGGTTCTTCTTCCGCTGCCTGAAAATCATAAATAACAATATTTCCCAGTCACTTCGTTTACTTTTTAATTGCTTTTGATTACCCTTAGGTGTACAGGCTATGAGGTAACTTAGCATATTAACCAAATGTGTTTGCCATGTAAAGTGTGGAAATATAAGACAAAACTGAGATTATTAGTGGTTAGACTATGAGTAGGTGTCCATGAATTTGTGACAGAAACAAAGGTTTAATAGAGAGACAAGGTGAAGGGTAATTAAAGTAACCAGTTACACTAATATCTTGGATGTCCTCCTGTGTTGCCATAAAATGTTACAGCACCTTTGTCACGACCGGGTGACGGGCGAGCGAGTGGGATGCGGAAAAGCAGGAGCAGGGAGACCGCAATCCAAGGGCAACGGGGTTTATTATGGAGAACAAGCAGACAGGGGAGCACTCGGTTAACAACGTCAATGACAGACCTGGGGAAACAGACTCGAACGCGGACTGAAACACACAAGACAAGCCGAAATAACAGGAAATAGGTGATCACAATCAGGGTAGTGCACGTGAGTAATGAGGGGACGTGGCACACACGAGGATCGGACGAGCTGGGCGTGACGACCTTGGCTTGTCCGATTTAAGTGAACAGGTACTACGAATTTAAAAATGGCATCAATGTGCAGTGCAGTTTTAAGTGTTAACTGCTCCGAAGAAAAACAAAAAAAACGTACAGGTATTGGGTGGATCTTTGCACGTTGAGGTGCGTGTTTTAGGGTATCCCCTATATAATTTTCAATGTCCTTCTCGCTAACCCTCGGAAATTGTGCAGCACAAGCTCCTAGAAAAAATGCAGTATTTAATAAATATTAAACAATGGGTCTATGCAATGTAATGGACATTTTGTGAAATCTAACCGTTTAACATACTAGGTAATTTAAAACAACATGGTGGAGTGCTGTTCCCAAGAAGGACAGCTTTCCTTTTCGGCCTTTCAGGCTGTAACTGTGACCAGACCTCGTTTGTAGCCATCTTTCTGAGGGTTCTCCTCACAACGTCCCCAATGCTGCAGCCTCCCATCAGACTAAAAAAACGGATCTATACAACATATGAAGATAAATACTTAAAAACAATTCTTAGTGTTGCAATTAGACAAACCCTTTTAAACAGCAATATAGCATATCAACATTCCATCTTTTGTTTTTGTTCTGGGCCCTCCAACTGCAATTTGAATCCCTCAAGCTCTTGCACTGTCCTGCAGGGCTTCTCAAAACACATGTTCTCCATGGACGCCGGGCCAGGGGGATTTTTTTGAATGGTCTGGACCAGGTGTTCAATACTGTTTCCAGTGTCTGCCTGCATCCTTTCAATGGCCATCATGATTCTTTCATGGATGGGGTCTAGGGGGCTTAACAGGGTTGCCAACTAACGCATCTGGCGTGACACTTAAGGCCAATTGATGCTTCACTTTTCCGTGTTCGTTTTCAGATGCGGACAAGGGGACGTCACGTAAATTTCACAATTTCTCGCGTTCGATTTTTACAATCATCCTAATTTTATCATATCCTATGTTATCTAATGTTATACAACCTATCCTATCCTTATTATATATTATTTTATGCTTATCGTAAGCTATCCTAATTTTATCGTATCCTATGTTATGTTATATAATGTTATCTTAACCTTATCTCTACTTATCATTATCTTAATCTTATCCTTTATCTTATACAATCTTATCTTAAACTTCTTCTTTTAACCTATCCTATCTTGATTTTATGGTATCCTATGTTATGCAATTGTTTCTTTTTTTTGTCAATGTATTTTTTATTGGTTTTTTCAGACATACAAAAACCCCCCACAGGTACAAGCATTAAGACAAATAAGCATAACACCACAAGACAAAAAAAAAAAAAAAAAGTAGTCACTCAGTTACTTTGTACACATCACACATTATCGAGAGTCAAGGTGCATTGTCAGCTGTTCTATATGAGAAATAAAAGGATGTCATACCATATCAAACTTTCCCACTGATCCATGCAATGCATATCTAATCTTTTCAATCTTAAGGAAAAACATGACATCACATATCCATCTAACAAAGGAGGGGGGGTTTCTCATTTTTCCAATTTAAAAGAATGAGTCGCCGAGCCAAAAGGGAGGAGTAGGCTATACAATTTAATTGTGTCTTTCGTAATGGGAGATCATTCAATGGTACGCCAAAAAGTCCGATAAAAGGACAAAGGTCAAAGGTTACCCCCGAAATCACAGAATACACCTCAAATATTGAAGACCAGAATGCAGTCATACTTGGACATGACCAAAAAGTGTGAAAGAGAGTAGCAGGTGCTTGTCTACATCTGTCACAAATAGGATTAACCCCCGGGTAAATCTTGGATAACTTAACCCCAGACATGTGAAGTCTATGTACAATCTTGAACTGAATGAGGCAGTGCCTTGCACAAATAGAGGAGGAGTGGATTCTTTGAAGTATGTTAGACCATTGACCATCATTAATAGTTGTACCCATATCCTTCTTTTACTATTGTCAGTGAAGAACCTTCCATGTCAAATATATTTGTCTACAGCTTTGAGACGGTTCCCCTAAGCTCTGGCTGACTTTCTATGATTGAATCAAGAAATGATGTCTGAGGTAGTGAAGGAAAATGACTGACGTTATTCTGTGTGAAATGTCTAACTTGTAGGTATCTGAAAAAGTGATTTGCTGGCAGAGCAAACTCCTGTCTAACCTGATCAAATGACATGAAGACGCCATCCTTATATAACATCTTAATATTCAACGCTCCATTTTTAAACCATTGTCTGAATGCATTATCTAATAGAGAAGCTGGAAATAGCAGGTTGGCCATGACAGGGGCGTAAACAGACATGGAGGCTAGGCCATAATGTTTACGAAACTGAGACCAGATCCTTAGTGCAGGGCTTAAAGTATTCCGGCACCGTGCCGGATCTCCGGCGTGCGGCCGTGAGGGAAAAAAATAATAATATTTTAGAGCCTGCGCATGCGGTTTAATATTTTCGAGCCAATTTATTTCACCTACCAATCATATGAGAGGAACGCAGCTTTAACTAACGTTACAAGCCTATCAGAAGCAGAGAAGGGCGGGTCCTTGCAACACGGTATGATTGACACCCATACGTCAATGTCACGTTAGCGTTGTCGGAGAAAAAAAAATGGAGCGCAAGTTTATGAAGCCTGGGGATGATGTCCTAGCAATAGATAAAGGACTCAAAAATAAATGGTGCTGGGTGTGGATTGAAGAAAGTAGAAATGGCGAGCCTTTTGGCAGTTGGTGCAAGAAACTGAGAGAGCCCCGGGCTTGTTTCTGCACGATTTGCTGGAGGAAGCTACTGTATGCCAGCAGCTGTAAGAAAGTGCTTGCTTGTCATGATTTAGACTCCGGTCATAGAGCCGCTGCCCGTGCACTCAAACTTACCACGACGTTGCCGGGAGCAACTGTTACAGCTGACACACCGTTGTCTATGACTGACCGTGTCTGCGATTTAAAAATACGTTTGTGCACATTTATAGCAGAACATGATTTGGCATTCAGAATTTCGCATCCACTGGTCACCCTGTGTAAAAAACTGGCAGAAGACAAAAAAGCGTTAACTAGCCTGTCGGTTTCAAATCAACATGCGAGTTACATGAACACTCATGGAATTGCATTACAGTTCAGAAAATGTTTGTCTGAGAAGCTAAAAAAATGCATGTTCTCACTCAATGTTGATGAAGCAACAACCTTGAATATGGATAAAACACTCAATGTGCTTGTTCGCTTTTTTGATAATGAAAGCAACAGAGTAATAACACAACATCTGGCAAGCAGAAAAGTCAACATTGCAAATGCCCCAAACCTTATGCTGGAACTTAAAGATGTCATGCAGACTTATGGTCTTGAGTGGAGACAAGTTACCAGCATCCTCCTTGACAACTGTGCAGTCATGAGAGGAAAAAAGTCTGGCCTTGAAACTCAAGCAAGGAAGGCGAACCCATACCTCCTTGATGTATCTGGAGACACCGTGCACATGGTTTCCAATGCTGCCAAGGCCCTCATGAGTCCGTTCAGCACAGAAGTGGAAAATTTCTGCTCCGATGTCTATTATGATATTGAGAAGTCACCAAAACAGAAGGAGATTTTCTCAGACTTTCAGAGTCTGCTCCATCTTCCTTCCAAGAGCTTGATAAGACCTATTAGCAACAGATTTCTTCAGATGCTGGAGGTGTGCACCAGGCTGAATGAACTCATGGATGTACTGGTGGTGCATTATTACTATGTGCTGGATTGATTGATTGATTGATTGATTCCCTTTATTGCTGTTGCAATTCACCATGTCACTAGTCACAAGTACCAGCGAAAAGCAGGCCATCAACCCGACCATACATACACAAACATTATAGGGGGGCAGACAGGTCAGGAAGACAGGGGACTGTAGGAAAACTCAGAGAAACAGATTACGTGAGGAGAGTGGAGGTGAATAAAAAAAACAGCCCCCAGACTGTACTCCAGTAGGAAGTACAATATAGGAACAGAAAAAAAACACCTCAGCAATAAGCACATAGTCACCACATCTCACAACACTAAAGTCGAGACTTGCAACAGGGTAGGGAAGGGAATCCAAATGAAGAACACAAATACAGGTAATGCTAATCATTTTGTAGTATAAATTAAGTATTTTTTAATGTGCTGTCTCTGCAGTTAACCATTTTTATTGTATTATATTGCATGTAGAGTGATGTGCTAGTTTAGAGTGTTGTTAGGTTTTATGTAGGAATAAGCAATGAAAATAGCCACAGTGGTGTGTGTGTGTGTGTGTGTTTGTGTGATACAGAAGGCTTCTTAATGAATTGCTGACGAGATATGCACTAACAGTTGAGGAAAAGACCAGAGTAGAAATTCTTCAACAAGAACAAGCCACAACATCCCGAATGGGAACACAAGCCAACCTTGACCGGAAGGCACGAATCTCTGTGCTCTTTACAGAGTTTGACCGATTCAAAGTCATGGTCGACATGTTCAGAGGTATCTTGTAGCAGGCTAACTTGTGTAGGCAAAAACTTTAGGCTAAATGTAATGAAAGTTAATAACAGTTGTTGTTTTTTACAAAGGGAACAGCCAGGTCTCTACTACAGCAATCATAACCAGCTTTAGAAGTTATGCAGAGTTATATAGAAGTGTTCAAATAAACAGCAGTTTATTGTTAAAAAAAAGTGAATAAAGTGAAATTATTTTTAATCAGTATGTTATTTCCATATTTCAAATGTAATGGAAAGATTAGACATTCAATTCCAAGGCAAAAAATGTAAAATACTTTATTAAGTGTGCATTTTTTTTTACAGGAAATGAAGAGAAGGAATATTTATCTTAAGAAAAAAATATAGCAGTGTTGTGAATTTTTTCTTTTCTCTTCAGCCACAAACATTCACATACACTTAAAACATTTTAAAGATTTAACTGATGATAACATCTGATTATGATCTGATTAACATCTGACAAAAACAATGATTATGCACCAAAATATTACTTCAGTAATTTAAAGTTAAGTTAAATCTTGAAAAATGTGTTAAGTTTATGTCAAGTGTTTGAAAAATCTCAACATTGCAATTTTTTAATTTTTTTTTGGGAACAGATTCATATTCCATTTCCTTTGCTTCCAGTAAAAAAAACTGCAGACCTGGTCAAATTCGTTAATAATTTGATTTGGAGTAATTTTTCCATTACATCTGATATATGGAAATAAAAGCTATTAAAAGTATTTATACTTTATTCACTTTTTTAAAACGCACTGCTATTTATTTGAACTGTATGCAACTTGTCTTTAATTCTGTTTTCTTGTTGGGTTTTTTTTACGCATGTGAAAATGTCAAATAAATTTTTTTTTTTTTAATGTTTGCAGGCATACTTTCAACATTTCAGGGATTTTTGAAAAAAATGCAACATGAAAAACCAATGGCGCACTTGCTGCACGTGGAGATGGTGGCCCTAGTTCGAGAGCTCCTCAGCAAATTTATGAAGCTGGAAGCCATCCCACTGAGTGCAAAGGATATCATCAAGGTTGATGTCCGGAGTAAAGATTTGCAACTTTAAGACAAAAGGTTGTCTGTTGGAAGATACTGCTACTCTGCACTAAACAAGGCCCGTGTGGAGAGGCTGATATGGGTGAGAAACATTTACAACTCTCTCAGAGAAGGGTACATGAAGTCATCAGAGTTCCTTCTCAAAGACCTTCCTCTGGACAACAAGATAATCACCTCACTTTCTGCACTCACTCCCTCTCTGATTCAAGATGACTCCATCTGTGGGGCTTTTATCACATTAGGAGAGGCCTTGCCTAATGTGGTCGCACCAGAAGAGATTGGTCAGGTGGAGGAAGAGATACGGGCGTACCAAATAGAGGTGGACCTGGTAACGTGTGCCCAGAACTACATTGAAGAAGAAGGCCGAGTTGATGTAGATTGGTGGAGCAGAGTTGTATCCATGAAAAATCCAGAGAGAGGTGTGAGATTTCCCATTCTGGGTCAGCTGGTCAAAGCACTACTTAGCATTTTCACAGGCCCCCTGGTTGAGGGATCATTTAATCTCATGGGTGATATTCTTGAAGCAGACAGATGCTCCATGAATGTGGAAACTTATGAGAGCCTTGCAATTGTAAAATCCACGATTAAAGCAAGGGAGTGGACAGCATCGACAATGACAATAGACCAGCCATTAAGGTGGTCTTGCCTGTCATCGTATCAAACATATCAAAAACATCTGCAGAAAAAGAAAGAGGCACAACAGGCACAAAAGAAGAAAAGGGTGAATGAGGCAGCAAGGATTCGGCCATCACAGATGGCAAACAAACTCATACGGCAGGCCAGGAATATCGCTGGATCAGCCAAAGCCTCCTCTAGACGAGTCAAACACTCATCCTCGTCCACTGGACCATCCAGACCTTTTTCAACCTCCTCTGGACCAGCCAGACCCTCACCAACCTCCACTGGACCATCCAGACCCTCACCAACCTCCACTGGACCATCCAGACCTTTTTCAACCTCCTCTGGACCAGCCAGACCCTCAGCCTCCTCCTCTGGACCATTCAGACCATTTTCAACTTCCAATGGACCAGCCAAACTCTTTCTCTCTCCCTCTGGACCAGCTAAAGCCTCATCTTCATCCTCTGGACCAGCCAAAGCCTCATCTTCATCCTCAGGACCAGCCAAAGCATCATCTTCATCCTCTGGACCAGCCAAAGCCTCATCCTTATCTTCTGGACCAGACTCTTCTGGACTAGCCAAACTCTTTCTCCCTCCCTCTGGACCAGCCAAAGCCTCATCCTCATCATCTGGACCAGCCAAAGCCTCATCCTCCTCCACTGTACCAGCTCCATCTTCTGATCCAAATGTCTTAAAAAGAAAGAGTTTGCAGGACTTTGCTTACAACCCAGAAAAAAAGAAAAAATAAGTGATAATGGCCTTGATTTCACTTCTAATCTTCAGTTTAGCAGTTCAGTTCTTTAGCACTTTGAGCACTTGTTATTTATGCACTTTAAGCACTTGCTATTGTTTAGCAGTTTTTTTTGTACTTTATTTTTGTTATTATTGTCAATATTTGAAGTAAGTCCTTCAAATAAAAAAGTCCCCCCCAAAAAAAAGTTCAACTGTACTGAAAAATAACGTTGCTTATGAATGTTGGCAAGTAAAAAAGTATTTGAACTTTGTGATCAAGTGCCATTCTTGGCACATCACACAACGACGAAATGCGTCCTCTGCATTTTAACCCATATGTGATATATTAGCTATATTATTTAGCTTCATTCTTAAAATAATAATACTAATACCAATAATAATAATAACAAAACCAAATGTAGCCAGGTCTATAAAGCTACCATAAGGCTTTGAAGCTATTATAGAGCGTAATTTGTAAAGAGGGAGACATGAACCTTACAATAAGTGTGTGTATACCAAAGTGGGCAGCTGTCTCTTTAAGACGTTCCTGAGTGCCGAAAGGTAGGGTGGGAGTTTTTTTTCCGGTGGGTTTTTCTAGACTGAGGAAGGCGGGTAAAGAGAGCGGAAAGAAGAGTCAACGGCAACTTAGGGAAATAAACGTATATATACATATATATATATTTGTGTAGATGTCAATGTTTAGAGCACTGTTTATTTTTTTTGGCCTAAGCATACAATTGCAGCAATTAGTGGATAGAAAGATTTTGGTGCAAGTGCTCTCTTTTGGATATCCTGGTAGGTCAATTTACCTGTTTGAAAATATAGATATAGGGATCATTAGTGTGAAGGAAAAACAGTCAGGATATGAATGTGAACCTTTGCTGATTGTGTGGTTGATTATTTTCTTTACTAATGTATCATTTTTTGTAGTTGTATGTAAAATGCTAAAGCTACCTATAAGGCTACTTGCTAATTGATCGGAATACGTTGACTGTGATATGGTGTTATTCAGTTTAGCCACCCTGTTAGTACCATTGCAGGTTGAAATGTTTATAATGTGCATATATAAGTATATACATGTATATGTGTATATTAATGTTATTCAGGAAATCTGTGTATGGCCTAATGTGAATCTGAGATTGCGCTGTATGTTAATGGATGATGGAAAAAAATATAATTTTGTGTGATGTTTAAGTAAGACATCTAACTCTCTGTACTTTGTGTGCAGACTGTTTTTTTTGGATTTGATTCCGTTCCGAATTCAGTATTTTTTCGGCCAAGGAAGATCGCTTGTTTCACAGAGTCGCTCCCTCTGCGTTGAACTGCGCAATGTAACAAGTTTTTTGCAACTGGAGATTTTTTCTTTCCCAGCGCTTTGTGAAGAAATCCTCAAGTGTTGCAACGGCATCCACCTCCCCAGTGGACACGGGGATCTCCAGCATGCTGCTGTTGCAGCAGAGGCAGGGTCCGAGTGGGCGGCAGTTTGGAAAAAGATTGCAGCCCTCGAAGACAAGGTTCCGGTCCGAGATCTCCATGCTTGCTGGTGCCCTGACTGACCCATATATATCCCGGAGTAGTTCGGAGACCACTGGGACTCCTTTTGTAGTCCCCACTTCAGCTCCAAGCTGTTTCCCGCCCCCTCCTCCTCCTCCTCATCCTCCACCGCCACCTCGTCCTCCTCCACCTGCTAGTATCCAGGGCCCCAAGCAGAGTCATCGTCAGGGAAGTGGCGCAGGACCCACCAAAGGCCCCAACATGGTGGATGTCCTGGCGGAGCTGCCCCGCATTAAACTGCACCCGGTGCTGAGATCGCCAGGTGGGACGCCAGTGCCAAGGAGGGGCTGACACAGGGGACGCCCATGGCCTCAAGAGGACATTACTTCCATCTTATCAAAGGCTCTGGCGGGTGTGGGCGGCCTCCTCTCTTGGGCCGCGGGCCGGGTGGTGCTTGGCTCTGCTGCGCCGTGGTGGGGCCCTGGCGGGCAATCCGGGGGATCTTGGGACACTGGGGGCCTTCTAGGCGGATTGGGGGGTTCGGTTTGGGCTGGGCGGGGGGGCTCGCCGCCCGTCCTCCCTCTGCGGGCCTCCCTGTACGGGGGTTGGCGCCCCTTTAGTCCCTCGCGGGCTGCTTCCTGGGTTGGGCGGGTGGTTATCTCCGGGGCACATGGCCGTGGGCCCTTGTGCTGGGGGGGCGGCAGGGTGGCCTCGGTTGCCTGGTTTCTCCTGCCTTCGCCTTCGGCCTTGTGGGGGGGTGGGGTGCTGTCGCTTCCCCCGACGGCATCATATGCCAGCACATCCAATGACAAATCAGTTCACACCTACACTTACACATACATATAAGAATGGTTGAGCGATCAGTATCATTATTATTGTTACTTTTTAGCGTGTGTTATAGACATAGGAATTGAAATATACATGTATAAGGGTAGGATCAAGTGTGTGTATGCTACATATATATATATATATATATATATATATATATATATATATATATAATACCTATTTGTCACATTATTAATTATAATTATTATTACTGATGTTATAATGTTTGTTGTTTGATGTCCTTGTAATGAGTGTTATTTTTCTTATGGTTGTTTGTATTCTGTATTCCCCTACACTTCATTTTCTCCGTCCCACCTACATTATTAGTTTTATTTTTCCTGTGTACCTCTGTTTCCTTTTTTTTTTTTTCTTTTCTCTCCCCATGGTGATTAATGTCTGTTCTCGTTACGATTGTTGTTTCTGTATCCCCCGTTTTTTTTTTTTTTTTTCCTTTCCTCCACGGGACAGGTGAGTTCGGAGCAGCCACACTCTTTGCTCTTGAATTTAGTGTAAAATAAAGTTGTCCTCCGAAGAGGGGGGGTGGTGGTGGGGAATTTAAAAAAGAAAGAAAAAAGGAAAGGGAAAAGAGAAAAAAAAATAAAAAAATCAAAGGCTCTGAAAAAGAAGTTCAGGCACCAGATCCACTCTGATGAGTAGGAGAAGCGGTCCTCTGAGCCCTTAAACTTTTTATACTTATATCATTTTTATACTTAAGACTTATATACTTTATATACTTAAACTTTATATACTTATACTTTATGTACTTATACACTCACCTAAAGGATTATTAGGAACACCATACTAATACGGTGTTTGACCCCCTTTCGCCTTCAGAACTGCCTTAATTCTACGTGGCATTGATTCAACAAGGTGCCGAAAGCATTCTTTAGAAATGTTGGCCCATATTGATAGGATAGCATCTTGCAGTTGATGGAGTTTTGTGGGATGCACATCCAGGGCACGAAGCTCCCGTTCCACCACATCCCAAAGATGCTCTATTGGGTTGAGATCTGGTGACTGTGGGGGCCATTTAAGTACAGTGAACTCATTGTCATGTTCAAGAAACCAATTTGAAATGATTCGAGCTTTGTGACATGGTGCATTATCCTGCTGGAAGTAGCCATCAGAGGATGGGTACATGGTGGTCATAAAGGGATGGACATGGTCAGAAACAATGCTCAGGTAGGCCGTGGCATTTAAACGATGCCCAATTGGCACTAAGGGGCCTAAAGTGTACCAAGAAAACATCCCCCACACCATTACACCACCACCACCAGCTGGCACAGTGGTAACAAGGCATGATGGATCCATGTTCTCATTCTGTTTACTCTACCATTTGAATGTCTCAACAGAAATCGAGACTCATCAGACCAGGCAACATTTTTCCAGTCTTCAACTGTCCAATTTTGGTGAGCTTGTGCAAATTGTAGCCTCTTTTCCTATTTGTAGTGGAGATGAGTGGTACCCAGTGGGGTCTTCTGCTGTTGTAGCCCATCCGCCTCAAGGTTGTGCGTGTTGTGGCTTCACAAATGCTTTGCTGCATTCCTCGGTTGTAACGAGTGGTTATTTCAGTCAAAGTTGCTCTTCTATCAGCTTGAATCAGTCGGCCCATTCTCCTCTGACCTCTAGCATCAACAAGGCATTTTCGCCCACGGGACTGCCGCATACTGGATGTTTTTCCCTTTTCACACCATTCTTTGTAAACCCTAGAAATGGTTGTGCGTGAAAATCCCAGTAACTGAGCAGATTGTGAAATGAGCAGATTGTGAAATACTCAGACCGGCCCGTCTGGCACCAACAACCATGCCACGCTCAAAATTGATTAAATCACCTTTCTTTCCCATTCTGACATTCAGTTTGGAGTTCAGGAGATTGTCTTGACCAGGACCACACCCCTAAATGCATTGAAACAACTGCCATGTGATTGGTTGATTAGATAATTGCATTAATGAGAAATTGAACAGGTGTTCCTAATAATCCTTTAGGTGAGTGTATACTTTATATGCTTATATTTATATACTTATACTTTGTGTACTGATTATATATACTTATTAATAAATAATATATTTTTATCACTACCCCCACCTAGAATACTGTGTGCAGGTTTGGTCACCATACCTCAAGAAGGACATTACTGCCTTAGAAAAGGTGCAACGAAGAGCTACGAGAATGATTCCTGGTCTTAGAGGAATGTCTTACGAGGAGAGGTTAGCGGAACTGAATCTGTTCAGTCTTGAGCAAAGGAGACTAAGGGGGGATATGATTCAGGTCTATAAGATTCTAATGGGTCTGGATGCTGTTCAGCCAAATGACTATTTCAATATTAGTCTAAATACTAGAACTCGTGGCCATAAGTGGAAATTAGCGGGAGAACATTTTAAAACAAATTTGAGGAAGCACTTCTTTACACAGCGTGTAGTCAGAATATGGAATAGTCTTCCTGCTATTGTAGTGGAAGCTAAAACCATGGGTTCCTTTAAATCAGAGCTAGATAAGATTTTAACAACTCTGAGCTATTAGCTAAGTTCTCCCCAAACGAGCTTGATGGGCCGAATGGCCTCCTCTCGTTTGTAAATTTCTTATGTTCTTATGATTTTGTAATACTGCTGCAGCATTCTCCACATGCTAATCACTGCCCCACATTGAATTGGCACTTTGATCAGCCATGAATCACTTCACTACCCCCTGTTGAATGTTGCATCGTATGTTGTTAGATATCTCGTAGTAGTATTGCAGTATTTATTTAAATTGAAAATGCTTAAAACAGATCAATTTCTCACAAACACATCTATTCATGAGTGATTTAAACGGCAAGGATGAAAATGATTAGGATTAGCTCTTGCCAAAATAGGGCTTGTAAACTTTTGTGGTACTCAGAATTAACCCAAACAACTATGACTCTATAATCCTCTATAATCACTCTCACTCTGTCACACTTGAATCAAACTCCAGGCCTCGCATGTAATGAGCAAAATTTTCTTCTTTATTCAGCAATCCAGCGTAGTGTTCCAACCACACTCGGGGACAATGCGCAATGCACCCCGCACCCAGAAATCAGCAGGTTAATATACTATAAGACGAATTCCCCTATATGGACTTCTAAGTCCTGATTGGTTACCAAACATCTGCAAACCAGGTTTCGAACATACAACAAACATAATACGCCACCTCTATTGGTCTACTTCAAGGATGTTCAGTTTCCAATCCTCGTTAGGCCTAGGCCTCCTATGAGTCCCACACATAATCCTGTCTATCCAGCCTAGGAAGGAGGGCAAAAACCCTAAACATTAGGGAAATTCCACTCCCAACCCAGCAAAAAGGTGCAACCCCCCCTTCGGTGTCCATGGCTGGCATGGCTCACAATGTTATCAGTAAGGGAAACCCCAACCCTATATTAATTGAGGGAATAATTAATAAAATAAAGGGAATGATTCTATAAGGCTGTAACTAATCAAAACAAGAACTGACTGGCGCGCCGGCAAGTCAAGGCTACCTAATCGGAACAGATAGGGGGGCGACAGAGAACATCAGCGGCCCCTACTTATCTTTTAGCCTTCCAGAAGGCCAAGAACAGTACGAGCCGGCTAGAATCACACATATGGTTGTCACGTACACGGAAGGTACCGAGAAAGGGGGGGAGATGCCCAAAGGGCTTTAAAAGGGATACAGCTGATACATATGGCAGAGCCTCCTCCTGTACATGCTGAATGTATGTCAGATGGCCGCTCCCGGATTGCAATCTGTCAGACAATAAACCGGTGATTTGCAACTTCTCCCCGTGTCAGCTGTGAATCTCTTCTCATCCACGGACCCGGTGGAGACGCCGTGCTCCAACATACCTAAATAAAGACTTCAGCGTAAACATATACAACCCTTATGGGTACATAACTTGCTTGTGTGTTCAAATGCTACCATACAACAAACTGCGTCTAGCATAGTATAGCAGCTACATTTCAAGGCTTCCTGCAGGTCCCCTTTCTCCCCCCGGCGATGTTCCCTTTAGCCCAGTTCTCCAAGATCTGTGGCCTGCAAAGCTGGTTCCGTGCAGGTGGCTGTGAGGCAAGGACACACGGCACCATCCCCAAAACAACAAAACCTGAGACACAAGAACAATCCCACAATGCCTCCCAACCCTGGCCTACCATCACTTTAAATTTCCCTTCCACACTTTGAAGTAATGTTAAACATATACTACATAATCCTGAAAAGGAGTGGTCACTAAAATTAAACAGCTCGCAGATCTTCACAATGCAAGAAATGCAAAGATGGAGAAAGCGAAGAACAGTTCACAGCCGGCTGGGCACATTGTCATCATCAAAGATTTTAAGCATGTTTATTTATATAGCACAATTCGGGCACAAGGCAATTCAAAGTGCTTTACAAAGACAAGGATACAATCAAATTAAAATGTCAAAATCACATTTCAAAGATAAGTAAAAGAAATAATAATGAAAATAAATAATTTTATTAATCAATTACAATGAACACATAATAATAAGAAAAAGCCAAAATAAATAAATAGCTAACTGAAAAGACGTCACATTTTAATGACAGAAAATGACTGGTGCTGCACTAGGAAACTCTGACCATGCAACAATTCATCTAATTCCAGCATACAGACAAAATCTGAAAACTGCTAAACCTGTTGTTACTAGAGTGAAACACTGAACATGTGGAGCAGTAGAGCAATTAAAATCATGCTTTGACTCGACAGACTGGAATGTTTTCAAAACTGCTACTAACAGCGTGGATGAATACACGGACACTGTAACATGGCACATAAGCTTCTGCGAGGACTCTCGCATTCCCAAATAGTCTGTTGTCAGCTATAATAACGACGAACCATGGTTTACAACTGAACTCAGGCAGCTTCCTAAAACAAAAGATGAAGCTTACAGGAGTGGTGACAAAAACCTGTTCAAATTCTACTGCGGGTTTGAAAAGCCACATTCGCGCATCATACAGCCCTCACCTTTTCAATGGCCTTCTTCACACCTGGGTACCTTCACACCTCGCCCACACTATACCCAGCTCACCCCCCCCACGTCCAGCCACCTCCCCAGGAGAATCAACGACAGAGATGTAAACAAGATCTTCAGTAGCCAGAATACAAGGAAAGCTCCTGGTTCAGACTCTGTCTCCCCAGCCACTCTGAAGCACTGTGCAGATCAATAGTCACCTGTCTTCACAGATATTTTCAACCAGTCACTGAACCAGTCAGTGACTACAGACTGGTGGCTCTCACATCGGTGGTAATGAAGGCTTTTGAGAGACTTGTGCTGTCATACCTTAAAACCATCACAGACCTATCGCTTGACCCCAGGCTACAGTCTGCCTACAGAACCAACAGACCTGTGGACGATGCAGTTAACACTGGACTCCATTTCTTACTCCGACTTTTGGAGTGCCCTGAGACATATGTTAGGATTCTGTTTGTGGACTTTAGCTTTGCATTTAATACTATTCTATCGGAGCTAATGCGGAATGAACTCTCACAACTGTCCGTGCCTGATCCAAAATAACATGTTATAACCACGATGGCCCAGTTTTACGCTACAATCATTGAGTCCATCGTCACCTCCTCCATCACAGCCTGGTTTGGATCAGCCACTGAACGAGACAAGGCCAGACTGCAACACATCATCCACTCAGCAGAGCGAATAATCGGCAGTAACCTGCTTACCCTCCAGACACTTTACATCACCAGAACCAGGAAACGGGCATACAAAATCTTTGAGGACCCATCTCACCCTGCTCACCACATCTTTCAAGCCTTACCCTCCATGAGAAGACTCATGGCAATCAGAACCAAGACCCCCAAGAGCTTCTCCCCTCAGGTAGTCTCTCTCATTAACCAAACCAGTCTCTGAATGGACGTTCAATTAATCGTCAGCTGCAGTGAAATATCCACCAGCATAACCAGTGAACAACTGATAAACTTCCTCTATGATTATATTCTGCACTTTTGCACATTATGCACACATACTGCAAATTCTGTATACATATTGCACTCTTGCACATATAGTTGACTTGGCTGCTACTTAATAATGGCACCATTTAAGAGCCCTTTAAATTATTATACCATTTATATAGTTTATATTCATACTACAATGATTACTATGTACACACACATATATAAATATCATAATACCATCATTACTACCATTAATAAACTTAATTATCATATAATTATCATATTACCCAATTGCCAGTCTATTGTTTATTACCTTTCTGCATATGTCTTTGCTAAATGTGGGTAACTCTCGCCAGTGTGGGGAAGCAATAAAAAAGGCCAACAGAATGTTGGGTTATATCTCTAGGTGTGTGGAGTTTAAGTCAAGGGAGGTGATGATACACTCATATAATTCCTTGGTAAGACACCACCTAGAATACTGTGTGCAGGTTAGGTCACCATACCTCAAGAAGGACATTGCTGCCTTAGAAAAGGTGCAACGAAGAGCTACGAGAATGATTCCTGGTCTTAGAGGAATGTCTTATGAGGAGAGGTTAGCGGAACTCAATCTGTTTAGCCTTGAGCAAAGGAGACTAAGGGGGGATATGATTCAGGTCTATAAGATTCTAACGGGTCTGGATGCTCTTCAGCCAAATGACTATTTCAATATTAGTCTAAATACTAGAACTCGTGGCCATAAGTGGAAATTAGCGGGAGAAAAATTTGAGGAAGCACTTCTTTACACAGCGTGTAGTTAGAGTATGGAATAGTCTTCCTGCTAGTGTAGCGGAAGCTAAAACCCTGGGTTCCTTTAAATCAGAGCTAGATAAAATTTTAACAACTCTGAGCTATTAGTTAAGTTCTCCCCAAACGAGCTTGATGGGCCGAATGGCCTCCTCTCGTTTGTAAATTTCTTATGTTCTTATGTTCTTTGTAATGTCATGTAAAAGCACCACCAAGGCAAATTCCTTGTATGGAAACATATCTGGATTCCGATTCTACATCCTTCATCAGTACTAGAAAACTTCCATCCAGCGTTGCATTTCACTTTGACGCTGTCGCTTTTGAAACACTTTTCTGTGATCTAGCTCTTGTTTTGGTCGCCGACTATCATCCAACAAAAGGTTCATTTCAGCTCTCCTAATCTGACATAAACCACACTCACAAACACTTTTGGGTTACTGTGTCACCGGGAAGGGATGGACTCCAGTCGGGATGGGTTTCCAGCATTTCCTATCCTGGCTGTTCTCTTTAGGGACAAACACAGGAATGGAGTCTAGTGATCACACCGGAACTTGACTTACCTGAACGGAGATGTATGGAGCAGACTCTCATATGCGCAGGGATGCTCTGGAATGCAAGGTCTTTACGCCCCACCGCTATAAGCTACGCCATCCGACGCCATTTCGTCAACTCTTCCACTTTTGCTCTTGTCTTTTCCAATCCAGAAAAGAGAAGAAACCGAAGAGAGACCCGAGTCGATATGGGGCTGCCGCTTAGCGGGTCGCCGTTAGCCGGGCCTCCGTGACGCCCCCGCGCAGAGTAGAATGCCCAGGGGCGTCGCAGTCACCGGCGTCCTCCCTGTCCTCCTGTCCTCTCAAAAAACAGCAATCATTTAAACAAACATGAGGGAAAATTCAAAAGGCAAAGATGAAGTCATGCCTTACCTCAGCACAGCTGCCCACCGCACAAACGACAGCGTGTCACCTTACTTTAAAAAAAAGAAAAAAGGCGGGAAATTGGGGCCGCGCACGGACAGGGCCCCTCCCTCGCACCACATGCGGCTAATTAGTTGGCCATCCAGAGGCACTCAGTCTATTAGTCACCCATTCAGTCAGTCAGTTCTGCCTTTCAACAACAGGGGGCAGTAGAGGTGCACCGTTCCCGGAAGCACTGCAATACCGGGTCGATGCCTGTAGCAGACGGGGCAAGCCCCACTTCCGGCTCCCTGTTCCAAAAATCCGTTTAATATGTGGTCCCCTCCATGGGGGACGTATCAAAATAACCTTTTCATACCAAAACAAAATGTAAATCAGCTCAAATACATGAATAATAAATATTATGCTTGTACTACTTACATTAACACATAATCACAATCTATAAGGCTGAAACATTCCCACACTATGCAAATCATGCCAACACAGTACAATAAGACTTTCAAAGATAATATTAAACAAACACCCACAGAGTGTTCCAAAGTGCATTTTGCAATGTCTATACTTTGAATGTCAAATTACAAACTTCACATAAATCTAAAGTACACTAAGATTAAGATGAGTTTGTTACCAAACCAAATATATAAGAAATAATTTATTTGCCAGGAATTAAGTTTATGATATTGAATGAAATGTGTGAGCATGCCCCAGTTAGTGAAAGTGTGTCCCCTACCCCAAGACTCCAGAGGGTTAAAAAGGAACACATCCGCAGACTTCCAAGCTCTGCACTAGGGCTGAACGATATTCTGTTTTGACATCGACATCGCGATGTGCGCGTGAGCGATAGTCACATCGCCGGAACATACGATGTGAAGGGTAGAAGCCCATTGTGTATTAAGAGAACGGTAGCACACAGTAAACACGAGTTTGTTGTATGGCTTGTTGCTGGGGTGACATGCACGTTCCGCGTGCCTGCACAGTGATTGGTTCGCTGTGTCGCTGCTCACCGCTCACAGCCAACATTCACTGCTAAAAATGCGCGACGAAGAGGATCCGCCGCAAAAAAATTATTTCGTACCAAAAAGAAAGTCGAAATCATCTATTTGGGACTATTTCGGCTACAAAAAGGAGGATGTTGACCAAAAAGAGGTACTTTGCATGGAGTGTCATAAAGTTGTGGCCACAAAACATGGAAACACCACCAATTTGTCTGATCACTTAAAACGGCACCACAAAGCTCTTTACAACGAATACAAAGCCAAATCTGGATGTCAACCAAAACAAACAAATGTTTGTGATGCCTTTGCCAGTGTGACACCTTACCAGAAAGGCTCTCAATGACAGAAAGAAATAACAGACGCAATAACGTTTCATATCGCTAAAGATATGTTGCCATTAAATACCGTCGCCAAAGAGGGATTTAAGAAAATGATCCGAACGCTTGACAGGCGGTATGTTATACCATCCCGCACATATTTTTCCCAAGTTGCGATAAAAGAGCTGTATGAAAAATGCAAATCTAAGATTGAAGCAGAACTGTCGCACGTGGAATACTATGCAACTACAACAGACTTGTGGTCCAGCAGGACAACGGAGCCCTACATGAGTCTGACGGTCCATTTCATCGCAGAGGACTTCGAGCTAAAAAGTCGCTGTTTGCAGACGGCATTTTTCCCGGAAAGTCATACAGCCGAGAATGTCGCAGAGGCCCTGAGAGAAGCGGTGTCCGCTTGGGGCTTAGATGAGACATGTCAAGTCTGAATAACAACAGATAATGCAGCGAACATGGTGAAAGCTGCCGATCTGAACAAGTGGACCAGGCTACAGTGCTTCGGCCACAGACTGCATCTTGCAGTTGGTGAGTAATGACCATGATCTTTATCCAAAATAAAAATACATTTTTACTCAGCTGTTTTACTTAATAACCTGTCCTGAACCTGACAAAACTTGTAAAATGAATTTGTTGCATGTGTGTACGTAGAGCTTTAAAACGTAAGAAAAAATACAGACACTAAACATTTAATTTTAAACAAAAAATAGTTTTATGAGCACATTTGAGGAGCTCTTTTCCAAAATGCGATAACTCCATTTCAATAGTTTTCAGGGAAATTAATTGTTTTACCTAGACCCACACATTTTGTGAATATTCAATTTATCCTGTTAAAATGTTTTTTGCTTAGTCTGAACATGTTGAATAATGATTATTAAATCAAACAACTATATTGTTGTTGAAAAATTCAAAGTAATTTTTTTTTCTTTTCAAAACGCTATAAATCCATCCATTTTTCCCAAAAATTGATGGTTGTCTTTTTTTAAAAGTCTTTTGTCTTTTATTTTTCATGTTCGCAGTTATTAATAAACAATTAAAATGTCTCATTGCAATATTTTACATATTCCTAATCATTACTTTTGCTGGTTCTTTGTGACAGCTTTTAGGTGCCGTTTACATGAACGCGTCCTGCATCAGCACCGAAAACTTAGAGAGAGAGAGAGAGAAAGAATAAGATTTTTTTACTTATTTTGAGGAATTATAGCCTAATGAACAAACATCTGTTAGGAGCGCAGCCACGTTGGATTGCGAGAACGTTCACTAGGCTAAAATTAAGTTCGGTGCTTATTGGGGTTTGGAAAGAAACTGCATCTTGCAGTACATTTTAAACAAGGAAATTATTATTGCCGTTTATCGCGTTTTGGAAAAGAGCTCTTCATTTATTGTTTGAAATAAAACAGTGTGCTTCAATAATTAAAGTTCGCAATGTTTTGTTTGTTTTCTCCGCTTAGAAAATGCAGTGAAAAAGGATGGCCGCAATGATCGTGCTACAGGAGTCTGCAAGAAGCTGGTGAGCCACTTCTCTCACAGCTGGAAGGCCAGCGATGCCCTGGCAAAAGTCCAGAAGGAACTCAATCTACCATCACATTGTCTCATCTCAGAATGCCAAACAAGATGGGGTTCCAGACAGATGATGATCAGCAGGATATTAGAGCAGCAGCAGGCTTTAACTCAGGTCCTGTCTGCAGACAAGAAGCTGCGGCATCTAATTCCAACCTGGCAAGATATAGATGTGCTGGAGTCTGTAAGCAAGTCACTGGGCCCAATGCTGGATTTCACCGATGCACTTTCAGGCGATGAATACGTCAGTGTCTCCTTTGTAAAGCCAGTTCTTCAGCTCTTCAACACTTCACTACTGGAAATGCGAGAGGAAGACACAGACCTGACCAAGAACATAAAGATGAAGATGCTGGACTACCTCAATGAGAAATACGAAGATGATGATACTCAGAAGCTGCTAGATATGGCATATTTTTTGGACCCCCGGTTCAAGATAGACTTCATCAGTGCAGACAAGAAGACCCAAGTTAAGGCCAGAGTGGTATCACAGATGATGGAATGCCAGGAGAAATCAAGCTGCAGCACTGACGTGGAGCCCAACGTTACCAGTGCACCCCAGGCAAAGAAAGCAAAGAAGTCATTGGGAAGCTTCTTTAAACAGAGAGAAACTGAAGCAAAGGGTGATTCCTCTCTGACCCTAAAGGATGCTTTGGAAGCAGAGCTAAACACTTACCTGCTAACACCTCCAATAGACAAAGAGGAGGATCCACTTGCATGGTGGAAAGTACACAAACTAAGCTTTCCTCATCTCGCCAGACTTGCCCGCAAAAACCTGTGTATTCCTGCGACAAGCTCGCCGTCAGAGAGACTTTTCAGTACTAGTGGCAACATCGTCACTTGCCAACGAACCTGTCTCAAGCCTGCAAAGGTTGATAGTAGAGGTCGACCGATATGGGTTTTTCAATAGCCGATGCCGATATTTAGGAGTCAGGGTCAGCCGATGGCCATTATATGCTGCCGATATTTTTTGGCCGAAAATTGGACGTTTTCCCCTCTATTTGCATGATAAAATATCACATTAATAATAACAAACGATACACAAAATTTCTCAACTTAGCATTTACTGAATACTGACTTGTGTAAATTTAAATATAAACTTAAATAACAAAAACACAATACAACTTATAAACAACTTAAACTTATAAACAATAAAGATAGCAGCATCAGAATCTCTTTAGCAGCAAACTCATTCTTCAGCTCCCAAGCTCACCAGTCTGCTGCAGATATTGCACCTGGCTTTTCCTGGTGTTGGCTTTGTGAAATGCTGCCATACAGGATTAGATTTTTGTTCAGCCATCAGACAGCAATTACTAAAACAGAAGAATAAATGCAAGGTTAGAATTTTTATTATAGTACCTTCATCTTCAATTCATTCTACAATTCCAGTATTCCATGCACATTAAAACAATTACACTCTAATACATTTTGAAGAAAAAAAAAACACTAAGTGCATCATGGTATGATGAGTAGTGTACACTAACATGTTGTTTCTGTTGTTAGCAGACAGATAGCTTAAAGCCAAATTCACAATCAGAATCTAGTGATCCCGGAAAATAAAATAAAATAACTGTCGTATTGCACAGCCTTGTATGCAAGGACAACATAAGCCCCTAGTGATTGTGACGTTGTCTACGTATAAGCCCGTATAAAGGACAGACATGTTTAATGAGGAAACTAACTGCGCAAAGTCATGCACTTTTTATCTAGACGTCTGACAAATTGTTTGAATCTCCGGTCTCAAATGAAAAAAAGTTGCACAGAAGGACCATTGTCAGCATCAGCTCAAGTAAATGGTAACCAGGCTTTCGAACAAACACTTTTCTCCGCCATGCATTGTTCTTAGCAGCTCTGTGTCTCCCGAGGACGGCGCTGTCTGTGATCAGGGCAGAGTAACGCAACTCTCACACACGCTGCAGTATTTGAGAGCTGCCTGCTCCGCCCCACACACTCACAGAGTGAAACTCTCCGACACAAGAAAAAAAACGTAACTGATAACATCGGGCAGATATGGTAATAATTAAAATGTTAACAACTAAAATGATTTTTAACGATTAAAAAACGTCTGTGAGCCCACCAATAAGCGCACAAAACGAACTCTATTAGAATCAATGATCCTTAATGTTACCTGTAAGCTACAGTTGGTTGAAGGCTCATTATCATTACCCCAGTTCCCAATAGCGTAATTCGCGTTTTCTTTTAAAGCAACATTTCATAGCAAACTACTTAAATAAACAGGTCATTGAAAGATCAGAATTTAAGCCTTACCGTTTTATCCCAGGACTCTTCCAAAACTTCTGGCTGTGGCCCTGCACAAGGCAGCATGGGTCACGTGTTCCACAGCAACAATAACACTGGGCTGCCCGCAGACGTGCCTGTCTGAAAATCGGCGTAGTGCACTCGGATATCGGCCGATGCGGATACATTAAAAAATGCTAAATATCGGCCCGATATATCGGTCGACCTCTAGTTGATAGACTTGTATTCTTAGCTGAAAACCTTGAGTTAGCAAAGCAAATAAAAAAATATATATTTAAGTTATGTTATGAACCAATCAGGGGGGTTGGTGTTGCAAAGCTGCTGTTTAAATGTGTTCAGCTTTTCTGTTTACAGGAATATGTTCTCTAATCTGTTTAGAAGATTTAATACAAAATATATAAAAATTTTATTTCATTTTGTTTATTTCATATATTTAGCCATGATTATGATGACCAACACCAACACTGTTTTACTTTGGCACTTTGGCTAAGAAAAGTTGACTTAAAAGATTGTGAACCAAAATGCTTATAAGTTGTTTTATAAAAAATATATTTATTTTAAGTTATATTGTTGTAAATCAATCAGGGGGGTTGGTGTAAAGCTGCTGTTTTATTTAAAAATGTGTTCTGCTTTTGTGTTTACAGAAATGTTCGAATTTTGGAATAAAATATTAAGTAACCTTTTTGTCACTTGTAATGAAGCTTGCTTATTAGTGAAATTATTAATATGTAATTATTGGTAATTATTGACTTTAGCCTGGATTGATGGCTCTCAATATCGCAATATATATCGTTTGGAAAAAAATATCGCAATGTAATTTTTTTCCAATATCGTGCAGCCCTACTCTGCACAAGGGTCGGGCTAAAACGGCATCATACACCTTCCCAAAACACATAAAATCAGTAAGCTTGGGAATGAAATAGGTTAATCGCACAATAAACAGCACAACAGATCAAATAAAATGCTAATAAATGTTAATAATGTTAATATTGATGAATAAGTGCTACAGTGATCAACCAAAACAGTGCTCAATAAAATCTTTACGTGCCATTAAATAAAATCCATACCAAATAAAACACACACACAGAAAAACAAAGCACACTTACCTAAAACCCGAAGTGTCCTCTGTGTGCTTCAAGAAAGTGCATCACGTGAACCCTGTAGGATGGAGTGTCACCACCTAGACGTACCGGGGCAGCTTTCGCCTAGGATCAAGGCAGTTGGATGGATGTCAACTTACCTCTGGGGGTAGGTCGTTTAGATAGATGGCTGCTTCCTTCTGGGGGCTGGGGGTTTGGGTGAATGTCAGCTTACTTCTGTGATCAGGGTCTTTGGGTGGAAGTGAGCTTACCTCTGGGGTCAGGGGGTTGAGTTGAAAGCAGCTTGCCTCTGGGGTTGGAACATTTGGGTGGATGTGATCTTACATGAGGGGCCTGCATTTTTGGGTGGACAGCAGTTTGCCTCTGAGATCGTCTGCCGCCGCCCCCCAACTTTCACAGCCAGGACCCCCTCCCTTCCCTAAGGTAGAATAATTCAGACATCCCAACCTGCAAAAACTCAGTTCAGTGAGGTGCCCCCAACCGCCCGACAAGGAGTGAGATGTAACTCCAATAAACTTGATTTCACAGTTTAATTTCTTCATTAATTTCCTCTAGTCAGCGCACTAAATTACGAAGGTCAATATTATGTATTATTTTGACAATAATATAAGTAGATTATTTTACCATTTATGCAAATTCCTTAATTATATTCCATTGCTACGTTACAAAAGTGTTCAAGGAGTCTTTCATGACAGCATTGGCAACTAACCAAGTATCTAACTAGTGTAGACCTGAATAATACAGCACATGAAATGACACTTGTTAAACTCACCTCAACATGCATTTTACAGTCGTTTAAACCGTCATGAGCAATGCTGAAATCACTGTTGCTAACAGTACAGCACGCAACACTGTCATTATTTTCATCCTTATTAAACATGGATACACTTTCTGAAGTGAAATGCGTTTTATACTTCCGTTTTTTGGGGCACTCTCCGTCTGTCATGATGCTCCACTGAACCGATAACTTCGGTCCTCGAGAAGTTAAATAGAAGCCCGCCCACATTGAAATCTGAATGGCTTAATTTGCTAAGTAAACCAATCAGGATGCTGTCTGTCTAGCACGGGCTACAGGCACACACGCAGGGATCCACACATATATGCACGTTCTCTCTTTCTCTCGCTCATTCCGTCGTACGCGCGCGTCTCTCGAGTGCGCGATGCACACACTACTGTCTCGCGTGCATGCTCTTGTTTACTTCCTCTTCTTTCCGGGATATTTTATTCAATTTGCGGGTATCAGGGAGTCGCTGTCAATATGTGGGAGACTCCCGGAACTTCCCGGAGAGTCGGGATGTCTGGATAACTGCTTATTTGTACTATAATGATAGCTGTTAATTTTCAGGGAGCTGTGATGATATTCGAAATTGTGCAGGGTTATATAAGTACTGTGAAGCTGTCGTTATCCAGTTAAATGTTTAAAAATATGTATTATTTTATCATATTTTATGTATACTTTAAGCTTATTCACAGGTCTCTCCTGCGTCCATGCCTACTTCAATGTAAAATCAGACAGATTGCTTAACTTGCAGCTGTCCAATTACGCGTACATATTTTATTGCTGCAGATAATTAAGGTAGGTAATACAACGCTGAAGGTTAGATGTATAGTACGATTACATATGTACAACATGTGGTCATTTCAGTCAGACAAACGTTTAAAATGGAAAACCAGCTTTCCGTTTTTACCGGCAATTTCCATAGCACGTCTTAGTCGAAGTACTACACTGCCATCTATTGGACAAGTCAGGTTACTGAATCGTGAAATGTGTCTACTAAAATGGATAATATCTTCAGTCATGTTTTCTTTTAGGACCACTACAAGAGGATTATCAGTATGAAGGTTTATCAATAAAAATAATTTATTAAACTAAATATTACAGGGCTCTCCCTGAAAATAAGACGCTCTTAGCTTCCAAAGGCAAGGACACATTCTAGTGATTTTCCAGGAGACTGGACCTAACTAACCTGGGGCCTTATTAAAAAAAACAATCAATCAATTCATGTTGAAGCTCACAAGGTGTGGAGAACAAGAAACACAAGTAAGGGAGAAAGGCAAGGTGCAAAGCATACACAAGCAGTGTAACGACATATCAGTTACAATGTATGATTAAAAATACATCATTTCTCACAGTATGAATAGTGGCCCGTTGCTCCTACTATAGCCTCACGCCTCCAGGGTCATGGGTTCAATCTGCACCCCTGCTGTAATAAACAGTGACATTATTACAGTAACATACTGTTTAAAATAGTACAATACTGTAGAAAAAACGCTTTCTGGGCAATATTTATGAGAACCTTGTTGATAAAATACTGTAATGTACTGTAATTCTGTACATGAACTGGAAAAAAATAAACTGTAGAATTTACTCAGATTGAATGATGTAACAATTTGCACTCACTTTTTTGGGTTGACTTTATACCAATTCTAAGAAACATTTTAAATAAATAAAGCTATAGTCTACCCACTGTCACAGTACTATCCTATAAGATTTACTCAAATCAATATTTCAATATTAATATTAATAAATTTTAATATTAACATTAATTAATATTTCAAATCAATATTTGTACTCACTCGTTTGGGTAAATTGGGATATTACTTTTTATGAGTAAAGTAAACCCAAGTTTAGCAAATAACATACCTAATGTATTTAAAGGGCCCTTTTCAGCATTCAACGCAAAGTGATACCAGGTTTGAAACAAGGGTCTTTGCCAGCATGGCCTGATACAGTTTTCTGTCCCTTTGGGAGTAAAGGTCTTTGCTCAAGAGCTCATTAATATGGCTATTCTGCCAAGACTGGGCTTTTCTGCAGCTGTGGTATATTTCACCCACCGTCATGAAGGAAACTCTCCCAAATACTGATCTTGCAAGATGTTCTCTGTTGAGATAAAAAAAAAATGGAATAGCTGTGATTGCTCATGTAATGCTTTTTGGGGTGATGTATTTGTTAATGTAAGGCCATTTTGATTACCCACACTTGGCCTTGTAGCCTTATATTTGCAGAAAAGAGCCTGAGCTGTATGTATATGTATATTTGCATAGCATGACATGGTACTGCCTTTGATGTAGTAGATTTTTAATTCACTGTTATGATGTTGAATAGGACAAGTGCATAAATCCCCAAATATATTGGCTACCACAGCTAAAACGGATCTTGGTGGGGTGTGTTGGTTCGTGCTCCATGGAGTGATCTTGGGTGGGTGGCTAAGATTGGATGTACATAGAATAAAAAACCTCAATGTCTTCTAACATCCCCACCATAAGAAAACACATTAAGTCCTGCTCATACTAATTCTGGTATCTAAACCATCAGCTTTTCAGGACTCTTTGGCAATTATACATCTCAAAACACACAAAGCCAACTGATACAGAGCAATCAGTTTAAACAACCAAAGGAATCCTGAAGTAAAACAAGCAATGATATGTGGTGGAGACTAATATCTGTGGCATTCCATTCTCAACTGCAGTGGGATTCTAAATATTATGTAAACATGGATATCCAAAAAGTAAACCTAATTAAAATCGAAATATTAAATGAGCAGAATGATTAAATTTGTTGTTCTATCCCAATGTAGGAATTATTAGCTCAAATAAATTTTAATATTCTCCACCAATATGTTTGAATTAATTAAAGTTTAATGAATTATTATTTAATGCTGATTATTAATCAATTGTTATGCCGAATGGTCGGCTCCTCCAAACTCAATTGCGGCATCCCTGTGAGTCTGTTAACCCTTTCATGCACAACGTCCACATTTGAGGACTGTAAATTTAACTCCATTTCCTATTTATTTATCATATTGATATACTCCAAACCACTTGAGGGCAGTGTTAGTAGATTCATCGCTATATATTAACAATATGTATAATCTTGTATTTGGAATATTGACTGTTTGATTACATCATTAATTCAACATGGCTGACCGTAATGGCCATGTGCTAAATGCTCCAGGCATTTCTGTAAAAATGTTCTACTCAAAAAGGCAAAATCAGGTAAAAAAAAATATTATGATGTACAGGATAGTATGTTGGACAATTCTATGTTTTTAGAAATGAAATTTGAGGTAAAATATAGTTTGCAGACCTTAAAAACCAACTGTCCACATATGTGGACGTTGCGCAACAAAGGAGTTAAATGACCAAAAATCTGATTTTGTAATTAGGGAGGTTTTTTTTATTTATATTGTTCAAAGATTAATTTAACTACTTTATATTACAAGAAAACAAACATTTATTAAACATACTGTATAAACATAAATAATGATCTCACTACATATTATAAATTATGTGTACTGCCTTTCAGTGACAACATTACAGAAATATATAGAGGTGTGCATGTTCTCCATAGAGAAATATACTATGACATTAGATAGTGATTTTATACATACACACAAACAAACAAACACACACAC
This sequence comes from Paramormyrops kingsleyae, assembly GCF_048594095.1. Classification (NCBI taxonomy): domain Eukaryota; kingdom Metazoa; phylum Chordata; class Actinopteri; order Osteoglossiformes; family Mormyridae; genus Paramormyrops; species Paramormyrops kingsleyae. Next base: position 1,584,942 of record NW_027325967.1, on the reverse strand, counting down.
ACACACACACACAGACAGAGAGCGAGACCAATGAGACCAATCACATTTTCCCTTTCAACCAGGAACTACCCAAATCATCTCAGTACAGAGTAGTTGAGGAAATCCCAGAGGGCAGTGGAAGTGATAGTGATGGCAGTGATGACGATTACCTACCACAAGCATCTGGCACAGATTCAGAAAGTGACACAGAAGGACCACCAGAGAATGAGGCAAAGGGTGATGAGGGAGCATCAGAGAATGAGACAGAGAGTGACACAGGCAGACAAGAGGTTGAGATGGTGGACGGCAGAGGCAGAGGAAGAGGACGAGGCAGAGGTAATGGTAATGGAAGCGGTCCTTACAGGAGAAGAGGTAGTCAGAACAACAGAATATGGGCACGTAGGGACAATCTGTATCAGGGAAATCTCCCTGCCTTTACTGGGATGGTCAATGTAATTGCACAGGGTGAGAAGCCTTTAGAATTTTGATACAGTTTAAACATGATATGTTACACAGCGTGTTTAAAAAAATCATTTTATGAGCTTAATAATATATCCAACACATCCTGTCATTATATACTTGAAAAATCAGTTGTTTTTTTACATTAAAGTTATATAATGGTCCATATTTTCTGACGTCTCTCTTTATTCATTTTTACCCCTTTGTTGCGCAGTGTCCACATACGTGGACAGTAAAATAACTTCTATATAAAATTATATTTTTAAAAAATTAAAAATGATTTTCAGTTTTAGTCTCATTTAGAGTAATAAAATCAATATAAAAAAAATCTAGACAATTTTTTTCATAGTGCGTGCATGAAAGGGTTAATGTGAGACTTAAATGGGATTCACTAATTACCAGTATCGCTTAGTAACCTGGGTTAGAAGGCTCGTCCAGCGAGCTGCATCACCAGGTAATGTACACGATTGGTAGCGAAGCTTCCCCCACGGCCAATGAGAGAGAGTCTCGCGATGTTTCAGGCGAGTTTGAGGTTCAGAGCGTGTAGCAAGATCACACAGAGGCAGGAACTTAGTGTGAGTACTCAATGACGGAGGCTGAAGTTGTGTAAAAGACATGCATTTATTCCTAACTAACACTACAACTAACATAAGACAGACATTACACCTAACACAAACAACAAACACGAAATAACGGAATAAAACAAACGATGTAATTATGAAAATGCAATGACCGGATTTAAATGAGTAACCTTAAATGGGAAATACTGTTCTGCAAAGCAAGCATAGTTTGTGGAAACACGACCCTAAAGTCTTATAGCAGGTTAAACAGAACAGCTTAAGTTGTTAGAATGAAAGGAAGTTGATTTACTTGGTTGAAGAGTGGGGGGGGGGGGTCTTGGCAGTTGATGGCAGAGCTGCTGAGCTGATGGCACTCAGGAAGGCGCGGCGTTTGGAGCAGTGGAGTGGAGTCCCTTTAGATTCTCTCTCCTGGTGAAGCTTTGTCTTGGGTGCTGTTCTCTGTTCAGCTGGGCCTTCACCGGAGGGCTTCTTGTGGGCTTCTCTCCTCCCGGACTGATGTTCTCCTTCGGGCTGGCGGTTATTCTCTGCGCTGGCTGGCGGTTGTTCTGCTCGCCTTTGTTCTGAGGTGCCAGGATTTTATGCTGTAAAGTTCATGAATAGGGATGACCAGGAATTCGACTCCTGGCCCAATGGCTGGCCATCCATTTGGCGGGCTTTCGGAAGGGGGTCTGTATCAGTCCTTTTGAGATTTATGGCCCGACTGATTCTCCCTTTACTGATGATTTTCATTAAGCTGTTATAACTTTTGATACATCCACTTTTATGGTAATCACTGACCAGATTTGCAATCAGGGGTGATTAACAATCAGTTTGACACCAAACATGCCATACCAGCTTCACAGGTACATACCTCATACCCTCTGTATTAATTGATTAAACAATTAATTATTTTATCTATGTGACTGATTCACATCAGGATACAGGTGTTTTGGGTTGCACCTCAACAGATGTTACACTTTGTGCGGATATTACATCAAATATTCATATTACAAACAGCACATCTTATCCATAGATAGGCGTGGCCGTTAGTTTGTGGTAATATCAATATAAGTTGCACATCTGGAAACAACATATTTTGTTTGGTGTGGCTTATGCCAATTCATCTTCTCCAGAATGGATAAGATACACCTTAATTCAGTTCTTTTAACATAGCATGGTAGAAACAAAGAAACTTGGTGACTGTCCACCAAGATCAGATAAGGACCACAGAGGAATGTTGGAAGAGAAGGGGGGGGTTTTAACAAAGTTAGGACACATTGGTTACACTAATTTTCCAGATTCTTCTGGTATACCATGAGAACATATATACAATGGTAGCTATACCTATCTATTTATTTAAATTTATATGTGTTCAAGTACAAAGGGGTAAAATAGGTGATACTCCGTGAACATGGTTATAAGGGTGGCACACAAAACACTAAGATTGTCTAAGGACACATACAAACATAACGTATCTGTAGATTGAGACTAGTAGTCGTGAGTAAATCAATATACAGGGTATACAAAAGCCAAACTTAAATGAAATTTCCTTTAGGGTGTTCGTCTGTTGGGTGAGTGAGATGTAAGGCAGAGTGTATGTGGAGGGGGGTTGTGTGCCAAGTCAAGGGCAATAAAAGTTGGAGTACTGGCCTCCCTTGTTATCTGTGTGTATGTGTTCGTGTGTGTAACCCCCCTTTGGTGCCTCTCGTACCAGGCTCGGCCTTGTCTCAGGCCACCTGGAATTTAGGCCCTGTGATATGTGCATGTGTGATCCTACATATCCCCCCTTTCGGCTGATGATGGCATTGCCATCATTCAGGCGACGGAAGTTGAAACAGGATCACCACCATGCAACGAGGCATTGTTGACATCCCATTGTTTGGCACTCTGGGTGGCACAGTGACAGGATGGACAGGGAGGAGGCTCAGGGGCTGGCGCCTGGCTTCTGGGACCGCGAGGAGTGGTGAATCCTATGTCGAACAGGGTGCCAACGGCTGCTGCAGCTCCCAGCAGGGTGCTCAGGAGCCTCTTGGGCCGTCGATTGGACTCAGCTTGGGTCTCGGTCGTTGGGTTACTGCTCCAATCTGTGGGTAGTGTCAGCGGCAGCATGATGCAGGGCCTCCTGAGTCCATCTGACACCTGTCCCACTAGTTTGGGGTCTCTCGGGCAGGTAATGGCTCAGTTGACATCGTCCGACGAATACTCTCTCTGTGTGAGTACAACAGTTGGTAATCACGAGACCGGGCTGTCCCCGGAAGACGGTGCCAGGCGGAGGCCCAGGGAACGCCGTGTCAGACTGGAGCCTCAGCCTCCTAGGCAGAGTAATGCTAATAGCGGGGGCAGCATCATCCTAGCAATAGGGGGTAGAAAATAAAGACCAGATTAGGAGTGAGGTGGTGAGTCGAGACTCTGAATGTTGTGCACACCGGTGCAAAAGAGAACAGGAGAAAGAAATAGTGGGCAACAATTCTTGGCCAGAGAACAATTGCAAAGAAACAAACGGGACAAAGAAAATTGCAAAACTGGATCCTCTTCAGTAATTTCCCGGGCACGCGTGAGCCACCCCAGGTCCTTACCAAAAACAACAACCAAAATAAAATGAAAAGCTATCAAAAGAAAGAAACAGATAAGTACAGCAAAAACTGAAAAGGTCACCCAGATATCAGTAGTCAGGCCCACCACCTTAATCTACCCTATCTGTGACCATCTTTCCTCCCCTTTCTCTTTGGTCTTTCTCCTTGGGAGTTTGGGGAGATTTCAGACTGAAAAGATGTCTTTCTTTTGGTTGGAATGTGGTTTATTCCAAGCTGCTGGCTTCATCTTGAGAAGACTGGTTGGTGGGTGTTTCAGGCTTTCTCTGGGCTTGGTATTTCTTGATTTGATTCCGATGAACCCACTTGAGGCATGTTTCGTGGGTGCCTTTGTTGGTTCGGATTCGGTAAGCCACAGGTGACAGTTTGTCCACGATCTCATGTGGTCCCGACCAGCGTGGTAGAAGCTTCCTGGAAAGTCTTTGTGCTGAGTTTGGTTGCACAAACCTATAGTACCAGATTTTGTCTCCCACTTGGAGTTCATCTTGTGAGGTTTTCTGGTCATTGTAGGCTTTCCTGCCCTCTGCGGTTCTTTGCAGGTTTTGTTGGGCGAATGCAAAGGAAGCTCTCAAATGCTGGTGCAGGCTGTCCAGATATTGTTGTGTGGTGTAGGCTGTGATGAGATTGTTGTCACCAGGTTGGTAGAGCAGGTGGAGAGGGAGTGTCATTTGTCGTCCTGTCATCAGTTCGAAGGGGGACACTCCTGTGGACTTGTGGGGTGTGGCTCTGATTGCCATGAGCACCAGAGGCAATTTCACATCCCAATCTTTCTGATTGGATGCCACATATTTCTTGACCATACCGACGACGGTTCGGTTGGTCCGTTCTACTTGGCCGGATGCCATAGGATGGTGGCTGATGTGGAACTGGGCTTTGATCCCCAACAGTTTCCAATTGTCCTGCATCACTTTGGCTGTGAAGTGGGTGCCTCGGTCTGAGTTGACTTTCAGTGGGAGGCCAAACCTGGAGAACACATGGTTTGTGAGCAGATATGCCGTTGTCTGGGCTGTGTCATTGGGTGCCGGGAGGCATTCTACCCACTGACAGGTGACTGTGAGGAAGTATTTGTTTCCGCGAGCTGATCTCGTCAGGGGTCCTACCCAGTCAATCTGTAGATCTGACCATGGGAAATTGATACCCCGTCGCTGCAGAGGGGCCTTGTGGTTTGGGTTTGCTGGTTGAAATTGGCAGCAGACCAGACATCCTTTCACATATTCTGTTACATCCTGTCGCATGTTAGGCCAGTAGGCTACTTGACTAAGTGTCTCGTAGGTTGTTTTGGCATTGCGGTGTCCTGCACAGGGTGCATCGTGGGCGTACAGTAGCATGACCCCCCTTTGTGCCTGAGGGACCACGAGCCGTGGTGAAGTGTGGGCATCAGGGACATCAAGAGGTACGCCCTCGGCAAGATGAAGAAAGGGTAAAGCCATCATCAGGTGATGGAGGTCAGGAAGGGATGCCTGATCAGTTGTGGAGATCGAGTTAGCAGAGAGGTCGCGGAGGTGATCGCAGACCTTGTTCAGCACAGCATCAGTGGGCTGGAGAGAGATGATGTCAGAGTTGGAGACCTGAAGGGAAAGTTCTAGCAGTGAGGCCTCTGGCATCGAGGTAGGTGCTTGGCTGTGGCTGCAGGTGACAACCTGGACGACATGGGTGGGTGGGAGGGAGCAAAACTCCCACGAGTCACCGTGCAGTGGTCCTGCTTTGGTGAGTGCATCCGTGTGGTCATCGTATGTCTTGTCCAGTCCTAGGAGTCTGGAATGACCGCTGACCTTCTTCCAATAGATCTGCGTGTTGCGTGCGGTAATCAGAGCATCGCACGTGTGCAGGAGGTCTTGGTGTTTGACTGGCTTGTTCCCTGATGTCTTGAAGCCATTTTGTGTCCAGTGAGGGAGATGGCACATGAAGCTGAGACGTGCATAGCTGAAGTCTTTGCAGATCAGCAGGTCCTTTACTTCACGTTCGGAGGCCATCTCCAGGGTTATTAAGATTGCTGCCAGCTCTGTGTACTGCGATGTGTGAGGACCAAGCTTGAGCTGTTGTGGTGGGACAGGGTCGTCATTGAGCCACAGAATGCCAGCTCCAGCTTTCAGGGTACCCTGATGTTTGAATGAGCACCCATCTACATAAATGGTGATCATGTCTTGACAGACATTTTTCTCAAAGTAGTGGTGTCGCGACAGTTCCATTGGTGTGGGCGTGTCCAAAATGTTGGGTGCTGCTGGTCCCTCCTGAGAATAGCTGTGGCAGCTGGGTGACTGTACTGCGTCAGGCTGGGCAGTTATAGCATGGATTGTCAGGTGTTGGTCATCAGCAAGCTCCACGTGACATACAGTTCCTTTTGTCACTGGTGACTCTTCTACTTCCATGGTCATTACCACATCTGTGACTTCCATGCCTTGGGGCCACATGCCTTTCGTGATCTTGGGGCAGAAGGATTCCAGGGTAGGGTCCTGCCTGCACAGGAAGGAGTCATGATGCTGGTATGGGTCTCTTGTGTCAAGACACTGATCTCCTGCTGCGTTCTCTCCATGGTGTGGAGTGAGGTCTGAGGAGACAGCCAGGGTTTGACATTCCCATGTGGCTGTGTCAGGTGTCCACAGTGGCAGCGGTTCTCTAACTTGAGCCCAAATTTTCTGACGTTGGAAGTCTAACAATGGCTCGAACCGGTTCAGCAAATCTTTCCCAATGAGGAATGGAATGGACTCAAGTTGGGAAATGTAGGTCCTCAAGGTCCGGTGTTGGGCAAGGCGGTACCTTGTCCCAATGAGAGGTCCCTTGAGCGCGGTCTGAGTGCCTTGGGGGAGACAGCATTGTTGGAGAGGAAGTCGGTGCCATCACTGAATCGTAGGATGTTCCAAATTCTGACTTCACCTCATATGCTTGCTTCAGTCCCCGTCTCAGCTGGTCAATCTCTTCTGCGTCAGCCCAATGTTTCGTTCTGGCCTCGGTGAGCTGTTCTTGGGAGCTGATCAGTTGGTGATTCAGCTTGTGCAGGCGTCTCTGTGCCTCGGCCAGATGGTTTTCCAGGGCCTGGATCCAACCATCCTTTTTCTTGAGCTCCGCGTGGGCTCTGTCCAGCAGGGTGTCGGCCTGGTCCAGTCCGGCTTCGAGGTTTTCTCTGGTGGCTCTGGCTTGCTGTTTTTGCTGGTCAGCTTCAGCTCTGAGCTCTTCCAGGGTGTGTTGAAGCTTTTTGCTGGTGTGAGGCCTCTCGCCTTCTTCCGTCTCCTCCTCCTCATGGGGTGGAAAGCTTCTCTTTTGGAGTTCTTGCTTCAGGTTCCCAATGTGATGTTGGGCCTGGACTGCATCTCTCTGTGCCTCTGCCAGTAGTCGTTGGGTGTTTTCCTCCTGCTGTTGGAGTGCTTGCACCCTTTGCTGGAGACGGGACGTTCCCTCTTCATTCATCTTCAGCCTGGCTAGTAGTTTGTGTGCGAGGGAGCCGAGTATTTTGGTTAGCTCTTTACTCCCGCATTTCTGAGTGGGTGGCATGTCCATAAGTTCGGCAATGTCGTCCTCAATTTGGTCAGCTTCTTTGGACCATGTGAGATCGACATGACCAGGCGGCAAGTTGGGAGTCACATCTTCAGGCCAGATACCAAAGTCTTTCCACTGGTCCAGTGGGCTTTCCATGTGGGTCATTGTGACTCGGTCAACAGGAGGGTGGCCGCAGAAATCTGTTACTCAGGCTGGGTGTTGCCTAGGTGGGAGGCCTAACACCTAAATCTGGGCAAACCAATTAAACCAACAAAATAAAATAAAGTAGAACTGGGGCCTGTCAATGGGTAACTGGAAGGGTGTAGTGAACCACGGGAATAGTTACCCACGACAAAATAAACAAACAAAAATTGTTCCCTGGGAGAAGTTGTTGCAGGTTAGAACAGTGTGAGTTACTCTAGGGCCTGAGAGATGCCCTAGTGAGGGGGAAAGGATAAAGCCTTATCCTGGAAAGTGCAGATCTGTGGCTATTGACAGTGTCAGAAGACCACAGGAGAAGTTGGGAACAGGAAATGAGAAATAACAGCTTCAAACCAATAGGACTGCATTCAAACGTAGCTTGCTGTTGCAGATCAGATTACCCCTGGGTTGGGCTCTGTTGTACAACTCCGCTTTGACCAGAAGGGGGACCACTAGCAGGTTCTGCTTTATTTGTCCCTATATGAGGTGTTGCGGTGTTAAGCTAGTCATGCAGTTAGAGAGGTTTGAACGCTGTCAGGTGTCCCTTCTGTGTAGGGCACGTCCCACAAGCTCAATCCCAGCCAAGCAGGCCCAAGTCCAGCTCCCACTCCCCCGATCCCCAGCAATGTCAACTCGGAAGGGGGTGTTCTGTACGCACAAATGAGACAAGCCAGGTGGGGCTCAGCTTATCGGCTGCACTGCCTGAGACCTGACTCGACCAAGGCTGGCAAAATAGCCTTCAGGTGTCACCCACCCTAGTGAGAGTCCAAGCTAGGGCCGTTCTCAGAACTCACCCTAGACGAGGTCCTGCTCAAAAAGTTGTAGTGACTGCCTGAGGTACCTGTCAGCCTTGCCCTTAATGAGTCAGCGGGTGCAGCCGGGCTGGCGCGCTTTTGGGCGTCCAATTGCTGAGAACTCCCCTTCGGTTCTGACAAACTGTACGATCGTAAGCAGTGACAGCAGAGCCACAGGCAAACTCAACCAACAGAGAGCGAATGGTAAGCACCCAGCACAGGAAAAGCTCAACCGATCACGTCCAAAACCTCAACGACTCCCTGATGTGATTGTATATGTAACTGGTTTACTGTTATTAATAATGGTTGAACTTCTATGCAAGTCTCCTTGTTGGGGGAGAGGGAGTGAATGAAAGCATAAAATGAAGTAAAACCTAAAATAAATCAAAAAGGTAAAACAGAAATCAAACCAAATTAATTGTTTCTTATTGTTTAATTGTAAACATCAATTAGTTATGCAGCAATAACCTAATTAGATGTTAATGTGTTGTGATCTAATCGATTTGGTCTGTGAAGTTGATTCCTGCATTCAGGCAAGAACCTGTGTGTCCAATTATGTGTGTTGGTATTACCGGTGTTGACCACTAGAGACCCAACTCAGATGTTGTTACACTACTATGGCTGACCACTAGAGACGCAATTTCGAAATGGAGTGGTAGTTCTATGCCTGACCACTAGAGGCGCACTTTTGAAATGGAGTGGTAGTTCTATGCCTGACCACTAGAGGCGCAATTTCGAAATGGAGTGGTAGTCCAATGCCTGACCACTAGAGGCGCAATTTCGAAATGGAGTGGTAGTTCAATGCCTGACCACTAGAGGCGCAATTTCGAAATGGAGTGGTAGTCCAATGCCTGACCACTAGAGGCGCAATTTCGAAATGGCGTGGTAGTTCTATGCCTGACCACTAGAGGCTCAATTTCGAAATGGAGTGGTAGTCCAATGCCTGACCACTAGACGCGCAATTTCGAAATGGAGTGGTAGTCCAATGCCTGACCAGTAGAGGCGCAATTTCGAAATGGAGTGGTAGTTCTATGACTGACCACTAGAGGCTCAATGGGACGTTGCTCCCTTTGTGGGGGGGGGGGTCCCAGGTACGTGAGCCTAAGGGGTGGGGTCACTGGTGACCCAGGAGAAAAAAACAAATGGCGTCAGGCAGGCCTTCAGGGCTCTGACCTTTAAGTGGTTAGAGTGGCGTTCGCTGACTGCACTCGTAAACAAGACGGTTGCTAGGCGATTGCCGACGCTAGATGAGTGACATACACTTTTAACGTACGCACACGCCGCTTGCGGCTAACTTCTGTGTCTTGCGCAGTTTAAAACCCCTCAAAACAATTGCTGAAACGAGACAGCGCTCGCGTTACGGCGACGGATCTAAATAGCGAGTTCACTATATCTCGTCGCAAATGGTGCTTAACCACGGCGGGTCTCAAGCACTGGAGACTCCCAAATTCTAAATAACACACACACTTGACTCACAGCGCAAAGCGGTGTTAAACTTGCTTTGTCTAAAGCAGGCACACACATACGAGAAAGATCCTGATAGGTAGCTAAGCTATCGGTCTTATCTCAGAGAGTACAAGCGCAACAAAATTCAGGTTAGAACTCGTAACAAGAATTTCTGATCGCTAATAGAGAGAGAGATCTCTGCCAGGATATATAGAAACGGAGAAACTCGTCCGAATCTATCCTGGAAACAACGCGCTATACCTGAGAATCTCGTCAGATATAGGGTTTAAGTTTACTGCAGTTTAAAACGAATGAAACCTAAAATAAAATAACCGAAAATTAAAACAAAAGAAAATAACTACTAATAATAGAAATAAAAAATAATAAGCCCGTATAATCCCGTTTAAATGCCTTCGGACTGCCGTGAGTGCAATTAATCCTCAACTTTGCAACCTGTTCACAGTAGCGCTTATTCAACTGCATGTTCGGTCATAAAAAGTTTAAATTGTGTGCTCACAAAAAGTTTGAACCTTGTGCCCGCGTTCTTCACTATTAATGTAGGAATTATTAGCTCAAATAAATTTTAATATTCTCCACCAATATGTTTGAATTAATTAAAGTTTAATGAATTATTATTTAATGCTGATTATTAATCAATTGTTATGCCGAATGGTCGGCTCCTCCAAACTCAATTGCGGCATCCCTGTGAGTCTGTTAATGTGAGACTTAAATGGGATTCACTAATTACCAGTATCGCTTAGTAACCTGGGTTAGAAGGCTCGCCCAGCGAGCTGCATCACCAGGTAATGTACACGATTGGTAGCGAAGCTTCCCTCACGGCCAATGAGAGAGAGTCTCGCGATGTTTCAGGCGAGTTTGAGGTTCAGAGCGTGTAGCAAGATCGCACAGAGGCAGGAACTTAGTGTGAGTACTCAATGACGGAAGCTGAAGTTGTGTAAAAGACATGCATTTATTCCTAACTAACACTACAACTAACATAAGACAGACATTACACCTAACACAAACAACAAACACGAAATAACGGAATAAAACAAACGATGTAATTATGAAAATGCAATGACCGGATTTAAATGAGTAACCTTAAATGGGAAATACTGTTCTGCAAAGCAAGCATAGTTTGTGGAAACACGACCCTAAAGTCTTATAGCAGGTTAAACAGAACAGCTTAAGTTGTTAGAATGAAAGGAAGTTGATTTACTTGGTTGAAGAGTGGGGGGGGGGGGTCTTGGCAGTTGATGGCAGAGCTGCTGAGCTGATGGCACTCAGGAAGGCGCGGCGTTTGGAGCAGTGGAGTGGAGTCCCTTTAGATTCTCTCTCCTGGTGAAGCTTTGTCTTGGGTGCTGTTCTCTGTTCAGCTGGGCCTTCACCGGAGGGCTTCTTGTGGGCTTCTCTCCTCCCGGACTGATGTTCTCCTTCGGGCTGGCGGTTATTCTCTGCGCTGGCTGGCGGTTGTTCTGCTCGCCTTTGTTCTGAGGTGCCAGGATTTTATGCTGTAAAGTTCATGAATAGGGATGACCAGGAATTCGACTCCTGGCCCAATGGCTGGCCATCCATTTGGCGGGCTTTCGGAAGGGGGTCTGTATCAGTCCTTTTGAGATTTATGGCTCGACTGATTCTCCCTTTACTGATGATTTTCATTAAGCTGTTATAACTTTTGATACATCCACTTTTATGGTAATCACTGACCAGATTTGCAATCAGGGGTGATTAACAATCAGTTTGACACCAAACATGCCATACCAGCTTCACAGGTACATACCTCATACCCTCTGTATTAATTGATTAAACAATTAATTATTTTATCTATGTGACTGATTCACATCAGGATACAGGTGTTTTGGGTTGCACCTCAACAGATGTTACACTTTGTGCGGATATTACATCAAATATTCATATTACAAACAGCACATCTTATCCATAGATAGGCGTGGCCATTAGTTTGTGGTAATATCAATATAAGTTGCACATCTGGAAACAACATATTTTGTTTGGTGTGGCTTATGCCAATTCATCTTCTCCAGAATGGATAAGATACACCTTAATTCAGTTCTTTTAACATAGCATGGTAGAAACAAAGAAACTTGGTGACTGTCCACCAAGATCAGATAAGGACCACAAAGGAATGTTGGAAGAGAAGGGGGGGGTTTTAACAAAGTTAGGACACATTGGTTACACTAATTTTCCAGATTCTTCTGGTATACCATGAGAACATATATACAATGGTAGCTATACCTATCTATTTATTTAAATTTATATGTGTTCAAGTACAAAGGGGTAAAATAGGTGATACTCCGTGAACATGGTTATAAGGGTGGCACACAAAACACTAAGATTGTCTAAGGACACATACAAACATAACGTATCTGTAGATTGAGACTAGTAGTCGTGAGTAAATCAATATACAGGGTATACAAAAGCCAAAACTTAAATGAAATTTCCTTTAGGGTGTTCGTCTGTTGGGTGAGTGAGATGTAAGGCAGAGTGTATGTGGGGGGGGGTTGTGTGCCAAGTCAAGGGCAATAAAAGTTGGAGTACTGGCCTCCCTTGTTATCTGTGTGTATGTGTTCGTGTGTGTAACCCCCCTTTGGTGCCTCTCGTACCAGGCTCGGCCTTGTCTCAGGCCACCTGGAATTTAGGCCCTGTGATACGTGCATGTGTGATCCTACACCAAGTTGTGATTAAAAAGCAATGAGGCTGCCGCCCATTATATCTGCTCTAGGGAAATGCACTTCTGCGGCCACTAGGGGAGCTCTCACCTTCTCTCAGCCCTGCTAAATAATGTTGCATAGTCTAACAAGCTTTATAATCTGTGTCAATGAGCAGTGCCTTACCGGAAATGCTTTTCCTGGGAATTATTGTAAACATGTATCACGTATTATAGGAGAAATACTTGTAAATGAATTAGATTTATTAACTGGCTCCTGAAATTAGGAATTGTAAATGAACTGACCTTAATGAGTATTAATTAAATTAATTCAGAGACATTGCAGTTCATTCCACATGAAAAGTTACAACTTAAGCTAAATCCGCTTAAATCATTTAGAGCATAGTCATAGTGATCAATGAAACACCTATACACACACACACACACACATATCCTTATGGGGACCGCTCAGTCATTTCTATGGGAAAAATGCTAATGCTAACTTAACCCCTACTCAGCTCTAACCATAAGCATAAGTAGGCAACCAAAATACAAGAGTTTTTGCATTTTTAGTTTTTTCATTGCAGTCACGGATTTTTATAAAATAGAGTTTTCCCTTATAGGGACCAGGACCAGCTACACCTGTACTATTACACAGGCTACATGTGAAGAATGCGAGACAAAAAAGAAGAGCATTTAGACAGCCAGAGAATGTTAACTGCCAGTTTAATTATATTTATTACAGAGCTTATTGAATTGTTCAGTGAAATAAATCCATCCATCCATCATCCATCCATCTAGCAAACGGGCTGGTAGCCTCTCCTCAGCAGCATATGGCACAAGGTTGGTGCTCACCCTGGACGGGAGGCCAACTCAAATGTAATAGTGAATACTGAAAATAGGACAGTGGTGCGAACAGGAGAGATGATTATTTATTAATTTGTTTGTAATTTGATTAATTAATCACTTAATTCACGTTCCACAGCCACTTGTCCCATGTAGGGTTACAGGTCTCTGGAATATATACCTGAAAATAATGGGCGCAATGCAAGGAGGAACCCAGGAGGGGGTGGCAAACCCATCGCATGGCAGGGAATAACCCAGATGGGGACACCAGCCCTTTAGGAGTGCAGGGAATAAGCAGGGGGCGGTGCCAACCTATCACAGGGCAGGGAAAAAGCCAGGAGGGGGGTGCCAACCTATCACAGGGCAGAGAATCTCCCAGGAGGGGCGGCAGTCCATCACAAGGCATGGCAGTTCATTAGATCACAAAAACCTGCTTTGTCAGTTAGACTGCGAAAGGCATTCCTAAAACTCATTTAAAAATAATGAAAAATATTAGAGTAGCTGGTTGGATACAGAACAACAAATTAGGGTTATGAGCATCTCTCCGGGATCCACCCATCTATCTTCTAACAATCAGTTTGACACCAAACATGCCATACCATCTATTATCCTGGTGAGGGCTGTGGGGCCTGGAGCCTATCCCAAACAGGACAGGACACGGGGATGGAGTACATCCTGGACAGGATGCCAGTCATACAGAGGACACATAGACACTAATACAGCCAACTGGACCACATCTACCTCTTCTAAAACATCCATATAGTTTCCTGTCTGTTTCTGACAGCTTTCACCATTTTTCTTTTGCTCCAGTTCTTTATACTTTTTGAGGTCACAGGTTTTAGTATCAGTACATTTGCAATCTAGAGGAATGTTACCCTCCAACTATGAATTATTGTTTGTGGTCAAAATCACCCCATTTGTGTTGATTTGCACAAATTATAGTATAAATCGATATATTCCAGGTCAATTTTTAAAGTGATTTCAATAAAGGCCTGAAATATCATTATCGACCATCATGTGACCCCAAAAGCCGTTGGAAAGCCAGTAAGAGGCCCATATGATGCTTAGAGCTGAAAAAAGGACAATATGCTGTTTTTGTTAAAAATATCACAGTGCAGTTGTTTTAAAAATAAATCAATGGCTTTGCACAAAATTTTTTATGTGTTTTGTCTAATAAAAACCTGAAGTATCTGAACTTGAACCAATACTGAGCAAAATATCACCACTTACTTTTATGAATGTACGCATTATCTGTGATGTAGAATAAAACACTATGGCTCAAGAAAACAGTCCATTTCTGTATTTTAACAAGATAAATGTTAAAGTAAGAAAAGATGACAAAATATTTCAAACTACATTTTAGAACAGCAAAATCAAATATACTGTATACTGATAAAATTGCAAAAACATAAACATCAGTATATCAAACAAATAACACCAAAATCCCAAAGATGAATGAACACTGAACAATAACTAATCACAAACACTGCAAATGCTCTGCACAAGTGTGACAGAATGCAAGAAATGTAGATGTATGTGGTTTGCTAACATAACATACAAGTAGCACAAAGTGTGGTCGTCTTGCATCTGGTGATCCTGTGCGGGGACGTCATTCACAGAAAGCGTACAAAAATGGATGCTGATTTGTAAGTTGGGGCTTTTCTCCTCTATATGTGGGGAACCCCTGTTCAAACAGATGCAATTAACAGGAAACTTCTTCTAACTTAAGGTGTGAACTGCTTCATCTGAGAAAACTAGACTTAGGAAACAGGGAGCATCAGCGACAAGTCAATGACTGACATCTCATACAGCCATATTGCAAACTAATACACACATAATGAGGATACAACATGAAATGGTCTGGGGGAGGGGGAAACATTTCCACATGTAGGGGGATAGAGGCATTTAATTATTTACAGAAAATTCCGTGTAGCCAGTGTAGGAACCTGAGGTCAGTTTAACACAGATCACTGTCCGTGGTGCTGAAATCTCTACTTGATCGGCTGCTGCTGAATGAATAGGACGGCTGGCCAACATATCTCACTGTGTGATTCCACTGACTGGTACCTTCTAATGCATGGGATTTTTAACAATGAGGAAAATAATTAAAAAAAAAGTTATTACAGGAAACAATATTTACATGCCTGTAGCTTTCATCTCTCACGACAGGAAACCCAAAAACTATTACTTTGTCAGGGATCCGGGACGCGAGAACGAGGCATGGTGCACAGAAAGGGTGGATGATCCACTGGCGGCTCCAAGAACAAAAAGGGGTTTATTAAATAAAACAGAAAACACTACAAACACAGCAAAAAGCAAAAGGACCACGAGGGGTCAAAAACTAAAGGGGATAAATAAAGACTAAATAACAAAAACCTAATACACGTTGAACACTGAAAATCTCAAAACCATCAAACAACGACAATCAACAACACACAATCACAATCAATGAACCACTGGGGAACTGAACAGAAGCAGGAACTAAAATACTAAGGGGTAACGAGACTAACACAGGACAGGTGAGGCTAATTAACAAAGACCAGGGAAACAGGGCACAGGTGAAACTAATAAACTCAAAAGGAACTGATAACAGGGAAACTAAGAACTAACCAAGGAAACAGAAACTAACACTGGGGAATTACAGAACAGGTAAAGACACAAGCAGGGGCACAAGGAACAAAACCAAATACAACGTCACCAGATACAGGAACTAGAAAAACTCAAATGAAACACTAGGGAGCAAAATACAAAGACAGAGGAGGTGGGACTCAAACACAGGACAGAAGGGTACACACAACTGGATGCTCAACACATTGAGCCATATGACAAGACAGGCAACAGGGGAGAACAAAGACTAACATAAAGAACAGGATGACCAGCGACACCTGCTGGTCAAACGGGGAAGGGACAGAGTGGGACAACAGGAGGGGCTGACCCTGACAGAAATACAGTAAAACCGGTCTAAGTCGACACTCGCGGGACCAGCTTAAAAGTGACGACTTAGAGAATTGACGAGATACACCTAAGTCGACACTTCGGCGACTTATGTCTATCTCGCCGTTTTGCCAACTAGTAAATATAACACCATACCTCTACTACACCGCACTATACACGCGAGACTTAAGCCCAGGGAGCGACTAGTGCGATAGGTGGGGATTCCCCGTTTCTACATCGCCGTGGTGACAAGCAGGCGGCGGGAATGCAGCGATTGGGGTGTCGACTTACAGGTAGGAAAATCCATTCATTTGTGTTGTTCGGGATTTAGGTAACGACTAAGGGAATTTGACGACTTACAAGCGGCGATTTACACAAGGAATTTTAAAGGAAACATCATTAGGAAAAATCAGGACTTTTGCTTGAGCGTCGACTTGTGCACATTGACGAGTTACAAGATGGCGACTTAGACCAGTTTTACTGTACATTCATGTTATATCAAGTATATCACATACTCATTTAAAATCACAAAACACACCTGATTTAATCTCTATATTTTAATTATTTCAATAGTATTGCTTAATTACAGCAGTTAAACATTATCTGTATTACAATGGTACAGAAAAGTTGGGCTTTGGCTTTCCTGAGAGAAGTATGGCCTTGCCAGGATAGATGTCCTGTATGATTTGCGTTCTCTTTCATGCAATTATAGACACGTTTGTATTCATCTTCCTGGAGACCATCCATTCATTTCTGTGGTCAAAACACTTTTTTTAGATTTTTGATTGCAGTCACAGATTTTTTTAAAATTGAGTTTCCCTTTGGGGGACTGAAAAAGCTGGTCTCCACATCGTCAAAATTTCAGGTTTTGTTGCATTGTGGGGACATTTGGTCCCCAAAATTTAATATATACATAATGCGCGCGCACACACACACACAAGTTGGTCTTCTTATCTAAATGGGGACTGTCCATTCATTTCTATGGGAAAAACCCTAATCCCAGTCACGACACCCTTAATCCCTACCCACCCCTAACCTTAACCATAAGTAACCAACCCAGATACAAGACTTTTGGCATTTTTACTTTTTTGATTGCATTCACAGATTTTTATAAAACTGACGTTATCCAAATGGGGACCTCAAAAGATGTCCCCAAAAGTAGGGAAATTTCAGGTTTTACTACACTTTGGGGACAGTTTGGTCCTCAAATGTGATCAATGCAAATCCACACACACACACACACACACACATTTGTATTCATTTCTTTGTGTGGACTCTCTATTCGGTTCTACGTGGAAAAACCCGAATCCCAACAATAACAACCTTTACCGCTCCAGCCTAACCTCAACCATAAGTAACTAGAAAAGATACAAGACTTTTGCCCCCCTTACAGCGCCATCCACCTGGCATTTCCCAGCTGGAGGCAAGGCACCGGAGCAGGGCAGTAGTGGGCAAAGTGTCTGATCTCTCCGCAGCTGCCATGGCTTTGCGCGTATAACGTGCATGCTCTGTCCCTCTCTGCAGACGGAGCCCCCACATGCGCAGGTGCAGGTTTGGCATGAAGTGGCTGGCGACCGGCGTGATGTTGCAGACAGGGACAGGATTGTCTCAGTCCGCTCAGCCTCTGCCAAGGCCTTGGCAAGCATGGCCGGCGTCTGCAGCTACATGTGTTGGCACAACCGTTCCGGGTACCGGTGCCCTCAGCGGGGAGGCTTCTGCTCACTCTACCTGGTGGATCCATCGGGTTGCCCCAGGAAGGCACGCTGCCCGACTCCCGGGGTGCACATCCCACGCACTGGTGCTCCTGGCTGCCACTGTAGGAAGTCGTTGGGTCGTTGTATAGGAAGTGGTTGCAGTCTTCCAGGGAGGTTAGTTAAGAATATAAGAGGGGGGAGACAAAAAGCCCTAAGTACTAATAAGTGGGCAGTGTAAAAGGCCTACCCTTTGCTGTCTGTATTTAAATGCTAGGAGCAGTAGAAACAAAATTCATGATTTGAGGCCTTCATTTCATCAGACTCATGATATTATAGGACTAACAGAAATGTGGTTGAGTGACAATGATGGAGAAGAATATAATATGGATGGTTACATGTTGTTCTGTAGGGACCAGATAAGCAAGAAGGGAGGTGGTGTTGCAGAATATGTAAAAGAAAATTTGCAGGCAAGGGAGCTCACAGATAATAATAAACCTAGAGAAGCTACAGCACCCTCCACAATTATTGGCAGCCCTTGTAAATATTTTTAAAAAGGGTTAGAAAAAAATCTACCTTTTACTAAAATAGCTTCATCTAACACCGAAAAAATTAGAAAAATCCAACCTTTCATTGAAATAAATTTTTTCGAAGAAAAAAAAATCCATCAAGAAATAATTATTTTTAACAAAAATACTTGAGCCATGATTATTGGCACCCCTGCTTTTAATACTTTGTACAACCTCCCTTTGCCAGGATAACAGCACTGAGTCTTTTATAAGGTTGGAGAATACCAAGCCGGGCATCTGAGTCCATTCCTTTTTAGAGAACCTCTCCAGATCAGCACTCTACTCTTCAGCTCAGTTCATAAGTTTACAGTGGGGTTCAGGTCAGGTGACTGAGATGACCATGGCAGAAGCTTGCTTCTATAGTCAGCTAACTATTTTTGTGTTGATTTGGACATGTGCTTAGGATCGTGGTCCTGCTGGAAGATCCAGTGAAGGCCCAGTTTTAGCTTCTAGTGTCAGTATTGTGTATGAATAAAATACAAAAAAATATCCCTTTGTCCACTGTTGTTGTCCAATCTTGTTGCCCTTACCCTGTTTGTCCCTTTATCCCCTTTCCTGTGAATACTGTTACACTGCAACTCTAGACTGGAGATCATGACAGCATCTTACCTATAGTTTTAAAAGAGATGAGGGATATTATTTAACTTTGCTATTTCAGAAATCTGTATCTGTTGGTGTGTTACTAATATAACACCCATATTCAAAAAAGGGGATAGAAGTAATCCAACAAACTATAGGCACTTGGAAAAGTAATGGAAGCTATAATCCAAGCCAAAATGGTGGACTACTCTTGGTGTGTATGTTGTTGCTGCCATGTCCCACTCTCGCAAATGTTGGGAAGCAATTAAAAAGGCCAGTAGGATGTTGGGTTACATCTCTAGGTGTGTGGAGTTTAGGTCAAGGTAGGTGAAGCTTAAGATTGTACAATTCCTTGGTAAGACCCCACCTAGAATATTGTGTGCAGGTTTTTTCACCTTACCTTAAAAAGGACATTGCTGCCTTTGAAAGGGTTCAACGTAGGGCTACAAGAATGATTCCCGGTCTTAGTGAAATGTCTTATGAGGAGAGGTTAGCTGAGCTGAATCTGTTCAGCCTCGAGCAAAGGAGACTAAGGGGGGACATGATCCAGGTATGTAAGATTCTGATAGGTTTATTTTTTTTCCATTACTGCAATATGTCACTCATGATTATATAACAGAATAGATGAAACCCTGCCTACATCTAGCTTTCTCCCAGGGGATTCACTATCCCAGTGTAATTCAATACAGTCAGTATCTACTGAGATGCTTGATATATTTTCTTTTTCATTGCATTTTTGATGGACATAGAGGACAGTATTTGGCTGAGACAGTATTAGCAGTTTAAATACAGCTCCCCCTCATGACAGTGAAAAAGTCTGCAGGCCATTGCAGAGGTCTTGGATGATGTTCTCATCTATGGAGGTCTTTGGTGGCTGTCGTAACCAGTGTCTCTGCCTAGGCCAGTGGTGGGTCTCATATTGAGGTACAGAGAATGGGTCCTTCCGCCTTGCGGATTCCCTCTTTCCCTGAGCAACAGCTTCCCTCCAAGATGATGGGGGGAGTGCGGTGGACAGAACTGGGGCTTCTTCCCTGTCATGCACTTTCTGGACCACTGGCTGAGGCCGGACACACAGATGAAGTTGCATCCTCAATGTTAGGCCTCTGGAGACCAATTTCTTTAGCTGGCCTGTTGCACAGAAACATTTCTCTTTATTGTAAACTGTAAGATGATTACAGCAACTATTCTGCTGTTATTCAATCAGTGAGAATAATTAACATAGTACCGACCAATTTTTTAAACTTCAATTAACATCAGACTGTCTCAAACTCATGTTAAAAAAAGTTCTGAAATACATACGTTTATATACGGGCTGATGATAATGTTCCACCGCCCCAGCATCCACGTCTCCAGTACAGGTGCCAGCCTGGTTAGAGGGAGGTGATGTGGGTGGAGATTCGTCATCTCCCCAATCAATCACCTCATCCCACTTATTCCAGGCTGCCCAGTACTCATTATCTGTCCAGCTCACGGCTTTTTCCAATCACCTAGTGCTGAGAGGAGAAACAGGTTTCAGTCAGACAGGTTGCACTACAGCTCACCAGACAACAGTAAAAACCTCTTAAAGAGCAAATACATAAGCCGGTTCTATCTAATAATTGTATTTAATAATAAAACAGTACAATCATCTAAGTTTTATCAATGTAGATGGCCAGAAAATTTTACTGTCACATATATATGTACTTGTTACTGTGACAGTACACTTGTTAACAATAATGCTAATATACTCACTGCAGCTACAGGATATATATATATATGGGGCATATGGCATACCGAGCATTCTCCGGTATGGTATTAATTCTAGTGCCACCCCCCTCCCCCAGTCAATAAAATGTATTGCTTAATGCCAACAAAGGGAAGGGTGAGTGCACTTGACCTTCTGAACATGATAACTGGTATTTGTTGCATCTTTTTATCACTTCACATAATGTCAAACGTTTAAATGCAGTTTTGGGTGTTTTTAGAAATCCATATTGCTCCCTCTCACGAGAGAGTAAAAACCAGTACAGTATCTCTGTTTGGACCAGTGGTGGGTCTCGTACTCAGGCACAGAGAATGGGTCCTTCCACCCTGTGAATTCCCTCATTCCCTGAGCGACAGGTTCCTTCCACGCTGATGGGGTGATGGTGGTTTCCAGAACTGGGGCTTCTTGTTCCCTGTCATGCACTTGGCTTTGCTGGACCAATTGCTGAGGCTAAGAATGAAGTCGTATCCTCACCGTTAAGCCTCTGGACAGCAGTTTCTTTTGCTGACCTGTTACATAGAAACACTTCTCTTTATAGTAAACTGCAAGATGATTACAGCAACCATTCTGCTGTTATTCAGTCATAGTACCATACAATTTTCAATCTACATCAGACTCATGGTTCGAATTATGGGGGGTACTGGAGGGTACTGTACCCCCCGATCAAGACCCAGACCCCCCCAAAGAGACAAAAATAGCAGTTTTGGGGGGTTTGTAACATTTTTCTTTTGCTGCAAAAAAAAAAAAAAAAGATAACCTCACCTTGTAGGAAAAGTTTATGTAAAACAATTTCAGACACCCCTAATGTGGACCGTACCATTTTAACCACCTCGGCGCTAGAAGCAGCCAGTCGGTTGCGTCATTCATTCTCATTGAGTGACCTGTTCATTGTGTTCGTCTGTCATAGTACTGTTTGTCGTGCATTGGTAAATGTGAGTAGCCAGCAGAAGTCTAACCTGTTGAAAATGTGTTATTTTACAACCTTCATTTATTCGTTTAAGTGTTTCATCTACTAATGCAAGCTGACGTCTTTATAAGTTGAATTACTTACCATTGTCCTTCTGAGGCAGATGTTCTGTCGAGTTGACCTACTTTGTCCAGGTAATCTACTGTAGTGCTAATTGATAGCCCTAATCATAGCTTACCTCGACAAAGTAGCTCAACTCGACAGAACACTGGTACAGTCAACTTTAGTTACGTTAACTAGCAAGATGAGCTAAGTTCTCTATTTAAACCAGGCTTATTTGGTGAGGTAAAATCGATCATGGTCATTTTCCAAGGAGATGAACTCCATATGTTTTCGTTCTCATTTTATCACGAATAAATTGTGCCATTCTGAAATTAATTTGCCACTTAGCCTGTGTGGTTTGTTATTAGGCTAATATTAACACATAAGAAGGTCTAACGTCATGCTCTGAAAAAACATTACTATAAGTGAAACCTATAGGGGCAACGTAAAAAAAACTAGCTAACAAATAATAAGCCCTATTATTTGAATTTTAGTGGTATTGATTCTGCATTCCACAATTTCATATTTATAGACATTTTAGAAGCTTCATCTGATAGCCCAGATACTGTTTTGTTAAATATAGATTAGATTTTATTCACAGACACACTATGAGGAAAAGGAAAGATGGAGACATCAGACACTCTTTTGGTGGTAAAAGAAGAGTAAGTAGGAAATATTAGTGTTAAGAGCTACAGAACATTACACTAAAAGTATAGGTTACTTAATGTGTATGAAGGAAAGTGGTGGTCAGCAGAAGGCAGGAGAGGCACAGGAGCAGGGAGATGGCAGGATGAGGACAGTGAGCAGGCAGCAGGGAGATGGCAGGATCAGGACAGTGTGCAGGCAGCAGGGAGATGGCAGGATGAGGACAGTGTGCAGGAGCAGGGAGATGGCAGGAGGAGGACAGTGAGCAGGCAGCAGGAAGATGGCAGGATGAGGACAGTGTGCAGGAGCAGGGAGATGGCAGGATCAGGACAGTGAGCAGGCAGCAGGGAGATGGCAGGATCAGGACAGTGTGCAGGCAGCAGGGAGATGGCAGGATGAGGACAGTGTGCAGGAGCAGGGAGATGGCAGGATCAGGACAGTGAGCAGGCAGCAGGGAGATGGCAGGATCAGGACAGTGTGCAGGCAGCAGGGAGATGGCAGGAGGAGGACAGTGTGCAGGCAGCAGGGAGATGGCAGGAGGAGGACAGTGTGCAGGCAGCAGGGAGATGGCAGGATGAGGACAGTGAGCAGGCAGCAGGGAGATGGCAGGATCAGGACAGTGAGCAGGCAGCAGGAAGATGGCAGGATCAGGACAGTGTGCAGGCAGCAGGGAGATGGCAGGATGAGGACAGTGAGCAGGCAGCAGGGAGATGGCAGGATGAGGACAGTGAGCAGGCAGCAGGGAGATGGCAGGATCAGGACAGTGAGCAGGCAGCAGGAAGATGGCAGGATCAGGACAGTGTGCAGGCAGCAGGGAGATGGCAGGATGAGGACAGTGAGCAGGCAGCAGGGAGATGGCAGGATCAGGACAGTGTGCAGGCAGCAGGGAGATGGCAGGATGAGGACAGTGAGCAGGCAGCAGGGAGATGGCAGGATGAGGACAGTGAGCAGGCAGCAGGGAGATGGCAGGATCAGGACAGTGTGCAGGCAGCAGGGAGATGGCAGGATGAGGACAGTGAGCAGGCAGCAGGGAGATGGCAGGATCAGGACAGTGTGCAGGCAGCAGGGAGATGGCAGGATCAGGACAGTGAGCAGGCAGCAGGGAGATGGCAGGATGAGGACAGTGAGCAGGCAGCAGGGAGATGGCAGGATCAGGACAGTGAGCAGGCAGCAGGAAGATGGCAGGATCAGGACAGTGTGCAGGCAGCAGGGAGATGGCAGGATGAGGACAGTGAGCAGGCAGCAGGGAGATGGCAGGATCAGGACAGTGTGCAGGCAGCAGGGAGATGGCAGGATGAGGACAGTGAGCAGGCAGCAGGGAGATGGCAGGATCAGGACAGTGTGCAGGCAGCAGGGAGATGGCAGGATGAGGACAGTGAGCAGGCAGCAGGGAGATGGCAGGATCAGGACAGTGTGCAGGCAGCAGGGAGATGGCAGGATGAGGACAGTGAGCAGGCAGCAGGGAGATGGCAGGATCAGGACAGTGTGCAGGCAGCAGGGAGATGGCAGGATGAGGACAGTGAGCAGGCAGCAGGGAGATGGCAGGATGAGGACAGTGAGCAGGCAGCAGGGAGATGGCAGGATGAGGACAGTGAGCAGGCAGCAGGGAGATGGCAGGATGAGGACAGTGTGCAGGCAGCAGGGAGATGGCAGGATGAGGACAGTGTGCAGGCAGCAGGGAGATGGCAGGATGAGGACAGTGAGCAGGCAGCAGGGAGATGGCAGGATGAGGACAGCGCACAGGACCAAGTGGTGAGTTAGAAATTAGGCTGTACTTTACTACCATTATCTACTGTATCATCAAGGCAGATATTAGCTTAATAGACAAATATTCATTTCTGAAGGCTGTTGGAGCTGGGGGGACTGAGAGGGCAGGAATTACACCAGACTGCTGGACCAGACCAGGCTGTTTGTAAATGTATAGGCTTATTACTTTTACTAGTATACTACTTCTAGGATAATTCCTGAGAGTTAGCAAAACCAAATTCTTTTGGATAGGGATAAGGATAATGAGATCTTCTGTATTGATTCTCATTTTGTCGCATGTCCAGACCATGACCGTGTGTTGCATACATGTTAGTAAACACCCCTAGCGCATCTTGCACTCTTAACATTGATCCTGGTGGCGACTATTCGTATTGACGCGGTAGCGGACCATAATGGTCATAGAAGTGTTATGAAGGCAGTACCCCCCAATTATGGAGGGGTAATTCGCACTCTGGATACAATTACAACACTAGCCATGTAAACGTATTAATTGGGGAATTCATTTATAAAGGCTTCGTGTGACCGAAAAAGATGCCAAACATTCATAGGCACATTTGTAAGAGGATTTTGGGATTTATAAAGAAAAACGTATGCTGAAAACAACTCGCACGTTTTGTGAACGAGGCTGAAAGGGATGCAGTTTCGACAGAATCCTGTAGAGGGCACTGTGTATGCTAAATTGAAGGCTCCAGGAATGTTGTCGGCATTTCATTTCATTTCATTTTATGGTCACACGGCCATTGGCTCTGAAATTAAACTGTTCTTTTAAATAGAATTGCCACTGCCACTGAGCATCTCCTCTACAAGCAAACACTGGGGTGCCACCAAGACCAGCAGGCTGCTGGTGGCTCTGGGATGCAACCACTACTGAGGCCAGATGAGGGAGCCACTAATGATGGCTTGAAGACATATCAGTGTCAGAATGACATGACATGGCTTGTTTGTTGAACCTTGGCCGGGAATTTGAGAGCACACAGATCCAAGGATGGGGCACATATATGAAACAGAGGTACACCTGTGCAGATTTTGCCTAGGGGCCCTGAAATGACCCAAACATGAAGCTCAGCTTTCCAGGTGCTGAGGGGAAATAGTTTCAGAAAACTTTTATTCTAGGGACAAACTTCTGTGGAGGCAGGACGAGTCACCAGCTTCTCACTTCAGTTATTTACACGCAATGTTCATCTATCAAAGGTAAGACACGTTGTTTGAGATAAATGTAGAACTACAGGATAAATTTACAGTTATACCGCCAGGTGTTTTCATAACAGCTTGCTTATAGTAACATTATCACTAGCAACCATTTCACTCGTTTGACGAGAGAGAACTGACAGACTTTTGTCTCTCATACGTTCCCTGTAATTATGCGCTAAATAATGAATTGTCATGACCGTTATTTGATAATGTGTGTGGTTTTTATGTTGTTGTATGATAAAATCTTGTCGGCACGGTATTGACAGTAATTTTGTGTCACCAATTAGCTAGCATCGCTCACTTGGTAAGAGGCTGAAGCTAGGTTTGCCGCATAGCCTATGTGTCCATGGCTTGTATAGTTTTTTGTCATAACGTTAAAAATTCTTGTCAGTCCGTTTCTGACAAACTTGTGTTGATCAGTGACCTGAGCATCGCTCACATGGTAGAATATTATCTGTCTGAACAATTATAAATTGCACTGACCAGAAAAGCTTGAGTGTTGATAGCATCACAGGCAGAACCATAAATGATTTTTGGTAACATTTTTTTTTGTTTTAGTCATTTTTAAACACATTGACAATGCATTATAATGCATTCATAAAGCATTATAAACATGGCTATATTTCTAAATGGGCATAACAAATTGCCATGTTTATTATGCACTATGACTGCCTTATGAAGCTCTCATCTATAATGCACTATAGATACCTTTGTAATACAGTACAATAGCTGTATTATTCTGAGCATCATAATGCATTATGAAGGTATCTATAGTGCATTCCAGATGAGACCTTCATAAATTATTCATAATGCATAATACACATGGGTATAATGTGTTATGCCTTTTGATAAATAATTATAGCCATGTTTCTAATACTTTATGGATTCATTATTATTAGTTATGGATGTGTTTATAAATTGCTAAAGCAATGGCCTTAAGTAGTGTTACCTGATTTTTGGTTACAAACGTAACATTTTTTGCTGAGGGGCTCTCTAACCCCAAAATGGCCTTAGATGAATTTGCAGAGACAGAATTCTTCTAGAAGGAGTGGGAGGCTGCCAAGAAATGGGTGGAGAAGAAGATGGAGAAAAAGAGGAAAAGGCCAGACTCACGACAAGCAGATTCTGCCGCATGAACCTGAAACAGGGACCAAACAGCTAGCCTGCACATCCACACCGGCTTCCCTGGAATGGCAGGGAAATGCACTTACTGCCCATCTAAAGTGAACCGGAATGAGTTTCAGGCGTCTCCTTTGTTTAAGGCAGAGTGATAAAGATGGGTAAACTTAATAATATTAATTTAGTCATTTTAATGTAATATTTGAATGCAGGCCTTAAATGATCCATATTATTTCAATAAGGCCTCCCTTTAGGGGTATAGTCCATGCTTTTACGTTTGTGTAAAACAAACCTAACAAAGGACGCGGCCGCATGACCCCGCGGCGCCGAACAAAGAAGCACTGTGGGACATACGGCGGCGTCCGAAACAGAATGAGGAAACGAGCACATCGCCCGCCACTGCCCAGAGTCCCGTTCACAAACATCCAGTCTAAACTAGGTGACCTAAGAGCGAGGTTGGGGTTCCAGCGCGATGCAAGAAACTGCAATATATCATGTTTCACGGAAACGTGGCTGACCCCCCTGGTACTGGATCTAGTGGTGACTCCGTCAGACTCTTTCTCTCTTTTTCCTGTTTCATAACTGCTTGCTGTTGGTCATTTAGTACTTGCTCTTTGTCTATGAAACTATGTCAAAAATAAAAAGGATATTTAATTGAAATATTACACGCTGATTTTTTTCCTGGTTAAATAAAATCGATACAGCAGATTCTTTTCTACACACACGACTGCTTTTTTTGTAACTTAATTATGCCATCTAACACGATAGGTTCTCTGTCATAAGAATATTCCAATATGTTGGTTGAGATTATTTAAGCGGTACATCAACAATCCTTGTGGGGGAAATTAATGATAATTAAACTTTGACAAACAAGGGCATAGCTGAAAAATCAGTACACTGCTAGTGAGTTACTGGCAATATAGCATAGAAATTTACTAGTCAGCTGTGCTAAGAATCAGCTAAACTGAAATGGAAGGCTTGTAGTATAAGGGGAAAGGTGAAGGAGAATGTTTTATGTGTTTTAAGTTGATTAAGCACGGAGGAGCACTTCTCTTTCTCACATAGTAAAGGTTCATTCTCTCTTCAAATGATTGCTTGCAAATTTAAGGATCTAGGAAATTAGCTTATATAATATAATATTATAATATAAATATTATATATATATACACTCACCTAAAGGATTATTAGGAACACCATACTAATACGGTGTTTGACCCCCTTTCGCCTTCAGAACTGCCTTAATTCTACGTGGCATTGATTCAACAAGGTGCTGAAAGCATTCTTTAGAAATGTTGGCCCATATTGATAGGATAGCATCTTGCAGTTGATGGAGATTTGTGGGATGCACATCCATGGCACGAAGCTCCCGTTCCACCACATCCCAAAGATGTTCTATTGGGTTGAGATCTGGTGACTGTGGAGGCCATTTTAGTACAGTGAACTCATTGTCATGTTCAAGAAACCAATTTGAAATGATTCGAGCTTTGTGACATGGTGCATTATCCTGCTGGAAGTAGCCATCAGAGGATGGGTACATGGTGATCATAAAGGGATGGACATGGTCAGAAACAATGCTCAGGTAGGCCGTGGCATTTAAACGATGCAAAATTGGCACTAAGGGGCCTAAAGTGTGCCAAGAAAACATCCCCCACACCATTACACCACCACCACCAGCCTGCACAGTGATAACAAGGCATGATGGATCCATGTTCTCATTCTGTTTACGCCAAATTCTGACTCTACCATTTGAATGTCTCAACAGAAATCGAGACTCATCAGACCAGGCAACATTTTTCCAGTCTTCAACTGTCCAGTTTTGGTGAGCTCGTGCAAATTGTAGCCTCTTTTTCCTATTTGTAGTGGAGATGAGTGGTACCCAGTGGGGTCTTCTGCTGTTGTAGCCCATCCGCCTCAAGGTTGTGTGTGTTGTGGCTTCACAAATGCTTTGCTGTATACCTCGGTTGTGACGAGTGGTTATTTCAGTCAAAGTTGCTCTTCTATCAGCTTGAATCAGTCGGCCCATTCTCCTCTGACCTCTAGCATCAACAAGGCATTTTCGCCCACGGGACTGCCGCATACTGGATGTTTTTCCCTTTGCACACCATTCTTTGTAAACCCTAGAAATGGTTGTGCGTGAAATCCCAGTAACTGAGCAGATTGTGAAATACTCAGACCGGCCCGTCTGGCACCAACAACCATGCCACGCTCAAAATTGCTTAAATCACCTTTCTTTCCCATTCTGACATTCAGTTTGGAGTTCAGGAGATTGTCTTGACCAGGACCACACCCCTAAATGCATTGAAGCAACTGCCATGTGATTGGTTGATTAGATAATTGCATTAATGAGAAATTGAACAGGTGTTCCTAATAATCCTTTAGGTGAGTGTATATATATATATATATATATATATATATATATATATATATATATATAATATACAGCTGCAGACTCTTAATGCCACTCTCAGGCCCCTTCCGTTTGGTGGACATATGTGCGGAAAACAAAGAAAGATGTACTTTATCAGTTTCACAAGTTTTCAAAGTAGAGTTGGATGGCACCTTTAACCTTAAAGGCTTGTTTTTGCGGCAGAATGGTCATGCAATTTAGGTTTAACACCAAAAACATGTCCCTGTGCTTGCATCATTTAATGAATTGCCCCTCTATGTTTTTTGCATTGCACTTGAGAACTGAAGAAACCTTTAATTCAATGGCAAGTCCACTACAATTCTCTACATGTACATGAGTTTAACCAATCATTATTTAAGCTAATCAAATTTTGTTTCAAACTTCACAATGTTTTAAATAACCACACAGACACAAACCAAATGCAAAATAATCCACATTTATTTATATCTTAGTCCTATTTAATTCTATGTTATCTTACGTTATACAATCTTATCTTAACCTCATCTTAACTTACTCTATATTAGTCTTATCTTATTCTATGTTACCTTATGTTATACAAAATCTTATCTTAACCTATATTAGTCTTATCTTATTCTAATCTTATGTCATACAAACTTAGGATAAGTTAAGGTTAAACTATCTTAATCTTATCTTATCCTAAGTACTTGTGAGATCTCTCACCTAATTATTTACAGGTTCTATGAAAAACTATTTACATCACACAGATAGCCCATCTCCACAGCCAACTCCAGGACCCCGGGGATGGCACTCAGCTGGTCCAGCGCATCATTAGGAAATATCACCTCAGCTTCATCATCCCAATTGTCAACATACGTGTAGTGAGCCTCTAGGTTTTGGTCCCTCCCCTGCTTGCAGATGGAAATTGCATTTAGAAACTCACTCCAAAACTGAATACACCAATGGTAAGTAAAGCACTTGGCCTCATAGGTCATTTTAGGGTAGTTGCTAAGATAATAGTTATGCAACTTATTGAATCTTTCCATTTTTTCAAAAACAACGGAAGGGGACATAAATGGGGGTGTCGGACCCGTAACCAGCTGAGATGAGGGGTGCGCTGGAACCTGATACGGAGGGGTGGGATGAACCATGTCCGGAGCTGAAGATGGATGTGGGGCTGGGCTTACAGGTGAGACTACGTGTGGTGACGGAGGAGGAGAGTCTGTAAAAAAAGATGGAGATGGAGAGGAGACAAAAGAGGATGGGATGGGTGACGGAACTAAGAAAGAAGTGGAGGAGAAGGTGTTGGAGCACGGCGTCTCCACCGGGTTCGTGGATGAGAAGAGATTCACAGCTGACACGGGGAGAAGTTGCAAATCACCGGTTTATTGTCTGACAGATTGCAATCCGGGAGCGGCCGTCTGACATACATTCAGCATGTACAGGAGGAGGCTCTGCCATATGTATCAGCTGTATCCCTTTTAAAGCCCTTTGGGCATCTCCCCCCCCTTTCTCAGTACCTTCCCTCTACTTGACAACCACATGTGTGACTCTAGCCAGCTCGTAGTTGTCCTTCTGGAAGGCTAAAAGATAAGTAGGGGCCGCTGATATTCTCTGTCGCCCCCCCTATCTGTTCCGATTAGGTAGCCTTGCCTTGCCGGCGCGCCAGTCAGTTGTTGTTTCAGTTAACTGCATTTTTTAGAATGAACCCCCCCCCTTTTCATCATGCCCTGCTTTAAGCTATATTCTCTTTTTCCTCTATTCATTGTATGTTATTTATAATTCTATTTAATCCCACAAAGGCCGGTGAGCAGGGCTCAGGCTCAGGCTCTGACACTGATGGAGTGCGACACAGGATGGTTGCAACCTCGTCGTCACTCTGGGTGAGATCCTCACACGGGATCTTCTCACCCACTTGGGTTGAGTCAAAGGGGTTTGCCAATTTGCTGTTACTGAAGCGTACTAGATTCTGTAAATTTTTTGTAAATGGCCCCTTTTGTTTTTTACACCAATTTCTACGTCCTGACCGGCCTCCCGCCGAATGAATTCCGGGTCGCTGCTCGTGCGGTCGACCGGCTGGTTAGAGGAGCGACATGTGTATCGTATTTTATCGTTCTTGTTGGTTTGTTTTTGTTTTTCTGCGTGCTTCGGTACAGTCTTGCACAAACTGCTTTGCACTTTTAACGGAGCTGCTTCTTTTTTTGAGTTTCTCTCTTATTTTTCCATACTTTTTTCCTCAATACTCACGGAGCGCTCTAGACGCGCTCACTTTGCGCTGTCTCTTTGTTCTAATCGCGCTCACGTTACGTGGCTGCTTGTTACTCCGGACACAATTTTTATTTATTTATTCTTTTAATTATTATTTTATTTATTATTATTATTCCCGGAACATACCCCAGCATGAATATCTGTGAGATTTGTGCATTTTTTTGGACAATTGCATGTACGCATTGGCTGCTTATCTGTGAGTGTGCGTCTTCTACTGGAAACAACCCTCCCGACGGATCGCGGCTCATCTAGCACAGAGATCGCTTAATTCAGCTTGGACTACAGACTCAACACTCCACAGACACGGTCAGCTTTCCAGAGGAAATTCTCCGCGTGAACTCCTCCAGCCAGCATAAATTCACACACAAAAAGGTAACCAGAAGAGGGAAGAAAAAGGGTGGCGTTAAAGCCAGGCTTAAAAGGGAGACCTTTAAACAGCGAGCGCTTCCGTCCATCATCCTGGCTAACGTTCGCTCTCTCCGCAAAAAAACGGATGAGCTGCAAGCTAGCGTTAACCATATGCATGAATACAGAACTGCTTCTATCCTGGCATTTACGGAAACATGGTTAAATGAGAGCGACAACGATGACATGCTACACATTGATGGCTTCACCCCCCCGGTACGTCTGGACCGCGTCAGTGTGCTCTCCGGTAAACATCATGGAGGAGGCGTGTGTCTCTATATTAATTCACGCTGGTGCTCCACAGACATCGAGCTCCTGGCCCTTTCTATCTCCCCAGAGAATTTCCACAACTTTTCCTCATTTTGGTCTACATCCACCCCAAAGCCAACGCCGCCACTGCTACGGAGCACATCATCAACACTCTAAATAAATTTGAACAGTTATCACCGGACTCCCCCAAACTCGTTTTGGGAGATTTCAATCACTGTTCGCTTGACAAGTCCCTCAAAGGATTCCATCAGTACGTCACATGTACCACCCGCATGGGGAAGATTCTGGACAAATGCTATGGTTCAGTCCAGGATGCATACAGATCTCTTCCCCTCCCCCCTCTCGGCTTGGCTGATCGTCATACAATCCTGCTCGCCCCAGCATACACGCCAATCATCAAAAGGGCAAAGAAGGTTGTTACAAACATCAAACAGTGGACAGCAGAAAGCATCCAAACCCTACAAGGATGCTTTGAATCTACAGACTGGGACAATCTTCTTTCTTCCAACAATATACATGAGCAGGTAGACACAGTCTCATCATACATCTCCTTCTGCGTTGACAATATCATCCCATCAAAAACAGTCACCATCTTTGCCAACAATAAACCTTGGATCACCAAAGAGCTCAAGGAAATACTAAACAAAAAGAAAAGGATTTTCTTTACTGGCTCTGAATCAGACAAGAAGGAAATCAACAGAGAAGTCAAACTAGCAATTAAAATGGCAAAACTGAGATACAAAGACAAAGTGGAGCAGAATTTTTCAGAGGGGAACCTCCGCTCTGCTTGGCAGGGACTGAAAACCATGGCCACTGTGAACACAGCTGTCTCCAGTCCCAGAACCATCCACGTTGAGGGCAGCAGCGACACATCACTCCCTGATGACCTCAACTCCTTTTACACCAGGTTTGAGTCAGACAACTCCACTCAGCTCCAGAGTTTAAGATCCTCACTTAAATCAGACAACTCCGCACTCATCTTCAACACTCTGGACGTAGTGAATGCCCTTAAGATGACTAGAGAGAGAAGTGCACCCGGCCCAGACCACATCTGCAGTGGAGTCCTGCGGCATTGTGCTCAGCAACTAGGTGGCGTATTCCGGACCTTGTTCCAGAACTCTATGGACAGCGGCATAGTACCCCGCCTCTGGAAACATTCCACAGTCATCCCCATTCCTAAAAAAAGTATAACCAGGGGAGTCACGTGGGTACCTCAAGCAAGATGGCAGCTCGCTAGATAAGCTCTTACCCACCCGCTAACTTTCTTTTAATTAATGGCGAAGTAGTTGACATTTCGTTGGTAAAATACTTTGATATCGTCCCCGATCCGGATTCTAGGGATTTACTTGCGTTTTTCGACGTGTAACAATGGCGACAACATCTAAATATTTCAAGGAAACAAACCGCATGGCGACTAGAAAGACCCCGCCACTCCCGGAGGCTACAGCAACTTCGAGTTCGCCCGGGAAACAGACTGACGTTGAAGTGAGCCTGGAGACAGTTTTTACCGAAGTTATTAAAATGAACAAGACCCTTCAGTTAGTGGCGGCGGACACAATCGCCATTAAAGGGACAATGACGGAGTTAAATAATACCGTGAACGGACTGCAGGCCCGAATGGGAGAGGCGGAGGGCCGTATCTCGCATTTGGAGGATGTGACGGAGGCGATGGCGGCAGGTAAAGACGCTACAGAAAAGAAGATAAAAACTTTGTGGGATCGTGTTCAAATGCTTGAGAACCATAGTAAAAGGAACAATGTAAGGCTCGTGGGTTTACAAGAGAAGTATGGGACGAACGGTACCTTGGAGAACTGTGTCAAGCGAGTTTTGAGCGAGGGCCTGGGGATCGACATGGAGGGGGAATTCGAAATGGAGAGAGCTCATCGAACGCCGGCCCCAATGCCGAGTGAGGATCAACCTCCGAGACCGGTGCTGATTAGATTTCTGAGGCAGTCAGCACGGGAGAAAGTACTGCGAGCCGCACGTGAACGCCGAGGAATCGAGTGGGAGGATCGTAGAATATCCGTGTTTCCTGATATGACGAGGGAATTGGCTGAGAAAAGGAAGATGTTTTTGCCTGCTAAGAAAGCGCTTCAACAGTTAAATGTGAGATACACGCTTGCTTTCCCTGCTACGTTGAGGTTTACCTGGAAAGGTAGAAATCGTAGCTTTACCAGTATTGAGGAAGCAGTACGCTTCATTGGCACACTGAGTAACGATGGGTCATAAGCAGGTATGCCTAAGATAGTAATGCTTACGGACGTTGAGGAAATTATAACAGTCAACTATGGGCGGATGTTAAGCGCGGGTGGGTTCTGAGCTTTAGAGGATGTGCTGCCCGAGCAGCATGCAGCTGGACAGTGCTGTGACCAGCTGCATGAGGGGTACTCCACGGACCAATAGGAGTTTCTTTTTTGTTGTTGCGTGTTCTATTTGCAACTGTTTTTTGTTTAGGGGTGGAGGTTTAAGGACCAGAGACTGGTCAGAGCTCCCGGTTTGTGTTTTGGGGGAGCATTTTATGTTAACTGATTTTGTTCTTTTCCATACGTTTCTTACAAAAAAAGGTTCGGTCATGACGCAGTTTAATAATGAGAATTCGTTACGTACTGTACTTCATAGGTTACGATGTCAATGTAGGTCTATATATATGGTATAGGGCGCTATGGTGTGGAGAAATATAACATGTATGTCGTGGAACATAAAAGGTTGTGGGAATCCTATAAAAAGAGGCAAAGTTATGACCTATTTGAAACATAACAAGGTAGATATAGCGTTTATTCAGGAAACACATTTTAAAGGGGAAGAGGCTCTAAAATTGAAGTATGGGTGGGTTGGACAGGTATTTCATAGCTCTTTTTCCAGCAAGCGGAATGGCGTCGCTATACTGATACACAAAAATTTAAATTTTGTTCTGACTGGTGAGGTCAGAGATGGTGAGGGTAGAATGGTGTGTCTACAGGCCACGATAAATGGAACTGCGGTGGTGTTATGTAACATTTATGCACCAAATATAGGGGATCCTAGTTTTTTTCACAAATTAAACAAGATTTTAGGGGAACTGGATGGCCAAATAATACTAGCTGGAGATTTTAACCAAGTGTGGGATGCTTTCTTAGATAAAAGTAGATATAGCGGCCAAACATGTCCTAAAGACAGAGCGGCAATTCATATGATGGGCGAAGATCATGGACTAGTGGACATTTGGCGTCTAGTGAATCCACGTGAAAGGGAATACACCTTTTATTCACATTGTCACAAATCCCACTCCAGACTCGATATGTTTTTGATCTCAAACACCTTGACAAAGCAGGTCACATACTGCAAAATAGGTGCTATCGCTTTATCGGATCATGCTGCCGTGATATTAGGAATTGATATTAGCTGTGACAAGGAGAGAAAAGGCAGATGGCGGTTAAACACCTCACTGCTGTCCCATGAGGCCTTTAGTTTATCATTAAAAGAGGATCTGCAGTCTTTCTTTGAAATTAATACTGGAAGTACAGATAAAAGATCGACGGAATGGGAGGCCTCTAAGGCATACATTAGAGGGAAAATAATAGGGTACGCATCTAGAAGGAAAAGGGAGGATCATGACAGATTACAGGAATTAGATAATAAAATAAAAAATTGTGAACAAGAATTATCTCAGTGCTTCTCAGATCAGTTATATCAAGATATTTGTAAACTTAAATTTGAATTACAGGAAATTTATAATAAAAAGGTGGAATACGCCTTATTTAGATTGGGGACTACTTTTTATGGGGAAGGGGAGAAAACTGGTAAGCTGCTTGCTAGACAGTTGAAACAAAGGACTACATGTAATTTAATATCAGCTATTAAGAAAGGAAACACAATAGTAACGTCAACGGAGGAGATAAACGATGTATTACGGAAATTTTACGAAGAGTTATATACCGCGGACATTAATCCTAAACAGGAAGAATTGCTTAGTTTCTTCTCCAGACTTAAAACGCCTACATTGTCCCCAGAGGAGATGTATATGTTAGAAGGCCCAATCACGGAACTTAAAGTCAGACAAGCTGTATCTGTTATGCAGAATGGAAAATCAGCAGGGATAGATGGGTTTCCTGTTGAATATTATAAACAGTATGTAGATTTACTTGCACCCATTTTAACAGAAGTATATAATGAGGCATATGCTAGTGGATCTCTGCCCCCGTCTTTTAATGATGCTCTAATATCGGTGATTCCTAAGAAAGATAGGGACCCC
This sequence comes from Paramormyrops kingsleyae, assembly GCF_048594095.1. Classification (NCBI taxonomy): domain Eukaryota; kingdom Metazoa; phylum Chordata; class Actinopteri; order Osteoglossiformes; family Mormyridae; genus Paramormyrops; species Paramormyrops kingsleyae. The sequence continues at coordinate 1,549,140 of NW_027325967.1, read as the reverse complement.
ACCGAACCCTCAAATTATCGGCCAATAAGTCTCATCAATGTTGATTGCAAGATCCTTAGTAAAATTCTTGCTTTACGGCTAGAGAAGGTACTATCCAGCATTATAAACATGGATCAAGTGGGATTTATGATGAATAGATCATCAACGGATAACATGAGAAGGTTACTTCATTTAATTTGGCTAAACAGAGAAAAATCTGACCCGATTGTCGCTCTCTCACTTGATGCGGAGAAGGCGTTTGATAGGGTGCACTGGGAATTTCTATTTACAACGTTATCAAATTTTGGGTTTGGGCCTTGTTTTATCAAGTGGGTTCGAACATTGTATAAGGCCCCTAAGGCGTGCGTGTTTACTAATGGTAAAGTTTCTCCGTCTTTTGACCTCACCAGGGGGACGCGTCAGGGATGCCCGCTGTCACCATTATTGTTCAATATTACACTGGAACCTTTGGCCATGGCCATTAGGGCTAACGCAAATATTTCAGGCGTTCAAGGGGGCGGCACAGAACACAAGTTGTTCTTATATGCCGACGACATTTTGGCTTTGGTAAAAGATCCAGATAAATCCTTACCTTACTTAATGGAGACGGTTCAATCCTATTCTATGGTGTCTGGATATAAAATCAACTGGACAAAGTCAGAGGCGGCGCCTATATCCGGAATATGTAATGCAAATATGGTAACTAAATTTGGCTTTAGATGGATTCCGAGTGGGATAAATTATTTGGGTATCAAGGTAAGCAGGGAGTTGGAAGAGATCCCCATGCTAAATATGGCGCCACTTTTACAAAATATAAGAAATAATTTTGATAAATGGGGGAAAATTCAGTTAACTTTATGGGGGAAGGTAAATGTAATTAAGATGGTGGTCTCACCTCAGTTTAACTATTTGCTTATGATGCTGCCGCTTACAATACCACAATCGGTGTTTACTCAATACGGTATGATGGTTAAACATTTTTTATGGAGCGGAAAAAGGCCTAGGATAAAGCTTAGTAAATTATGTGCGCCTCGTGATAAGGGAGGGTTGGGATTACCAGATCCTCGGCTATATCAGATATCATTCGAAATGGCCAAATTAGCCATGCATTGGCACAATACTACTCAATTAGAATGGGTTACTATTGAAAAAACTTTGTCATGGCCATATAGCCCTATCGAACGCCTGTCTCAGAGTTCGGATATGATCACAAATCCTGTTATGAAGCACTCGAGAGAGATATGGGCAAAGATTCACAAGATGTATAAATTATCACATTGTAAGCAACCATACTCTTCCCTGTGGTACAATTCGGCTATTAGTATTGGGAAATCACCAATATACTGGAAGAAATGGCATATGAGTGGTTTGTGTACTGTGACTGATCTGTTTGACCAAGGTGTATTTATGTCTTATAATAATCTCGTACAGAAGTATGATTTAAAGGGGAAAGATAATTTTTGGAAATATCTTCAGATTAGAAATTGTGTTCTCACCAAAATTCAGCGCATAGATGGGAATCATATCTTGGATTTTCTGACACTGCCCCATTTTCGGATGAAAGCCTCTGTATTCTACAGGACTACCAACCATTTGCTTAGTAATGATTGCCTTAATATAAAGACAATATGGGAGAAGGATATTGGGACTGTTATTGGGGACGAGGAGTGGAAACGAATTTTGTCAAATACTGGCAAATATATAAGAGAAGCTAAAGGACAATTTACACAGTATAAAATTACACATAGGTTTTATTTGACGCCTCATAGGCTTCATAGAATGGGTTTGACTGATAATAATGTTTGCTGGAAATGTCAAAAGGACATAGGTACTTTTATTCATTGTATCTGGGACTGCCCACTTATTCGGCCTTTATGGCGCCAAACTTTGAATATTATGAGCAAATGGCTTGGAAAGACAATACCATTTTCACCAAGGCTGTGTCTATTGGGTGACAGGGAGCAGATGCCAAATCTTACAAAGGGAGGGTTCTCTGTGATTATGGTGGGGGTCTCTGTGGCGGCTAGAGTTATTTTGAGACGTTGGAAGACTCCCGACACCCCAGACTTAAAAGAATGGGTCATTATGATGACTAAGACAGCTGCGTACGAACGTTTGCTCTACAAACTGCATTCTAAGAATACAGCAGGGGTTCGGGAGGGTACTCCGGTTTGGGAAGACTTTTGGTCTTTTATATCTCTGTCTTCACAAGTGACACAGTAACTTCTCATATTGTTATTATTTTTATTTTTTATTTATTTTTTTTTTTGGTGAGATTATTTACTTCTCCCTCCTTAATTAATTAATTAATTAATTAATTACTGTCCCGTTTGAACCTGTTGGTTATAGCCACTGTGCACTTTCTGCCCTGATGTGTAGTACCTGTAAAATTTGTAACCTGTTTTGGATGACACTGTCATGTACCGAATGAAAACAATAAAAACTTGAATTATAAAAAAAAAAAAAAGTATAACCAAAGTTCTGAATGATCTTCGGCCCGTGGCTCTCACCTCTCTAGTGATGAAAGCCATGGAAAGGGTCGTAAAACACCACATCATCAGAACAACTAACCCCTATATGGACCCGCTTCAGTTTGCATATCGCACAGACAGAGGTGTTGACGACGCAAAATCATTCATTATAGACACCATGCATAAACATCTGGAGCAGCCTAACTCATCAGTTAGACTCTTGTTTGCCGACTTTTCCTCAGCATTCAACACTCTGCAACCCCACATCCTGGCTACTAAACTCTCCCTCAACTTTCATCTGGACAACCAGTTAATCCTGTGGATATTGGACTTTCTGACCAACAGATCACAGAGGTAAACAATACTCTCTCTGACCTCCGTTATACCTCTACCGGGTCACCACAAGGATGCGTGCTGTCTCCTCTGCTCTTCATCTTATACACGGATGACTGCAGAAACACACAGCCCAACTGCCATCTGGTGAAGTACGCTGATGACTCCATCCTCCTGACTCTGCTGTCAGGCCCCTCACACAACCATGGTCACGCTCTGCAGAAGTTTGTGGGCTGGTGTGACACCTCATGTCTGGAACTAAACGTGACTTACTCCAACAAGCAGAGAGACCTGGCTGCAGCAGTTACCACCTTCATCCATGGTAAACCAGTAGAGCTAGTCCAGGAGTATAAATATCTGGCCACCATCTTTGACCATCTGCTGAAATTCTCCTCCAACACAGAGGAGATTCTTAGGAAGTGTCATCAGCGGCAATACCTCCTTAGGAAGCTCAATTCCTTTGGAGTCAGGAAAGACATTTTACGGTCCTTTTACTACTCCTTCATAGAGAATGTCATCTCATTCTCCATCATCTGCTGGTTCCATTCCACCAGCATGCAGCACAGAAATCAGCTACAGAGCACTGTCAGCATGTGCTCTAAGATTATTGGTCTGCCCTTGAGATCCATATCACACATCTGCGACCAGCAGACACACAGGCTAGCACTCAAAATCATTAAAGACCCATCACACCCGCTGAACTCTGCCTTTGAGTGGCTCCCCTCCAAACGTCGGCTCCGATGTCCCGGTTGCAGGACACAGAGGAGGAGGGCCACCTTTGTTCCTAAAGCTGTCCTTCTTTTGAATTCCTGACACCCCCCCAAACCCACCATTATCACCTCACACTCCCACCTCCCCTCCCCCTACAATCCAGACCTCCTCTGATCTGAGTCTCTCATCTCTCTCTTTTTTTTTTCCCACTTTCATCATCATGCATCTTATTGCCTCTGTACTTTAAGCTTTATTTATTTTGTTCATAGTTCATTATGTGTGTGTGTCATCTGTTGTGTTACTACTGTTATTTGTGTGCGTTGCTCCTCTGTGCCTTTTAAATTGCCCCTCGGGGACAAATAAAGTCTTTTGAATTGAATTGAATTGAATTGTATTTCTACGGCGTCCTGAGCCCTGCTGACCCCTGCTGGTTGCCACCGGGGTGGGAGTAGACGCAGTGGCGGCAGACATGGTCATGGAGCTGGGTGCCGGCGGCCCAGTGCGGCATTTCCTCCGACGGCCTCCACTACTGGTGCTGGTTCGTCCTTTGGGGTTAAGGTCACATTCGATCTTCCTTCTTCCTCATACTTTTTCTACCTCCAGCTGAGGTCCATGCTTAGGGCCTGTAATATCTCTTTTTCCTTGCTTCTTCCTCTTCACCCGCTGTGCAGATTTGCTCTGTCCTTTCACCTGTTTCTAAGCCCGTGTCCTGTCTCTATTCTCTCCTCTGCAGATCCTCTCATAAACCTCTCCCCATGATTTCTGTCTGGCAGGGGGAGCTCTCTCCAAACCCTGTCCTATCTTGGAGTGTTATTTTTCATAATATTAAAAACTGCTCTAAAAATCCCAATCACCAGCAAACACAATTTAAGTTTCTTCACAGGTTGTACCCCACTCCCCGGAAATGCCATCTCATGGGCTTAGAGCCTGACCCCATATGTCATTTTTGTCCCCTTCAGGTCCCTGGTACCTTTCTCCATATGTTCTGGGACTGTCCTCCAGCGCCTGCTCTTTGGGATTATATGGCCAGATCTCTCTCATCAGTTCTTTCCTCTCCCATCCCTCTGTCTCCCGTGGTCCTTCTTCTCCTGGACTTCTCTTCTCTTCTCTCTCTCGCTTCCAGCGGAGGCTCCTGATATCCGCCTCCTTAGCGGCTAAGTTGTTATTAGCCTCTCGTTGGAAGTCTCCTGATCGTGCCATTCCCACTGTCTGGAAGTCTCCTGATCGTGCCATTCCCACTGTCTGGAAGTCTCCTGATCGTGCCATTCCCACTGTCTGGAAGTCTCCTGATCGTGCCATTCCCACTGTCTGGAAGTCTCCTGATCGTGCCATTCCCACTGTCTGGAAGTCTCCTGATCGTGCCATTCCCACTGTCTGGAAGTCTCCTGATCGTGCCATTCCCACTGTTTGGAAGTCCACCTTCCTTGATCTGCTTCTGCTGGAACTCTCTGCAGCCTGGATTAACAACTCGTCTGGTTCTACGATCCAGAGCTGGCTCCATGACGTGCAGCTGGTAAAGGACTGGCTGTGGGTCACGTCCTGAGGCCGTATTCCTTGTTTTTTGTTTTGATTTTTACTTTCCTAATTTTGACATTTCTTACTGATTTAAGTATGTTATTTCTTTTCTCCTCAGTTTTTAGCTGCACTCTTTGGGGCTGGGTGCTGCCGGTGACCACTGTTGGTCCTTTGTCTCTTTTCCTTTGAGGTGCTGTCTCAGAGTGTATTGGGGGGGGGGGGGGGGGTCGAGTGTGTTTTGTTCTGTTCCGTCGTGTTCTTTGTTATAAAATCTCCAATTAAAATTTGATCACAAAAAAAAAAAAAGAAAAAGCAGAAATCCTAGTTTCGATAACTTGAGAGTGAAGATGCAATCCCTAATACTAATAATGCAATTTATGGAAATTGAAAGATATATAAATGATTTTACTTAATAGTCAGTTCCTGATGTCAGCATTTGGATTGAGCAAGCTGCTATATTTGGTGCACATGAACCTTTCCAGCGTTGTTTTTCGCTGTTGTTCTGCATATCAGGGAATCTGTGCACCAACTGTCATGTTTTTATAGGTCAAGTTCCCCTGTTGAAACGCAGGCGGCCCAATTCAAGACCAGCGCATAAGTCTCCCAAGCCTATATTTCCTGTATCCAATAAGATGGCAGAATTTTTCTCAATGTGCAATACTGACTGCCAAGTGTGATATCTGTGATGTAGTTTTGTTGTAGAGTGACATAAGGATTCAGTTTAATTAAATGTGCTGTCCCCTGTCTTTTTAATCCCAAAGGACGAACCAGTACCAGTAGTGGAGGCCGTCAGAGGAAATGCCGCACTGGGCCGCCGGCAGCCAGCTCCATGACCATGTCTGCCGCCACTGCGTCTACTCCCACCCCGGTGGCAACCAGCAGGGGTCAGCAAGGCTCAGGACGCCGTAGAAATACAGCGGGAGGCCGGTCAGGACGTGGAAAGAGGTGTAAAAAACAAAAGGGACCATTTACAAAAAATTTACAGAGTCTACTACGCTTCCATAACAGCAAATTGGTAAACCCCTTCAACTCAACCTAGGTGGGTGAGAAGATCCCGTGTGAGGATCTCACCCAGAGTGACAACGAGGTTGCAACCATCCTTCACTGAGCTCTCATCGGAGGCGGACGCACTTCTCTCCCTCTCCCTCCCCTTATCTTCCCTGCTTTGCTTCTCTCGTCTCGTCTAGTCTACTGTCTTACTGTCTATACTTGAGAGACTCTCTCAGCCCTGCTCTTCAAAACTAAGGAAGTTATGGATTTGATCAACTGGTCTCTCAACGCAATTGACACCATCTTCTCGACGAGAAGCCCAGGTTCAGGGGAACCTGACTGTTCTGCAGGAACATGCGCAGCTGGCTACACGATGGACGGATGGGAGAAGTGGAGGGTCGTGTGTCTGGCAGCTCTTTCCGTGGAGGACATCGAAGACATTTAGGGACCTGAAGGGGACAAAAATGACATATGGGGTCAGGCTCTAAGCCCATGAGATGGCATTTCCGGGGAGTGGGGTACAACCTGTGAAGAAACTTAAATTGTGTTTGCTGGTGATTGGGATTTTTAGAGCAGTAATTTGAAATCAATACGCTAGATGGCAGACTTCCGAGAATTTCAATCCGGGTTTTGAAGCCTTTCTATATACATAAATATTCCGTTCACCATGCACGTTTTAAACGTCAAGTAACCACGATTGTATTTCTTTCCTGTTTATATGGCATTGTGTATTATACCAGATTTACAATAAATTAAAAAAGACATACGTTAATAAACAGCTGTTGTAGGTTCTTGTGTTTCTTAATGAAGCTTAGCTTGACGCTCGAAAGATTCTCCCGTCCCGATCCACTGCATTAAAACTCCAAGAAACTGCTTTGCAAAATTAACTGTTTACTTAGAGCCTTTTACCAATATCACAAACATAAGATTTTATCCACAAAATAAAATAAAATAAATAAATACATTTATATCCAAATTCAAGAGCAATCTTTTCAGGAGGTCAAAAAACTATTTCGCTCCAATCTAACCTCTTCCCCTAACCACGTGACCCCGCCCTCCTTATCATATGAAAAGCATTTAGGCTCCTACATTTCCGGCCCCTAATTGTCAACAATACCATTGAAACAATTACTCAAAATTTAAACCGAAGGAGCCTAATGATATACTAATTATCTTATTAACTTAGTCAAAGCTGAATAACTTTAGCTTTAATATAGTCCATAACTACATTATCTCAAAATCAGGCAATTCTTCTGAACAGTCCATCAATTATCCTCAGACACTTGCAGCAGACACAGCTTTGTTACTGGCCGCAAAAGTTCATTGGTCCTGGTCTTGACCTTCACCTGACGAACAAAGCCTTTCTGGTCAGTAAAGGTCTCTATGATTCTTCCAAGCGGCCAGGAATTTCTGGGTGACGTATCGTCCACAATCAACACTACATCACCGACACAGAAGTTTCTCTGGGGCGTAGACCATCGTTGACGCTCTTGGAGCTGTGTGAGGTACTCTCTGCACCAGCGCTTCCAGAATATGTCAGCGAGGTACTGGACTTGTCTCCATCTTCGATTTGCGTACTGATCATCTTTACTGAACAATCCTGGAGGCAGCTCAGGCTTGACTTTCAGTAACAAAAGGTGATTAGGCGTTAATGCTTCTAAGTCATTAACGTCTGAAGATGCGTTTGTGATGGGTCTACTATTTATGATGGCCTCAGCTTCACACAAAACAGTATGTAGACCTTCTTCATCCACAAGCTGTTCCTTTATGGTGACATTCAGAATCTTTCTCACGGAGCGGATCAGCCGCTCCCATGGTCCTCCGTGGTGAGATCCTGTTGGAGGACTGAAGTGCCACTGGATACCTTTCTGTTGCAAGTGTTTTTCAATTACACTGGTATTCCACTCACTTATCATTTTTTTTCATCTCATTGTTAGCTGCCCGGAAGTTAGTTCCATTGTCTGAATACATTTCTTTGACCTGTCCTCTCCTTGCAAGGAATCTTCTAATTGCATTGAGACATGCATCAGTGTCCAGTGAAGATGCAACTTCAAGGTGCACTGCTCGTATGACAAGGCAAGTAAAAATAACTCCGTACCTTTTTACATGGCCTCTTCCCCTTTTCACACCAAACGGGCCAAAGTAGTCAATGCCAACCTTTGTAAATGGAGGATCGTCAGGCAGAACCCTGCATTTTGGCAAATCTGCCATGAGTTGCTTGCCAGCCGTCCCATGCAGCTTCTTACAGGTGATGCACTTAGACAAAATTCTCCTAATGACCCCATTTGCTCCAGGTATCCAAAATCTCTGTCGCAATCGAGCCAACATGTGATTTCTTCCTGCATGTGCTGTAACATCATGAATATGTCTCAGAACAAGACTTGTGATGAATGAATCCTTCGGCAGGATGGCTTGCTGCTTGGAGTCAGCTGGCATTGATGATCTGCTCAACCTGCCTCCCACCCTCATAACTCCATCGTGCAGTACTGGATTCAACTTATGCAATGAACTACTTTTCTTTACCCTTTGTCGTTCCTTTAGCATTTCCAAGTCCTCTCCAAATCTTTGCCTTTGGGCGTACTTCACGATCTCCTTCTCAGCTTCGGTCAGATCCTCACAAGTTAGGTGTGTTCCCTTATAATTTTTCTTGAGTTGATCAATTTTTTCCCTGCTTGAGATACTTAGTTCTGTTTTCCTTGCCATCAATTCCTTCAGCAGATTTTTAAATTTCAAAAACCATGCTATGGCACGTTTCAGTTTTGTCCAAGATGAGTAGTACATCATCAACTGGTCCAATGCACCCTTGGGTTTTTGAGTCTGAACGACATGTGACAGAACAACTCTTTTGACCTCTGGGTCATCTACATTTACTATGCCAGAGTCTGGATTCTTAGGCCACTGGTCTTCTGTGCAGAGCAGAAAACTTGGTCCAGAGAGCCAGCTGTCATTCCTCAAAAATGCTTCAACAGTTTGTCCTCTGGAGACATGATCTGCTGGATTCAGGTTGGTGTTGACATATCTCCACTGCGAAGCTTGAGAGTGCTCCAGGATGGCTGACACTCTATTAGCAACGAATGTCTTGAATCTGGCGCTTTCACTATTCAAGTATTTCAACACAACTGTGCTATCTGTCCAATAGATTGAGTCTTGAAGCTCTAATTCAAGCTCTTTCTTCAACTGTTTATCCATTTTGACTGCAACTGAGGCTGCAGTTAATTCCATTCTAGGTATACTGGGAGATTTTAACGGTGCCACTCGGGCCTTTGCCATCATCAGAGTGGACTGAGTCATGCCAGTTGACGAGCGCAGCACAAGGTAGCTTGTTGTTCCATAAGCATCTTCACTCGCATCAGCAAAGTGATGCAGCTGAGCGAAGACTAGTGTACCAAACTTCTTAGCTTTGATACATCTGTTAACGCCAAAATCCTCTAGCCGTGACAAGTCAGAAGCCCACTTTGTCCAATCTTTAATGACATCATTTGGTAGACTTTCATCCCAGCTGTATTTCTGTCTACATAAATCTTGCAGAATTCTCTTGACAGGCAGAACTACTGGAGCTATAAACCCCAAAGGATCAAATATGGAGCTTACAAAGGAAAGCAAGCCTCTCCTGGTGTGTGGTCGATCCTTGAGATTGATCTTGAACTTGAATTGGTCCGTCTCAGCACACCACTGAATTCCCAGTGCTCTCTCCACCGGTAAATTGTCCATATTCAAATCCAGATCTTGAAATCCCTGGGCTTTCTCATCTTCAGGAATTGAATTAAGCAACTTCCTGCTGTTGCTTGACCATTTGTTTAGCCGAAAACCACCTTTTGCCAACATATTCCGCAAGTTGGTACACAGAGTGACTGCTGTGTCTTCATCAGCTGTTGACTTAAGGCAGTCATCCACGTAAAAATTTTTCTTTACCGTTTTGGCGGCTTCTTGTCCAAATTCGTCTTCAAAATCGGCTGCGCATTTCTGTAGCGCAAAGGTTGCAACACTTGGTGATGATGTTGCACCAAAGATGTGAACCAGCATCTTGAATTCAACAAGCTCTTTTTGATAATCCCCCTGTGGCCACCAGAGAAATCTCAGTAGATTTGTATCATCATCTTTGACTCCTACTTGATAAAACATAGCCTCCACATCGGCCATGACGGCAATGGTTTCTTGCCTGAACCTTGTGAGAACCCCCAGCAGTGAACTTGTTAGGTCTGGTCCTTGTAGTAGTTGCTGATTTAGCGATGTTCCTCCAAAGCTTGCTGCACAATCAAAGACTACACGCAGCCTTTGCTTGACAGGATGTCTAACTCCATGATGAGGCAGATACCAAGTTCTTCCTCCAATTATTTCACATTCAGCATTGGCTATTTTCACTGCATAGCCTTTCTTGACAATGTCCTCCATGAATGCAACATATTCTGCATGATACTCAGCATCTTTAGAAAACCTCTTTCGCAAGTTCAATGCTCGTTGCTCCGCGACTGATCTGTTGTTTGGCATACACAACAGTTTGCTTCTCAATGGAAGGCAAATCGTATAATGACCATCTTTCAGTTGTGATGACTGAGATACCATGCTAATAAACTGTTGATCTTCCTTGGACATTTCAACATTTTCATTTTGCCCAGCATCAGGAAAGTCCAGCTTGAACTGTTGATGCCAAAGCTCTTCTAACCTAGCTACTGAGATTCGGTTTGCCGTGACTGCTGCCAATCTATCTGTTTTCAGTCCATCATTTCCTCCTCTAAGAGGTCCATTTACCGTCCAGCCCAAAACTGTTTTCACGGCATATGGTCCATTATCCACGCTGCTCACCACCTGAAGAGGCTCCATTGCCTTAGGCACGTTTGCTCCTATGAGTAATCCAACATCTGCTTCTACAGTTGGTAATTTCACATCCTTTAAGTAAGGCCAGCTGATGACATCCTCTTGGCGTGGGATATTATCCATAGTTACAGGAATGGCCTTTTGCGAAAACACTTCTGAAAGTTCAATAAACTGGTCACCCTCTAAGCTACTGATTTCCAGTCCTGTCACAATGTGCGTATTCACCACAGACTCGTTTCCCATCGTTCGCAATGAGATGCTTGTGTGGCGTCCTTTCATGTTCAGTTTATTTATCAGTGACTCTGTAGCAAAGGTAGCGGAGCTTCCAGGATCCAGAAATGCATACGTTGTTACCATCTTTGTGCCTTTACGTGCCTTGACCAGTACTGGAACAATTGAAAGAAAACAATCTTCTTTACCGGCCCCGGTGACGCCACAGATTTCTGCCATTTGAACAAGGGCATTAGTTACAGATGGCTGATCTTGACTTACTTTGGCTGCATCTCCCTTTGAGTCCTTGAACGTAATGTGCAGCAAGGTGGGATGCAATCGAGAACATTCTTGACATTTAGTCTTGTCTCTACAACTGCTACTTATATGGCCATGTTTCAAGCATGCAAAGCACAAGCCTTTATCTTTCAAAAATTCAAGCTTTTCTTTGTGTAACTTACTTTTGAATCCTTTACAGGTCGTGAAGCTGTGCTGCTCTCCATTACAATAAAGGCAAGGTTTGCTGTTAGCATCCGCTGAGACAGCCTTTGTTTGTGATGTTGTAACTTCCTCATTTTCCTTACATTTGTTTTCTGTTGATGAGGCGATGGATGTTGTGAATACCCTTTTTGTTTTATGTGTCTCTTCATGTCGTGGTTTTGGTTTTTGTCTGACTGAATCCTTTGCGTTTAGGTTGGTTTCCTTTATGTTTCCATATAGGGGATGCAACAAGTACTTGACTTGCTTATTAACAAAGTCAACAAAGTCCTTGAACTTTACTCTTTTCTTTGTTCTTTCTTGTAGGTCACAGGCAAATTTTCTCCAGGATTCTTTGAGTTTGTATGGGAGTTTGTTAGCTAATGCCTTTATGTTAGCTGTATTATCCAAGTCTTCCATGTAGCAAATATCTATCATTGTGTTGGAGCAACCGGTGAGAAATAATGAAAAAGACTGTAGAGCCACACCATCTTCTGCCTTGATTGTTTGCCAGTCCAAGGCCTCCTTTATGTAGGCCTCTGCTAGGCTGTAATCATCACCAAAAAATTCCTTTAACATTTGTCTTGCTTTGGTATAGCCTGATGAAGGTGGCATGTGAACACAGCTCTTTACCAACTCATGCGGCTGTCCACTTGTGTATTGCAGCAAAAACTGTAGACGATCACGATCATCATCAGTGCGGCTTTCAATCCCATGTTCAATCGATCTAATAAAGGATTTATATTCCAATGGGTCGCCTTTGAATGTTTTAATGGTGAGATCAGGAAGCAATGCTGCCTTATGATTCTTCACTAAATACTCTGTGACACTGGCTTGTTGAGAAATAGCCTTGCACAAACTGTCAAGCACTACTTCACCACTGCTTTCCCTATTTGCATCAACTGAGACTCCCTTGGTTGCTGCTAGACAATGGTGATCAACTGAATCAAGCTGAGAATGATTCAATGCAGGTGTAACATGCTTTGATGATGTAAAAAGGATACCTTTCATCTCTTCTTTGCCTTCAGATATACCAGATTCACAACTACTAACGTTTTCCTGCATGTCTTCATACTTTTGCAAAACTTCTAATTGTGCCTCTGACTCAGCAATAGCTGTCTGAATTAAATGCATTTCCTTTTTAGCCCTCATTCCAGCTTCCTTTCGCCTTTGCTCTACTTCAAGCTGTGCTTCCTCCTCTTCTATGGCCAACTTTTCCATTACCGCTGCTGCCCTAGCCTTTAAGGATGCACGTTCTATTTCTGCTCTAATTTTCATTAAAGACGTTGATGTCACGCTAGTGCATTGTGAACTGGACCTTTTAGAGCGTTTTGCGGATGACTTTGAGTACACAGACTTATCAGTTCGAACCCTTTCATTTTCCTTAGCACGCTCAGTGCGCTCCATGACACCTTTCATCCAGTTTTCACATTTCCAAAAGAAATCATTCATTGATGCATGCTTCGGCTCAAACCAATTCTTCTGATTATCCAAAAATTCTTCTTCACTCACGAAACGTTGTAATATATTATTTAAATCCGTGAATTGTTGCTGCAAACCACTGAATTCGACTCGCAGCTTATTCTTAACAACGTCAGCGTTTGCATCATCGGTCATTAATTCTTCAATTTGTCTCATCATGCTAGTTAGTTGGGCTAGCTTGCTCTTACGTGCTTGTATTTGTCTGGACTTGCGCTCTTCCATAGCCTTTTCGGTCATTTTTACAGTTCGTTTTTCTTCTTGCTGTTCCATGTTAACCGGGCTTCTTTATGTTTTGTGTTAACCGTTCCACATTCACAATAATTAGCTGAAATGCTAGCGCTTAACTTTTTACTGCGTTTCACTTCGTATTTCAGTAGAAAGGAAAAGAAAGCCTTTTCTTACCGTTCGAGTTAGCAAGTAGCAGCGCGGCCAATCCGTTGCAACTTACGCCCGTCGCCTTTCTTTCCAAATTAGTCGTCAAGTCGTTCAAATATTTCCTTGCAATCGTTCTCTATATCCAGCCAATCCTTTCCAAATCCAATAATCCTTGGAGAGCAAGTTTTTTGACTAAAATGTAGGTTCTTGTGTTTCTTAATGAAGCTTAGCTTGACGCTCGAAAGATTCTCCCGTCCCGATCCACTGCATTAAAACTCCAAGAAACTGCTTTGCAAAATTAACTGTTTACTTAGAGCCTTTTACCAATATCACAAACATAAGATTTTATCCACAAAATAAAATAAAATAAATAAATACATTTATATCCAAATTCAAGAGCAATCTTTTCAGGAGGTCAAAAAACTATTTCGCTCCAATCTAACCTCTTCCCCTAACCACGTGACCCCGCCCTCCTTATCATATGAAAAGCATTTAGGCTCCTACAGCTGTCATGAAATGCTCGTATCGTCTTGGTCTCGCCAGCACATGAAATGTCTAAAGAATTTGCTTCTATAACACGATTGCTATGAATCAACACATAAATAATGACTCGTATAAATAGATTTACACTGCTCATAATCCAAACTATCATATTGATCTACATACAGAAGTTCGTGATACTGGATTAAAAAAAAAATTTTCTATTATTATTGATTATTATTAAGTATTGATTGGTTACACTTAGCTGTCTATGCATCTATGTTATACTGACAGTGAAATACTCTCCAATGTACCACTCTCACTGCTAATATACAGGGGAAACCAATCTGCCCAGTGGCCAGGCAAAATGGTTCCCCCTGCTATAAGGAATAAGCAGTAATTCCCAGGCACTGTATTGAGCACACTGATCTGTCTATAGGTCCATGTGATACTGGCAGTGAAATACTCTCCAATGTACCACTCTCACTGCTAATATACAGGGGAAACCAATCTGCCCAGTGGCCAGGCAAAATGGTTCCCCCTGCTATAAGGAATAAGCAGTAATTCCCAGGCACTATATTGAGCAGACTGATCTGTCTATAGGTCCATGTGATACTGGCAGTGAAATACTCTCCAATATACCACTGTCACTGCTAATATACAGGGGAAACCAATCTGCCCAGTGGCCAGGCAAAAAGTATAATCTTAAATAACTTGTTAAGAACAAGTATATATAGCCATGGAAAAAATTTAGAGATCACTTCACTTTTCTTCGTGTTCATTGCTTTTACAATTTGTTGGAGTGTGTCTGTATAAAATGTAAATGTTACTATTGTTCTATACACTATTGACCACACCCAGTTCAAAATTGCAAATTTAAAAAAAGGTTTGGAAAAAATAATAAATAGCAAATGTATATAATGTATTATACTTAGGAAATGACAAACTAAACAACACATATATATATATATTAGGGCTGTCGAAATTAACGGGTTAACGCGGATTAATCCATCATCATGATTAATCTGATTAAAATTTTTTACGCAATTAACCCATCTGCAGTGCAGAATGACTCTAAATCCCTGAAATGTCTCTGTCAACCCATTTCGGCCAGTTTTAGTGCATTCCATTTGCCCTGGGAACTCGTATTCCGAGTTGTATTCTGGAGTTTTGAAGCCGGAAGTGACAACATATGCGCTCCCGTTTCTCGGAGATCCGAGAAATATCTCGGAGCAGCACAGAGGATCCCGAGTTCAGAATCCAAGATGGCTGCGCCTTTTATCAACAGAAGGGAAAGTTGTAGTTTTATACTGTTTAAGCACTACTTCTCATTTATGGCTCATTAAATCAGTCGCACAAATTATACCGTCCAACTTATCTGTGGACGTGTTGCTACGGAGTTTTATACGTAAAGCACCGCGCGTAATGTGTTAACTGATATTGCTAATAATGGCAATTAACTGGGCTAGAATTGGATTTCATGATTAGTCGGATTATTTGTCGGATTTACGGTAGTTCGGGCTAATTGTAAGTGAACGAAGATAAACTGAGGTACCTTAAATATGACAAGTTGTCCGGCTCAGAAAAAATCTTGCTTTTTGATATGGGTTCATGGTATTGCACTTCTGTGGCAGATGGAATGCATCCGACTCGTGTTCAAGATGTTCAATAAACATGTTAAGTGCATATATATTCCCTTTTTTCTTGAGTCCGTTTGCTCATGTAAAATGAATTGTGATTAATATAGATTAAAAATGAATGATATTTAATCGTGATTAATCTAAATTAATCCACAGCAACCCTGTGATTAATCTGATTAAAAATTTTAATCGTTTGACAGCACTAATATATATATATATATATATCTAACCTTGTGTACAAATTCCCTTCCCTGATCTGTCAGAATCCTTTTCGGTGCACCAAATCTGTAGCAAAAGTTCACTATGCACATAGTGACATCTTCAGCATTTTTCGATGGCAGTGGAAATGTTTCCACCCACTTCGTGAAATAATCTATCAGCACACATATGTACTGGTTTCCCCTGTCCGTCATGGCCAATTTGCCCACAAGATCCATGCCAATTAACTCCCATGGTTCAGTTACCTGTCAGACAAAATGTCATATATCAAAAAATATATCAGTTGTTCAATTTAAAAGTCATACAACATACTAATCAAATATCAAATAATGAAGACTTACAATGATGGGTGGGTGCTCTTCTATGGATTTGACAGTCTTCTTTGATTGACATTCTGAGCATTGTTTAATCTGTAGTTAGAAAAAGAACATCTATTATGTTATTAAGAGAAAACATATTAGAAATAAAAATAGTGAATTATTCCTGAATTAATTCAGTAAAGTGCCATAGGTTGTTATACATTGCACGCAAAGTATTGAATGAAGCTCTAAGTTCAGGATTAATAACATACTTTTGTTGCTACTCTATGTAAAAGACTAAAAATAATATTAACAGTAATACAATGAATAACCCAAACTGATATTATTAATAACATCAAAACACAGATTAATTTAAGCACCTTGCAAGACATTTTTCCTTATGTCAGAAGGTCACGATGAAGTGTTTAAACTATGGTTTTGTAAGCTGTAGCATTACTGTACATGATTCATAAATGCTATTATTGATTCATTTTAGCCTGTGTGTAGTACTTAGTAATTGCTTTTTATTGGTGGGTGGTAATGAACAATATTTAGTCCAACTTTTACACTTGTCTGTGATGATTAAAAACTGTGCAGTTAATTTTTGTCAGTGGGACAAGATAAAACACAAAAACACAAGCCTAATGCTGTGCACCTTTTCGATATCTTGGGCCTATTTGCAGCATGTATTAGTGCGTCGGTGAATCACGTTCTAAGAAGCGCAGTTAAAGCGCAGTGAAAAAAACGTGCATTACAATGTTACCATTCTATCAAAAATGTAAATAAACATTTATGTCACTTGGTTAAATACATTATCAAAATTAAATTGCACATATCTGGCAATGGTGTATGCAGGGTTCCTGATTTTAGAATAATGTAAAATATATATGTAAATAGTACACTGTAACTGGCGCATTAGGATCAATGTTTATGTGTTACAGTTGTATATAAATTAGTGCCGATATAACTGTTAGTATCACATGGACCTATAGACAGATCAGTGTGCTCAATATAGTGCCTGGGAATTACTGCTTATTCCTTATAGCAGGGGGAACCATTTTGCCTGGCCACTGGGCAGATTGGTTTCCCCTGTATATTAGCAGTGAGAGTGGTACATTGGAGAGTATTTCACTGTCAGTATAACATAGATGCATAGACAGCTAAGTGTAACCAATCAATACTTAATAATAATCAATAATAATAGAAAAAAAAATTTTTAATCCAGTATCACGAACTTCTGTATGTAGATCAATATGATAGTTTGGATTATGAGCAGTGTAAATCTATTTATACGAGTCATTATTTATGTGTTGATTCATAGCAATCGTGTTATAGAAGCAAATTCTTTAGACATTTCATGTGCTGGCGAGACCAAGACGATACGAGCATTTCATGACAGCTGTTTATTAACGTATGTCTTTTTTAATTTATTGTAAATCTGGTATAATACACAATGCCATATAAACAGGAAAGAAATACAATCGTGGTTACTTGACGTTTAAAACGTGCATGGTGAACGGAATATTTATGTATATAGAAAGGCTTCAAAACCCGGATTGAAATTCTCGGAAGTCTGCCATCTAGCGTATTGATTTCAAATTTGATCGTGAACGCGCATTTCAAGGGGAAACATAGGGAAACTGAATTGAGCATTTAAGGAAGTTTCGAAAGCCAGTGTTTTTTTTTCTTCAAGATATATTCGAGGAAGTTACTCAGCTCACCATCAACACCACTGGAACAATCCTCCTTCTGAGAAGCCGCGCCTTTGCATGACCCTTTTAGTATTTGCGTTCATCATATATAAACCTCGTTTTTAATTCATTGGAAAGTGGCGGAGCAAATGCCATTAAAAATATAAATGCCAGGCTTTTCAATATTTACAATGAAACAATTTACAGGATGCTAACTTGCATATATATGACATTCAACTGAAAGTCATATAAACATCCCGCGATGTTATCGCCTACTTTGGTATATTATATAGAGAAGATAGGACGTTATAGCTGGGGGGAATGTAATTTGATTCATCTTTGTTTAGTGCATTGTTGTTTAGTTGTTTCGGCAACTCCCTTTTGAAAAAAGCATTCCATGCATAGAGCGTCAGTTTAGCTTAAAAACGATAGTGCACAGCAATAAGCACTTTCTGCCAGCTGGAGATTTCGGAGAATGACGCGTGTGCCCTTAGGAATACCCGCCGGAGAGTTACCAGCGAAATACGTGCAAACAGATTTTATACCTGTGAGGGCATGTTATGTTGCCGTTGAAGGCATTCATTAAATAAAAAGCCTTCAGGCATAAATGTGTAAACAGTGCCAGACACGAAACTAGAAGAGACAGAACTAAACTACATATTTTGCTAATTTTTAAATAACCAGTAACACTACTAAGACCAAATTAACAAAACTCTCAGCAGCACGTTTCCTCCTATTTTAGTGAGGAAGCATCCACATCCTCCACGACTTATCAGCCCCAGGTTATAAGTTGTAAAGTCTGTCAAGCTCTTGGGGAAAACAATCAGCTGAGACTTGGGATGGGAGACTCACAACACCGCCACCATCAAAGTAACTCATCAGAGAATATTTTTCCTCGGGCTGCCGCGAAAAACGGCTGGCGTGAGATTTTCCATTCGAGACAAATCCGCGCATACATAGGCCTTTACGTACGTGTAACAGTTTTATTACTTTGTACATAATCTGTAGGGTTTTCATACTACCCCAACGCTTTTGATCCATATTTGTTATCCAATTTTAGGTTTTATAATAGAAAACAGATTTGCCGTACGATTTTTAATTATTTTTTTTTTGCGTGAGCGTGAGAATAGCGCCAGATGCGCTACCTACAGAGCCACTATTATAAGCGTCCTCATCTCATTTATCACTGTATGGTACCATCACCCGATGCTGCAATAAAACACAGGCTGAAACGTACCGTGTGATCAGCTAGGAGGCTGGCAGGCTAGGAGCATGTGCCTGCGGGGGTCCAGCACGACGCGAGAGCCGGGAAGCCAGCCAAAAACGTTGAGTCGGACTCACACCATCTCGCCCACTTCCTCTTCAGTCGGCACCACACTGTTCACAGGTTCCGCTCATTCAGCTCCAGGACCACCAGACACCTTAACTATTTTCTGAAAGCCGTAAACATCCTTAATAATCTTATACACAAGTCAGTGTTATACTTATACCGTTAACTCAATTTTCCGTTTTTCATTTTATTGCTGCTGCTGTCCAGTTGTACCAAATTTTATTGTGTTGCATCACCAGGTGAAATTCTTGTGTGCTTGTACATTTGGCAAATAAACTGATTCTGAACCAGACACGCACGCGCACACACAAACACACCTACAGTAGCAGACAATTATTTATCGTACTGTATCGCTTGCTGTGAACAATGAATGGGTTGGCCCTGTAGCACCGGGGGACAACCATGCTGCCACAGTAAGTTTAACATGCGGTAGACAAACATTTAAATCTAACCTCTATTTATTCTAAGCAAACTCATTATTTTAAAATGTTTAATAAAACTAGTGAGGGCTTTGCAACTCCGCACAGAACAGAGGTGATATCTTCTTGTAGCTCAGGTCTCCACTGGGTGTGTCCTGTCACATTCCAAAGACGTGGGTAATTGGTATCTTTCAATTGCCTTGTGTAGGATTGGGCACTTGCACATGGTGCACCCTGTGGGTGACTGATAATCATCCAGGATACAACGCTGCCTCATTCCCTATAGCAGGGGTCTCCATCTCCAGTCCTGGAGAGCTACTATCCAGAAGTTTTCTATCCTACTTGCTTCTGATGAGTTGACACCTGTTCCTGGTATTTATCCAAAAACAGGTGTGGCTCATCAGAAGTCAGGTTGGATAGAAAACCTACTGGATAGTAGCCCTCCAGGACCGGAGTTGGAGACCTCTGCCCTATACTATCTGCGCTATAGAATAAGCAACTTAAGACAAATATGAGTCTGTCACTGAACCTTAAACAATCTCAGACATATAAAAAGGGTGGACTCCTTCCAGAAATAAGTACGATACCATCACCTTAAACTGACTCGCACAGTATCCGGCTACCCCCATTCTCCATGGCCCTAAGCAATCCTAAAGCAAACCGTACAAGAAAAATCACAAGCTGCAATACAAGAAAATTCAAAAACTTAATTTTATTGCTGTCAGGACACTCTTACCCTAGGAAATGAGGCACATGCATGAAATTGCCACAGCAAAGTAAACATTCTGCCAAAACTACAAAAGAAAAAAAAAAATCTAGGTAATATAAAGGCAGCTATGATCTCAAGTCTATGCAGTAATTTAAACAGCATGCAGACTTTAGGATATCTTGAAATCACAGCAATGATAAACATTACTAATAAACTGTGCTGGTAGTAGGGTCTTGAACAAAAGCACATCTACTTGATCAACACTTGTAACGTCAGTTTGAAACCAAACTTTGGCAAATGGCCAGAGATACCCAAGTGCACTGAGTCAAGGTCAATATTGTCCAGCAACTGTGCACATAAGTTACATTTCTGAAAAATATGCTGTCCTGCATATTTTAAAGACAGGAATGAAAATAAGGGCACAACTGCAAAAGCTCAGTCCCACAAAGCGAAGGGGACTCAATCCCATACTTCGTCGTCGTCATTGGCAGTGGCTGCTGGGCTCTGGGTGATGGGCTGCAGCTTCTCCTCCTTCTGAAACGAACCTCCCTAAAAGACAACAGCCAGTCAGGGCAGGGACTACAGTAGGATTAAGCAGAAAATACTTCACCAGCAGACCATTATAGCCTCTTCCCCACTTGTGTCTCAAACTCACAACATTTACCGGAATCTGAACAAGCATGGAAAGTGCTTAGCATACTTTTCCAGTTCTTATACAGTAACATTATGACACTTGCACGTAGTGTGCATAGTTAAGGATTTTTATTTGGCAGCGAGGACCTTTTCTGAAAAAGGGACCCCAGAAACGACAGGGTAGCCAAAAACAACAGATGTAAATAAAAAAATGTTTCCAAAAAGACAATTGTTTTTACAGCAAACAAACCAGTGTACGATTCCAAAAATAAACTCCAGCATAAACACTCCCCCCACAAATTACAATGACTCCCAAACTGAAGTCTAATGTTCAGAAAAGTGTCTGTGAGGGATCAGCTGCCACCATTCAAGTACAAAGAGAAAAAGGTAACATACTTTGCGTGTATCGACAGAAGCGAAGGCCTTCCCACGTGGATTAAAGCCAGTTGTCCCATGTGCGCTGAATGCTATGTCTTCCAGCCAAGACGGTACTTCCTGCTGGGCCTTAAACAGAAACATGCTCCATCCAATCGTGTTGCAGCGGAACGTAAAACTGCCTGGGCCCAAAATTTAGAATGCATCTCTGGATAGGACACGGTCCCACTTACCCTGGAGAGGACCTTCACCAGGGAGCGAGCCAGTGGGGTGTCGCACTCGGGGTCGAAGAATGACACCGCTCTGCCCGTGTTCCCACAGCGGCCCGTCCGGCCAATGCGGTGCACGTACTCGTCGATGTTAGTCGGGAGGTCAAAGTTGACCACGTGCTGGACGTGCTCAATGTCCAGACCCCGTGTGGCGACGGAAGTGGCCACCAGGACAGGACATTTCCCGGAGCGGAAGTCACCCAGGGCTTGTTCCCGCTCTCTCCGCTCCCGGTCACTGCGACAAAGACATGACCAGCAGAGTAAGCACATACTAAGCTCTTTGGCCGCCGTCACATTAGGGGGTTTTGTGACCTGCTGATTTTTTAATCAGTCACCAACTCTGGCAATTTAGTAAACTGCTGATTGCGTAATTATGACACGACACAAAAAGTTTTCTGCCTCTGCTCTGTCTGGTTAGTGCTACTGAGGCTGAGTACTTGGCAGCAGGTGTTTCATTTTTAGGTAGTAAGCATGGTAGTAAGCATGCATGGTCAAAGCAGAATCTGGGAGGGAGCCCTGTCAGCTTCAGAGAAGGGGTCCTGTACATTCGTTATATGCATTTATGATGCAGTATGTTAATTTGTTGGGATGCGTTACCACTTTAAAACAATACGAAAAAATTATGGGTATTGCCCATCTCATGGTGAAGAAGTACTTCAGTAATAAAATGCATCAATGACATCACTACAAGTAATATTCTTGCTTTTTCATTAGTAATATCCCTGCGAAAATGCATAAAAATATATTCACCACTTGCTTCTTACACACGACTGACCTCCACCAGTCTAGTCAGGAAGTGATGTTTTGGCAGAAGAAAGATCAGCAAAATAAGTCAACACACAAAAACACAAGACAGAAAATGTGTCATGTAGGAATATCTCATCCACTAAAATGTCTGGTCAGAGCTACTAATGAAAATTCAATTCAAAGCTGAGGATTTAACTTTTTGGTTTTAGACTAATACTTTGAATCTTTCAATAAAATTTTGGGACATGATGAAAGGAACCGGAGCCGGGTTCGTCTATATTTGAGCCCTGCTTTTGTGGTACTTCAGGGCAGCATAATTTGCAGGTAACACTAAAACGGATATCTTTTGTAAAAGTATTTCCGTACTGCTTAGTCTGTTTATCATCTTCAAACATGGCTGCTTCCTCTGGATGTCCTGTTGCATTGTAAATGGCACACAGACACACCCAGGCATCAGATACGTTTTTAAAAATGCCACTAATTTAAAATATAAATTCTTCAAAGCCAAACAAAAGATAGGCAAAGAAATCTAATAGTCAAAGATGGCTTACAGACTTACTATTGAAAATCTGGTACACATTCTGAAACCAAATTGCCAGCGACTAGTCCAGTATGACCAAAAGCTTCAACTGGTAAAGTTATTAGTTGACTAGTCGATTGGGAAGCAAAATTCAAGAAATACGCCCAGTTGGAACCATGAGAAAACCCTGGTGTTTGACAAATCTGCCTACTGCCAGAACCGCACACATGCCAGTCTGACGGATGACAGCAGAATGACTCGGACCATATCAGATCACTTTCTCCAATGAAGCGTTACTAATGTCAGGGACATGTTAAAACCTGTCAACCTTGCTTGCATACAGTAGCAAGGGCGTTCCAGAGTTGTCAGTTTAAACTGAGAGTCTGCAGCTGAATTCTGTAGCTCATTCACCTTTATTCGTGGCAGGTAGAGGTGGATGGTATAAACTATTTCTATACATACAGTATCTCTCTCTCTCACACACACACACACACACACACACACACACACACCATGCTGAACAGTCATGCAGGCTCAGGCTTTGTCACCACCAGCCTGCACCAGCATAATCCAGAAAATGTCAGAGTCCATGCTGCTTAAATGAAGTATTGGCTGACAGTGCTGGGCACATTTAAGAGGACTTGGTTTAAAATAAATTTACAAAAAATGGAACTTCCATCATATGGAATTTGTGATTTAAAAACAGACAAGCAGAAAAAGATAATCTGCAAATTATGTCGGGCAACAGTGGTTGCCACTTGTTCTATAACCTCAGAACAAAACATCCTGCTGTACTTGGTCAATTATTTGCAGTTTGCAGCTTGAATTTATCGATTTCATCGTTTTTCAGAGATGGAACTTACTTGAGAACAGGTTTTGTATCATTTCTATTATTGCAGTTTGCGTTTGCACAATAAATGTTCTTAAAATACCAGTGTACTATGAAATATGTCCGGGTAATACAGTTAAGAGTACAGTAACTGCTATGCAGTTCACACACCAGTGCATTGCCCCTTCAGAAGCACATTGTTCAAATTAAGAAAAACAAATATACAGCAATATATACACCGTTACCAACAGTGCTGCAAATTATAAAGTGATATAAATTTTAGGTTAAACTGCCCAGCCCTAATGGCAGGCATCCAGTTTTGTTCTCAGAACCCCCCCTGACACCCTCCCCATGATTTCCCAGGGGAGAGCCCACTGCTCACAGATCTTTCTGCAGTTTCTACTGGATTTAAAACGCCAATTTTAAACATTCACTGTCTGATACATCTAGAGGAGTCCTGTACAGCACGGTGCTCATAAAACTTTCGTGTGGGGCGCTGTGTTAATGCCCGTAGGACAGGGGACCATGCCAGTGCCAGCCAGAAGCCTGGCACGATACACTTACCCATGAATGCTTGTAGTTGATATGTTCTCCTGACACAGAAATACTGCGATAAAATCCGCTTTTCTCTTCGTCTCTACAAACACCATTGTGCGCTCTGTGCCTAATTTAAAAAAAAAAAACACATTTCTGCCACAACAGAAACCCAAGGCAACCCCACAGCAGTAAGGAATACACCCTCTCTCTTCACAACTAGACCTAACAAAGCAAATAATGGATTTTACCATTTTAGCACCAGAGATATGGCTGCTTGAAGTTATGACTTCAGTCCACGGCTGCGAGACATTTTCAAAGTACTGACAGAATTTTCATCTTATATCCTTATTTTGGGTGTTAAAATTAGGACTGCCAAAGTCTTCTAATGAACACAGTGGAGTGAAAAGCTTGTCATGGCTGCTTTATCTGATCCATGGAACACTGATATAGGTGTAATTTTCTTTTCATTTTTAGACTGATGTATGGAAAAAATACATTTCTATACTGAATAGTAGTACATTTGCCAACAGGGAAGGAAACATAATACTTGCACTTCACTTTGACCATAATGTTTCAATAGAAGTGTTTGCGAAACCTGAAATGCTTCCAACTTCGAACTGAACATTTCACTCACTACTGCCCAACACTACCAGCTGCTGTTTTATCAGAGGAGCAAAAGAATTTCTGAGAGCTTGGTCTTTTTAATCCGCGGGGCGTTATTTTTCAGACACACGTAAGGACAGAAGCCTATGGAGAGGAATGAGTACCGGTTGTGTTCAGCAGCTCCAGAAGCTGACCCCTCTTTGAGAATTGGGAGACCTGAATTAGGTTCTGCTCCACATCACTGCAGGCACCACCGACTTGCCCAACAGCCAGGAAGAGGTAGTCAACCTTAAAGAAGTCGGCAGCAAGCCTACAGGAGAAGAAACAGTCTCGAGGGCATTCCCTTCCCCTGCCAGGAGTAACCCCCCCCCACCCCCGATGCAGGAACTCAAGCACTGCTGAACACGATATTGTACACGCAAGTCTGGGATATCATGTTAAGTTGTATGTTAATTCCCTTCCCCCTCCCCCCCAACGGCCACAATTGTACTTCTGGATGTCATCAGGAAAGGTGGCGCTGAACATGAGGGTCTGCCACTGCTCTTTGGGGGGCATGCCAGGGGAGGACACCAGCCGGCGCATGTCTGGCTCGAATCCCATGTCCAGCATGCGATCGGCCTCATCCAGCACCAAGTAGCGAATCTTGCTCAGTCCCACCTGAGAAGGTCACATCCCCAGAAGCTCAAATCACTATTACTCACAAAGGCAAAATGCATAAAGCCGATCATATTTCCAACAAGCTTGTCTTTAAAATTGGATCTCTGTTTATATGGATCCTTCCGGAGCTGACAACTGCATAAAACTGCATCAAAAACCTATGCTGTATTATTCAGGAACAAAAAGAGGGATTGGATCTACCAAGCTGCTATCCAATTATTTGGTTCATCTATCAGTTTAGTACCTTTCCTTTGCCAATAATGTCCAGCAAGCAGCCAGGAGTGCCACACAGCACATTGCAGCCACGGAACACCTTGCATATGGTGTAGCCTGTGCTGATGCCCCCATAGACGACAGGCCACACGTATGTCCTGTGATGAAATCAGCGCAAAACACAGCAACTTCTGCTTAAGAAACAGGCTTGCTTCAGACGTCCTCTCAGGACAGTCGGCACCAAAAAAATGCTTAACAGACTGAAATCAGGCTCAACTATATCTAGGACTTTAAAATGAAAAGATGATACATGTAGCTGTGGAGGGGGCAGTTGAAGAAATACCCATAGGCAAACTTTCTAGCCTCCAAATTGATTTGGTTGATGAGCTCGCTGGTTGGGGCCCCGATGATGACCTCAGGCTCCTGGATCTTGCTGAAGCGGTTGGCTGCCACCCCGTCTGTCATCAGCTGCTGGAGTATGGGCAGCAGGAAGGCAGCCTAGTGTGGAGAAGGCGTTTAGAAGGTTCCAGATGCATCGGGACCAGATCGGGACCTGGGGGTCCACTCTTCCCTGTCCAAGCCGTTACGACAGAAATCCATGCAATACTCCGCTTGATATTCCTTACAATGTTACCATTTAATGTTGCTCATTATTTGTTACAATTTAAGTGTGTATATATATCTAATCTAAATGACTGTTCAACGACTGCAAACCTGCAATCTCCTTTCAGGATTAATAAAGGATCTATGCACCCAAGCAAAGCTCTTTAAGCTTCTGTCAAAAACAGCTCTCATGTGGGCTGGGTGTGAGCAAGATACCTTAAGCTTGCACTTCCCAAGTTACTGTATATCACTTTCACAACCAATGATTAAGAGCATCTGAAACATTTCTGAATATATATTTATCATCATCAGGGTAGGGAGCATTCCCTCCCACTTTAGGGAGGCAGCCCGTCAATGTTCATCCAGAACGCCAAGTCACTGGAAAACAATGGAACAATGGAAGCCATAATGGTCCCAAGTGGGGGCAGTGACCAACCCAAGCCTGGACACACTGAATCCTTCCTCTAACTTCCTCTAACTCACCGTCTTCCCAGAACCGGTTTGCGCACATGCCATTAAGTCACGTCCCGCCTTGGCGATAGGGATGCTGTACTTCTGGACCGGCGTGGGCTTCACGTAGCCCGATTTCATGACGTTCCTGCTCGATGACTCGCAGAGCGCGGCCTCTTCAAATGACTATCACAGTGATTCAAGCACAAGTTTCAAGCGGAGCAACTGCACTCAAAACAAGCCACAAAATTTACTGGTACAGAAATGAACGTAATAAACAGAAAAAAGTCATTCCAAAGTAATTCAGTGGTCAAACTGTAAATTATGCAATTCAAGTCATATCAGTGGCCAAATGCCTGTGGTCTGGACCAGGGTGAGTAATTGGAAGACAAATGGCAATATACTATTGGAAAAAAGCCGCATTTAAAGGTAAGGTAATAACATTTTAAAATGCTGCCCAACCTCCACAAGAGCACTTACCACAATGGCCGGTGGTGGGTTGTGCCCGCTGATCTCCACCAGCATGTCATTATATGTGTCAAAGTTGATACCCGTTTCATAGTGGGCAAAAATAGAGCTCTCCTCTTCAGGAGGGAGAGGAGGTACATAAATAACCTTTGGACCTGGTAGACAAGGTGAGTCGACAAAACTGGATTAGGAGAAACAGCATATAATTTATCCCAAGAAACAGAGTTCCAGCAATCAAACCACAGTTAGTGGCCTAATGGTTAGGGAAGTGCACTTGTAATTGAAAGATTGCCGATTCGAATCCCCGAACCAGCAAGGTAACACTGCGGTACCCTGAGCAAGGTACTGCCCCCAAGCACTGCTCCCCGGGCACTGAATTAACTGCCTCCTTCTATGTCAACAATGACCACCGATCACCAAAATACACCGGCATACGAAATCCATCCATAATTCCAAACCACTTATGACCAGCAGGATCATGGGAAGAATGCAGCAGGCCTGGAACCTATGCCAGGCAGCACAGGGAGGGCAGGGAGTTTACAGGCCCATTCAGATGCCAGTCCTTGGCACACACACTTGCATGCACACACAAAGTTAGCTTAAACAAAGTTAGCTTAAACGCAAATATTTGCACCATGGCTCCACCCAACATGGGGAGAAAGCTTCACAGCCCAGACAGTGGGGGAGCAGGCTCCTAACACCAGAGGGATAAGCAAACAGTGCTACCCACTGAGTAACCTTATCACCGCCTATATCCCAATCCACTTCCAGAAAACACACTTTCTGAGGAATCTACATGGGGAGGGTGAGGGGATGTTAGGTAAAAAAGCAAATATTAAAAATATTTTTTTTAAAAAGACCAATGACAAACCAAACAGAACCTTTTGCATCAGAAAACACTTCCTCATCTCTTCCTCGATATCCTGGTTGGGAAGGAAAAAAAAAAAGTTGTGGTAAAGGAAGGTGGGGAGAGAGAACAGAGGGTGAGTGCGAAAGAGAGAAAGAGACTGACCTCCCCCTCCAGATCTCCCTCTACTGCCTCTTCCTCCACCCTCAAAGGAGCCCCCTGTGATGAGCAACATTTCCTGTCAGCATCCCTTCCAAGTAAAGCAGCCTGCACAAGCTCAGCGCGTGACATATGGTGAAGCACGGCCCTCACAACCGTGAGCAGAGTTCCCAGGAATTTGGATTGTGCAAATTTTGAAATGAAACCAATTTTGCAGTTCGCTTAAGTATAGGTACATTACAATGCTTTCATTTTCACGTATCCCATCTTGCCACCTTTGTTTGAATCACAAGCTTCTCTGTTTTCCTCACAGTGTTGGCCATTTATCCAGTACCTGGGGCATTTCTCGGGCAGTTAAGGGCCAAACAGAGATGTGACTGAAACTGGCGACGTTCCAATTACAGGGCCCGACTTAAAACTGCGTAAACATTTGAAACGAAGAACAGTGCTGGTCAATGGTTGATGCATATATTCATAGCTTTTGAAACTGTACTTCCTGTACAAAATTATACAATAACCCTAGGGTTTAATTTTACAATTTTATATTTAGACAATCACAAATAATATGACAGCAAACGTTAAAAAATAGTCTAAATTTGATTAAAACTGAAGGACACACAGCAGTACCCTGGTTATGAACGAGATTCGTTCTCTATGCATCTTTAAGCTGAATTTGTAGGCAAGTCGGAATATTTTCACAAGTGACAGAGAAATGTGTGATTTCGTTATTACAAACCAATGCATTTCACAGTTCTACCAAATGACAAGGTTTTGAGCACGTACAGCTCAAAGTCAGGCATGCAGCCGTATAGACAAGTAAGCTTAAGTGCCCATTTCTGCATTGCATGACATCCTATTTGAGGCTTCAGGTGGGAAGCCTCTGGCCAGTCAGATATCGGTAATTATTTAACTGCCTGGGAGAGCTGAAAACAAGGCCTGGATTTGGAACCAAGTGCCAGATTTGAAGAGCCCTGCTGTATATCACATGGACTTCACGTGCAACCTCAAAATTACCTGAGGGGGCACTGCTGAACCCTCCTCTGCTGCCACCACGTGACCCCCCACCTCCTGCAGAGCACAACAACAAAACGCACAGATGACTAAGGCTTCCATCAATTTACTACACTGCAGGCTCACTTTACAAGCTGAAAGCTATGCATTAGGACTTAATTGATGCCATTAAAAACCATCACTGCCTACGAAAGGAGGAAGACGAAAGTGAAACTGGGGCTGGAGAACTTGCCTCGACCTCTGGCTCTTCCCCCATATCCACCTGGAGCACCACCCCAGGAGCTGTCCTCATTACCTGAGGAGCGACACTGAGGTTCACATCAGAAGCCAAAAGGAGCAAAATAACATGAAAGAGGCACGCTTGTCATTTCGCCACAACAAACATCTGGCCCTGGATCCTAGTAGCATTCCTGCCACGCACCAATAAACATTTGAGAGGCTGCTTACAGGAAACCACGTGACCTGCACCAGACAGGTTACGCTGGCTGACTCATTATAAGAACATAAGAACATAAGAAATTTACAAACGAGAGGAGGCCATTCGGCCCATCAAGCTCGTTTGGGGAGAACTTAGCTAATAGCTCAGAGTTGTTAAAATCTTATCTAGCTCTGATTTAAAGGAACCCATGGTTTTAGCTTCCACTACACTAGCAGGAAGACTATTCCATACTCTAACTACACGCTGTGTAAAGAAGTGCTTCCTCAAATTTGTTTTAAAATGTTCTCCCATTAATTTCCACTTATGGCCACGAGTTCTAGTATTTAGACTAATATTGAAATAGTCATTTGGCTGAACAGCATCCAGACCCGTTAGAATCTTATAGACCTGAATCATATCCCCCCTTAGTCTCCTTTGCTCAAGGCTGAACAGATGCTTCCTATCAGTTAGCCAGTTTTTGATCCAAGCTGCCACAGTTCCTAAAATCCCTGTAGCTTTAAGCTTTAGCAAGAGCCGTTTGTGGGGGACAACATCAAAGGCCTTCTGGAAATCTAAGTAAATCACATCATAGGCCTTTTTGTGATCAATTTCACTTGTAGCTTCCTCAAAGAACTCAAGTAGATTCGTTAAGCAGGATCTACCTCTCCTAAATCCATGTTGGCTATCCTTTATAATGTTATTTGCATCTAGGTAATCTACCATTTTCACTTGAATTATAGCTTCCATTATTTTTCCAGTAATGCTAGTTAAACTGATTGGCCTATAGTTTGCTGGATTACTTCTATCCCCTTTTTTGAATATGGGTGTTATATTAGCATGCTTCCAATCTGACGGTACCACACCCGCAGATAACGATTTCTGGAATATTAAAGTTAAAGGTTGGCTAATAATATCCCTCATCTCTTTTAAGACTATAGGTAAGATGCCATCAGGCCCCTGCGATTTATTTATTTTGAGTTTAGCTAGGCTTAGTATCACATAAACCTCAGTTATACATATATTGGTCATAGACGATGCTGTATTCGTATTAATTGGTGGTAAGTTACTTGTGTTCTCTATTGTGAACACCCTTGAAAAATAATCATTAAACTCATTTACCATATCAATTTCGTTATCAATTATAAGTCCCTTACTATCCTGCAAATTAGTAATTTCAGCTTTTAGTGCTCTCTTGGAGTTAAAATATTGGAAGAAACCTTTACTGTCATGCTTAGCCTCCAATGCAATTTTTCTTTCTACATCCCTCTTTGATAGCCTAATGTCATTTTTTAACTCTGCCTGTAGACTTAGATACTCCTGCTTGATTTTGAAATCATTAGTTATTTTCCAATTGTGGAACAGAGCCCTTTTCCTCCTGACTTTATTCTTAATTTCCTTAGTAAACCACCTTGGTTGTCGTTTCCTAGATTTAGTTTTGCTGGAAACAGGTATGAAGTCCTCTTGCACTTGCAACAATGTGCTTTTAAAAAATTCCCATGCCTCTTCAACTGTTTTGCTATTTAACTCTGTCCAGTTTACGGTTTCTAATTTCCGTCTCATACCATTAAAGTTAGCCTTCCTAACATTGTATACTTTTAATTTAAGACTTTGCTCTTCGGACACTAAAATTAACCTCGAATTTAACCATGTTATGATCACTACCGTACAATGGGTCTAAAACCTCTAATTTTCCAATCCTATCCTGGTTATTACAGAAAACTAGATCAAGAAGGGCTTCTCCCCTGGTAGGAGTATTAACAAACTGAGTAAAAAAACAATTCTGTACTAATTCCACCATCTCAAGTTCATTTACTGTACAGAAGAGCCAGAGACTGTGTCCCACTGTATCCCAGGTAAATTAAAATCACCCATAACCACCACATCATTTTTATTACTCATAATCCTGATATCATCATATAATATTCTGCTTTCCTCTACAGCTACATTAGGTGCCCTATAACAAACCCCGACAATTAGGCCATTTGAATCTTTAGCATCAAGTTTTATCCATACAGCTTCTGAATTTTTATTTTTATCAGTGAGATCCCTTGCCTGCAAGTTTTCTTTTACGTATACTGCAACACCACCTCCCTTCTTGCCTATCCGGTCCATACCATTATTCCATATCTACATCACCATCTTTTTAACAGGAACCCAATTACAGGAATAGCACCATTATTAGGTTCCAGCACTTCAACTCCCTTTAAGACGGCAAAGCCAGGTCACAGTAAACTGGATGTCTGGGAAATTGGGGTGTGTGTTTAAGTGCTTTCTGCTGGTGTAAATTCCTACCTTTATGTTTTGGCACCTGGTTTGAAATCATTGCATATGCCACTAGTCAACTAACAGACTTTCAGTTTGCAAAAGTAGAAATCCCACAAATCTTTCCATAAAAATACATCTACGAACTATTATAGCTACTTAAAAAGTAACCCTTAATGTTAGCACATGACTGTAAATTTAATCATTTAAAAAACACTGGATGCAGAGTGTATAATACAACATGCGTGAATCTGCTGCAATAAGCGAATAAAACTATTACTGCACTTACCATTATTTTCACCATCTCCATCACAACTGTCCTCATTGTACACTTGAGGTCCTTTTCCTCCAAAAGATTTAGCATTATCCAAATATTCCAGAAATTTAGGTTACCCATTACATTCATAGGTTAGCTCAGAGATAGACAGGAAAGCAAGATGAACATATGATCATAAACTCTAGGCTTTGTACACTGGCAGTTTTAAATCAATAATCAGTATAGAGAGAGAACAGAAAGAGCCAGTAAAAATCCCAAAATGTATTAGTCCAATCAAGAAATAAAGCTTATTTCCACAATGGGAAAACATCATGTATACATAAGTTTAACACTTCAATTGCTTACATAACGAAGATTTTTTTTTTATTATTATTATTTGGCTATGGGTACATCAGAAACAAATCCCTTTAATCAACTGAAAATCTTCCCCAAAACTCTCAAATGTTAACTTTCACTAATGTTTCTTAGCAGTTATATTTAAAAAAATTAAGAGAGAGAACCTGAGGCACTGGAGCCCCTGTACCCTCCACCTCCTCCCCTCGAGCCCCTACCTGTAAAAAAACAAAAGGGGGGGGGGAGGCTTTCAGCAAGTGATTCTGTACTTCTGAAATCCAGGGGCAACATGCTGTAAATAAAATATAATCCCCCGTTCATCCTAAAAGACCCTCACCACTGCCCCTTCCACTCCCGCCAAAGCTGCCTCCAGAACTGTTCCAAGAACTGCTTTCACTGCCTGAACACACAACAGCAACATGTAAGAAAAAGAACAAACAACAACCTTGAGTGGAAGGTCCTACATTAAATAACTACACATTATAGAAAAACAGCAATGCCCAAGTAAGCACTTTGCCTTTGGAACGCAAGTTTGTACATGATTCTTTTCAAAAGTCAAAATCCATGTTATCCACACGGGTTGTAGAGTTTGCATTCATCCACCAATAGCTGTACATCATCTCTTTGAAAACAAAGTATTCCACCGATACTGCAGACATGGATACACAAAAAGCACAATGACCCACCGTTAAGGCTCCCATGACTTTTACTCTGGTAATCACCACTGTTCCATGAGCTTATGGGAGCTGCAAGGGAATACGAAAGGGAAAAGCATAAGGATCAGCTTTTAGGCAAACTCAGCTCACCTGCATCGCATTAAGTACTGAACTCTTGGCACTTCCAACCCAGTAACCTTAATAGGACAAGGTCTCAAATAAAGAGTCATAAGGGACATACGCTTGGATCCCAAATAAGATGAGCACCCAAGGTGGTACCATTCAATTAAAGTGCAGATCTTCATTGAAAAGTCTTCACACTCACATAGAGCAGGAGCCCTACAGATCACACAACGTCAGCTGTGTGTATTTCCTTTAAGCACCAAGCAGGTCCATGGTGCCCAACCCTTCATTTCACACCAAATGCTGCAAGGCCCCTTAACCCTCTGGAGTCAGCGATCCCGCCGGCGGGATCGGACAGAAATTTCGCCAAACCGTTTAAATAACACTGCGAGTTTTTGTCATATACACATTTAAAAAACACCCTCAGAAACCTTGGATGGTCTACTTTTCAAATATATATAGGCAGAAACTAAATATATTTGTACAGCTTCGTGATACAAATAGAAAGAACAAGAGTGACTGACTTAAGCGTCTGCGTCTCGAAGCAGCTCTGATCGGCCACTCACTTGCAAATCGCGCTATTCGCATGATAACATGATAAATCGACAGTTAGTATTGGGTAAACAAATACGTGAATACGCCCATTGTGATTGAAATAAACAAGAGCACATGTCTGGGTAGTGTTTACACTGATCGGCTACAATATAGCACACGGATACGTCGCTGCCGCTGAAGCTTTGTGCCAGTGTTGCCACTTTCAGCAGCGAATCTCACACCTGTGTTCATGGCTCAGTGGGCTAAGCTTGTATGCCTGTAATTATACGGTCACCAGTTCAAATCCAGCCTATTGAGAAAGTGAATAGCGATCTTCAGCTAAGAGCAGTACTATACACCCCCGATGCAGGTAAAACAAAGAAAGGTGACATGGTTTATTTTTTGCCGATTTAACCTAATTTTAAAAACTTTAATACTTCTGACAATGAGACTTTTGAAAAGAAGACAGATTAGGGATTTAGTCAGTGTTTTTTTCATGATTCTACATAATGATTTCAGCGAGATATAAACTGAAATACACAAGAAAGATATGCGGTTGACAATGCCCTCGTCCCCAAAGCGTTAATAATAGTGAATTATTTTATTTCTGTTAACTCTGCATAGGCACTGCATCTTATTTATATGGTCACAATTTTTCATTTTTCATTCCATCTATCAATAAACTGGGAAAAGGATCTTATTGTTGCTACTTTTCTTGCGTTTCAAACTACCTTTCCAAGGTTATGGGTGTGGGGTGCAGTGACATTCCAGACTGATGGGCCATTGACAGTATGCAAACTACTACAGGTGTGAGGACACCTATCTCATCAATATTCATTGTGCAGGCCACTGACTTTGAGGAAAAAGAGTGTCACTCTAAAGTTCTAACACTTTAGTAATCAAACTACATAAAATTTCAGAATGTCACTTTCACCTATGTGTAGCCAACCCCTGGGTCTATAAGCTTCAGAGCTCAAAAGTCTTGGCTAGAAATGTCTATAATGTGATTTTTTACAATTTCTGAAAACAGGTTTTTGGAAAGCATATGTTTAAAGTTGATTTTAACAAAAAACAGAATAAATATTCTAAGTGGTGTCAGATTATTTGTGCCGAGTTTGTGCTGAATAAAAGCAAATGTAACACTTTGGGATAAATGTTTTTTAGATAGGTGAAATATTTTAAAATGTCAAGGCATGTTCTCACTTACACTCTAGGTGCAACTTAGACACATCGTCAGTGTTGTATCCTGGGTTCATTGGGTGTTTCGGGTCTCACAACAGACACCCCCGCCCAGGTGACCCAGCCGGGGTTGATCAGGCCCCGGCTTGTGTCTAAGTGGCCTGTGTAGCCCACGGATCCCCCCGCTTGATCCACAGCCATCTTGACGCCTTTTCTGCTGCGTCAGAGATGTTTCTAATGGCTTTCTTGTTCTGCAACCCTTTCACTCCCAACAACTTGAGTGCCCTGATGAGAGACTGGCCGACGAAGCCTCTACACCCGACCTCAATGGGGTTGACTCGGATTCTCCATCCTGCGCTCCGACATTCGCCTGCCAGCTCCTCATACTTGGCCCTTTTCCTCTCAAAGGCCTCCTCCATCCGGTCTTCCCAGGGAACAGTCAGCTCCAGTAGGACCACTTGACTCGTTGTTTCAGAGACCAGGACTATGTCTGGCCTGAGTGTGGTCACTACGATGTTCTCTGGGAACTTGAGCTGTCTCCCTAGGTCGACCTTCAGCTGCCAGTCCTGAGCTGTTGCCAGCAGCCCCCCTGCCTGGCTCCGGTGCTGTTGTGGCTTCTCCCCAGCACTAACAAAAGCAATGGGCTGCCATGTTGGTTGTTGGTACTTACTGCTGGAGATCCCTGTACTGATGACCTCAGCGATGACCCGCAGCACTTGATCATGGCGCCAGCGGTAACGCCCGTCTCCAAGTGCCCGGGGGCAGCAGCTCAGAATGTGCTCCAGTGATCCGGCTTTCTGGCAGAGAGGGCATAACGGAGTCTCGGCTAAGCCCCAGCGGAAGAGGTTGGACGGGCTTGGGAGTACATCATACACTGACTGTATGAGGAACTTGATCCGGTGTGGCTCAGATCTCCATAGCTCTGTCCACGAAATCTTTCGGTCAGCTGCCTCTTCCCATCGAGTCCATGCACCCTGCTGTAACATCCCTACTGTCCTACTGCAGTGGGCTTCCTCCACCCCTGCTCGGATCTCCTCCTGAATCAGCTGTCGCCTTTCCTTTCCCTGGGACTTACTATAGAGAGGTCTTGGATTGCTCCCTAGGCCTGCCCGTCCGACTGCCACTGTTCCCACCAACTCACTATGTCGCAGCTGTGCCTCAGCCTGATGTCAGACTACCCCGAAAGTGGCTGAGAGGCCTCAGACTCCAGAGGGTTAAAGTTTCCAAACAAGCACCCATGACAACCTGACTGGTGAAATAGGTGGGCAGTGAAGCGCCTGATAGCAGCACTAGCTTCATTCAGACCTGACCTGAAGAGTCAAGGAATGGGAACGACTTAACTCTGCACCTACCATTATTTACAATGTTGCCTCCAGAAGTGTCCTGCAAGGAAAACAGGATCAAAGCATAAGAACTATGCATTTTCAATACAGTTGTGAATGTATTGTTTTTTACAATATATATCAACGAGCTCAGATGCCTTTGCACACCTGGTTGTCTTCTTCCCAATCCTCCATGGTTTCACCAACTGTGCTGTGGGAAACAAAGATGAGTGTTAAGAGAAATATGTAATCTAAGATATCTAGAGGTTTTTTACAACCTCAAACAAACCTATTTACAGTAAATTTTGCTTAGCGGACAAAAATTCACACACGGAGCGGTTAAACCCACATCCATCACTCTAAATTAAAAAATGTTATACTAACTGTTAATAAATGTGAAAGTACTCGATTTACACGATGCCCGAGGCGCTGGTTTAGATAAAACCTTTGCACACCAAAATATCTAACCAGCACAAAGCGCAGAAACGCTGTGGTTCCGCTAACCTCCTCAAGGTCTGTTTTATAACTGGCAGCTATCTTGCAAAATTAAGCTTCCACCCATGGCCTGAACTCAAATGAGTCCGGTAAATCAGCCAACGACCCACGGGACACAAGTTAGCCAAGCCGGCGCCTGGCCTGGTCCATCCACACCTCGGTAACAAACCAGGGCGAAAAGGAGGTATTTGAGCGGTAGGGCAACAAAAAGCAACTCAGACAGAAACTGCACTCAAATCCCTTTTTCTAAATAATTAATATTTGACATTTTACCAGTAATACTAGGGACATAAACAAGGGACAGCCTGAGGATGTCCTTTGGAGGGCCAGCTCAATTTCCTTTATTGGGTACATTCTTAGGATGACCATGTTACTGACGTGCTGCTGTGGCCAACAGGTTACCCCATACTGTGGTCTGTGTGGATCCCAATGTCTCAGTGCAGTGATGGGGACACTGTACTGTAAAGTGTTGCCGTCCTTCAGATAGACATAAAACCGAGGTCCTGACTGTCCCAGGTTATAAAAGATCCCTGGGCATCTTTCCAAACAGTAGGGTTGGTACCCTGATGTTCTGGCTAAAATTGCCCACTGTTGCCTTATCAAATGTTACCTAAGGTGGCTTATCAAATCTGGCCTCCTAATCATCCCCTTTATCTAACTGGTAAATTCTCTCCTGCTCCTTCACCACCTTAGCTACTGTGTGGTGAGCGTAATGGGGCAGAACGGCTGATGTCACATCATCCAGGTGGGTGCTACACAGTGGAGGTGGCTGAAGTGGCTCCCTATTGCATCTATAAAGCACTTTGGGTGTCTATAGTTCTATATAATGTAACTTTCATTCATTCTTTCATGAAAAGTAATGAAATCCTTCAAAAACAATTCATTATGACAGCTTGCTGGAATAGCATTTAAATAGATATAATTTTGTCTTAAGTATTTCTCTGTTTATTAATGTTCCATTAGGATGTCCAGAGGACAGCCACAGGATATCCTTCAGCTTTGACCTTCTTTGAAAATTTTTTTAAAAATTCGTTGAAATATATATTTTTATTGTAAGAACATTAGAAATTTTCTTTAAGTTTCTAATTTAACAAATGGCATTAAGAAAAATACAACATAAATATTAAGACAACACATTTTAAAGGTCTTCTTGTGAACATTTCATTCTGAGTCATCAGTATCGATGGCCGGATATTGCTTCCTTACTTCAGAACCTGTGCCCTGTAACAAAAGCATTTATGGAATGTTTGATCCCAATCCATTGATTACTTCATTACTGCTAATTAAAACTGTCAGCACAGGCGATAGATATCTCCTCCACTCTTCCTAGAAAATTCATAGCGATACCGTTAGCTCGTTCTGACAGGAATTTTAAATGTTGATTTAATCGGTTTAATACCAATGACACTAAAAAATAATGTAGGATTACGCCTAAATGTGTTTCAACCCATCGTATTTTATCACTTTATACACGTTAATATGATACTTAGAGGATTTTATTAAAGTTTTATGCACAAAGAAGAGTGTCGCGTCTTACCCGTGACAGTGCTTTGAACTGCGCGTGAGGGTGAGCGAGGGAGCGCGAGCCGCAAAAAGCGTCTCCATGGCATCAAGTACAAAAACGCAGCTGGCCTAAGTTTGAATCTGACTGCAATTCACTAGCATGTAGCATGCAATTCACTCGACAGCCATGCATATCCAGTCAGTTTTTCTATATTTATAAATACTGTTCCTGCGGGCTGTCATAATAAATTGTTTCTGAAAGATTTCTTTATTTTTCATAGTGGCACAGAAGAACGGGCTTCACTCCACTGTAAAAACTGTGATTGGGGTTAATTATTATCTAATAGGAGAGTAATAGTAATTATTACTCAGTAAAAACGTGTATGTGTCGTTTTAATTAAATCTAAGCAAAATTCAACAATTTTGAGATGTTCAGTTATTTAAATTTACACACTTTCGTTTGGGATAAATTAAGCAATGGTTTGTTGAGTAGATTTAACAAAAAATGTATGAGTACCAAGAAAATTTAAGAAATCTAATAGATTTAACTGATGAAAGCATTTTCATTTTAATCATTGTACACTTCCGCCCATAATCCTTTGTGCCACGTGCAGGACACACACGCTTCATGAGTGGACGATCTCCATTTTGTAAGAGGTAAGATTTCTTAATTTGTTCAAATATAAGACACGGTTTAAACAATAACGTATATCGGTTTTGAGTAAAGGTTTTAAACAGTATGATACGTATGATACGTCAAAACAGCCACAGTCAGTTTTTCGAAGCTTTTGTCTCGATGCGGTGGTTTTCAGTTGTGGTTAATGAAGCTAAAGTGACTCAGTCCAGCGACATAACTGTTTTTTCGCGTCATGCTGTCGGAGCCCCGTGACTGTGGCGTTATTTTTGTGCCACTATTCTGAGCGCACGTAAAAAAGAATTTCAGGTGCAAGTGTTGCATTTTGAGGAGAAATTTATTTTGAGTGAAGAAAAGCTAAATTTGAGTGAACAAAATTCATTGCTGCGTGCAAAAAATGTATTTCACCGTTTGCTATTATCCATACACACACACACACACACAATAGCAGCTCCTCTCGCTCAGTTTTTGCATTTGCGCTTGCTCGCAATGTGTTGCTTATACGCTCTCAACATTTCTGCCCGTGCGCGCTCAACTCTTTCTGAACACTGTTATATTTGTGCCACAAAACCAGCCAATCAGCCCTACCCTCAAACGAGGCAGTGGCGAAGGAACGCAGAGTGGCGGAGTTTGAAATATTACTCTTTCTGGGTCACAAAATAAACTTTTAAGATATTTCCATGCGAGAATGTAGCTGTGTAAACTTCAAATATTTGCTTGATTTGTCAAGACATCGCATATTTGCATAAGTGTTCTAACGTTTTGTGTTTGTTTAGAGGCGTTAAGTCAGTGTCAGTGAGTTTATATTTACTGTTAAGAGTAAATATCTCACATGAAAATTTGTAGAATCATTATTAGAAAATAACAGTAAACATCCTTATATGTTTTGAAATGTGTTAATCTATTGGAATGACTGCATATCAAGTGCTCACATTTGCAATTTTGAAAAAAGGGGGAAGAATTATCCCCTTTTTAATCTAATAAAGAGTTTCCTTGTGTTATATAGGAACCTCACCTTTAAAAATTTTTGCATTAATTTAGACATGTCTTTAACAATCTGCGTGTGTTTGTGTAAGTTTTTTATTTTGGAGACTGCTATTAATGATAATGTTGCTTTCCTTTCAGGTAATGGAAGATCCCTCAACTTAAATTCACCTGATCGGTATGTAGACTGTGCATTATAAAGTAAGTTGTGATACCATGTTGTATTAACCCAGCAAACATGCCCATTTGGGCCCCGCATGGGCAGGTGTGGGTTTACTGTGGGCAAGTGTGGGCAGGGCAAACCCACACTAATCCCACGTGGGGCCTATGCGGGTTAGCCCATGCTGGGCCCGCAGCAGTTTTGCCCTTTGGGGCCCCAATGTGGGATTTCTGTGGGCATGCCCACAGTTGGGCTGGCCCACAGTAAACCCACACAGGCCCCCTTTGGGCAAGCCCATGCTGGGCCCAGCAGTTTTGCCCTTTGGGGCCCCCATGTGGGATTTCTGTGGGCAAGCCCACAGTTGGGCTTGCCCACAGAAAACCCGCACAGGCCCTCTGTGAGTAAGCCCATGGAGGGCCTGCAGCAGTTTTGTCTGACAGCCCCTTTCTAATTAGAACTGCACACA
Source organism: Paramormyrops kingsleyae (assembly GCF_048594095.1). Classification (NCBI taxonomy): domain Eukaryota; kingdom Metazoa; phylum Chordata; class Actinopteri; order Osteoglossiformes; family Mormyridae; genus Paramormyrops; species Paramormyrops kingsleyae. Next base: position 1,508,728 of record NW_027325967.1, on the reverse strand, counting down.
GTCACGTACCATAGCATTTAATAATTATTAGTGATTAATGAAATTAATTATTAATAATTCATTATTGTCAACAGCAACATCAATAATTATTATTGTTGTTGATGGTCATTATTAATTAATTGATGATGATGATGGTTATTATTATTATTATTATTATTAATAATGATAGTTTTTGTTATTATTATTATTATTATTATTATTATTATTATTATTATTATTATTATTATTATTGTCATCTAAAGCTGTGTGTCTCATTTTGGCTGTGGGTTAGAAAACAATCCCGTCATAGAGAGTGTTCTGGCCCTGCCATTTATTTTGTGTGGTCACTGGGGACACGTACATTCCCTTCCCTGTGCCCTAGCTTCTGCGATAGGCTCCGAACCCCCAGCGATCCTGAATAAGACACGCGGGTACAGAAGATGGATGGATGGATTGGGGACACGCGCTGGGCGTTTGAGTGCAGCGGGAAGCTCGCGATCTCGAGACAGGCGTTTCGAATCGGAAAGACCGTTAGGAGAGAAACGACAGCGACAGCGATCGCTAATTAAAACAATTATTGGTCATCCCTTGATAGGACGATTTAAAGGTACTCCCTGTGAGTAAAATGTTACATTAATATACATGTTTAGCCGCATTCAGTTTAACCGCATTTTGAGTTGTTGAAAACCACAATGAATGTTAAATTGCGGATCCGTTCTTGTCAGTTCAACGCGTATCCGCTTGATCGGCTAAATATAGGTTATACTTAAATATAAGGTAATGTAAAGTATTAAACGTTCCTTTATATATACACATCTATATTGATGCGCAGTGGTAATGATTTAGGCTACCTTAAGTATATATGTTCAGGTAAATTTTTTGAAGAAAGACACTTTCTAAAATTAAACGAAACTGTAATCATGCATCTCCGCACAAGCAGTAATTCGTCTCACCAGTAAATAGTTATGAATTTCTTTCACATTATCTTTTTATTTTTTATGTGTAGTGTTAGTCATACGTATAACATCTACATACAGTGGGGGGGGGGACACCGACAGGATTCATGGTGTTCATGTGTTTCTTTTAATGACAGCGCAGTCAATAATACAACTGAACTAAACATCAGAACATTTCTTTTTATTACTATTATCCACAAAATGTGCATCTTCAACACCCTGGGAGCGTTTAAAAACCGCAGATATTTTTGTCAGCTTTTCAAGTGGTTGACGCAACATATCTGACGCGCGCTCTCTGTCCGCTGGTGGGAGTGTGCTCACCTGTGTATGCGCGCAAGTGTTTGTGCGCGCGCATCGGGGCCGAACTCCGCCAGGCGCGATACAGAGAGCAGAGGAGAATTATAAACGCCCGACCGTATAGAGACAAAAATGACAAGCTGTTGTGTAAATAATATAAGGTTATTTAGTTTGTTTAATAAAAGGACAATGTTCTATAGGAAAGGTAACCTTAAATGACTTCGGTTGTGATCTGGCGCTATATAGAAAATAAAATTAAATAAAATTAACTTGACCTTCAAGGGGGTGCGCCCGCCCTAATATAATGGTGTGTGTGTGTGTATAGACTGGCAAAAAATGGCTATTATATATATATATACAGTAAAACTGGTCTAAGTCGCCGGCTTGTAACTCGTCAATGTGCACAAGTCGACGCTCAAGCAAAAGTACCGATTTTACCTAATGATGTTTCCTTTAAATTCCTTGTGTAAATCGCCGCTTGTAAGTCGTCAAATTCCCTTAGTCGTCACCTAAATCCCGGTCCCGAACAACACAAATGAATGGATTAAGTCAACACCCCAATCGCTGCATTCCTGCCGCCTGCTTCACACCGCCTGCTTGTCACCACGGCAATGTGGAAATGGGGAATCCCCACCTATCGCACTATATATTTATATTTACTAGTCGGCAAAACGGCGAAATAGACATAAGTAAGTGTATCTCGTCAATTCTCTAAGTCGTCACTTTTAAGCTGGTCCCGCGAGTGTCGACTTAGACCGGTTTTACTGTATATATATATATATATTTTTTTTTTTTCAGATTGTCTCCACTGGCTGAAGAGTAAGTATTACTCAGTATTACTCTGTCCATAATTAAAAATATTCTTTGTGAATGTCCTTTTATAATATCTATTATATTTTGTCTGTCAAAGTGTTAGTTTAGCTATTTGAAACCTATTCTAAAATCACCTCAGTATTTGCAGCAACCATCCAACATATTTTTGTCCTGTCTCTTTGTGCTTTTGAAGTTCTGCAGAAATTTGCTGTATGTTTTCTACTTTTTTGCCTCAATTCCTGTAGTGTGGTGTGGTGTGAGTTCAGTCACCAAATGGAGGCGTGTACAGAATATTGTTTATGAGCTCCAAACTCCACAAAAAAACGACCTCGAGCCCGACTTTGCTCATCCCAGTGAATCCCTTGGAGCAAATTATGAAGAAACAAGTGATATAGACATAACTTCTGATACCGTCTCAGTAACTGAAGACAACAACATCAACAGCAATGACTTTAAAAATCATGATGACAGATTCAGATTTAGTGGGGAAGATTGTTTCAGTGACAATCATGACAATTGTAATTTTGATGATTTGCCCAATGAACTGCGTCAGTGGGTGGTGGAGTCGGGAGTGACACAAAATGCAGCTGATAGCCTTCTTAAAATTTTAAACAAACACATTCCCACACTTCCAAAATGTTCAAGAACTTTAATCAAAACATCACATTCACATGAGGTGAAAACAATTGATGGTGGGGAATATGTCCATTTCGGCATATTGGAACATTTGCTCAAAAACAAAGAGGGACTGCTATCACAAACTGACAAAGTCATGATGCAGGTGAACATAGATGGGCTGCCATTATTCAAAAGTTCTCCAAAGCAGCTTTGGCCAATTTTAGGTAAATTCCCCTTTGAAAGGTACCCATTTGTTATAGGTGTTTTTTGTGGAAACAGCAAACCACGTGATCCCAATCAATATCTGCATGACTTTGTTGAGGAGGTTTTCACTCTGGAACAAGGATTCACTGTAGCTGAGAGGATGTTTCAGTTGTCCCTTGATTGCTTCATTTGTGATGCTCCAGCACGGGCATTCATAAAAATAACAAAAGGGCATGGAGGCTATAGTGGATGTGATCGTTGCATTCAGGAGGGCTCTTATGTGGGGCGTAAAATGGTTTTTCCAGAAACACATGCTAGTCGGAGAACAGATAAATCATTTGCAGAACTGCTTGATGAAAATCATCACAGAGGTCACTCAGTACCAAATAGATTAAATTTGGGTATGGTCTCACAATTTGTGCTGGACTATATGCATGTTGTTTGCCTTGGTGTCACAAGGAAGATGCTCAAATTTTGGATCAAAGGGCACCTGAAATACAGAATGGGCTCCAATAAGATCAATGCAATCTCAGAAAAACTTTTGGGGATGTCACAGTGCATACCTTGTGAGTTTGCACGAAGGCCAAGATCATTATCAAAAGTAGACCGCTGGAAAGCTACTGAGTTTAGGCAGTTTCTTCTGTACACTGGTCCACTGGCACTGAAAGAAGTCCTCCCAACTCCACTTTATATTAACTTCCTTACATTGTCTATAAGCATACATTTGATGCTTTCTCCTACCCTGTGCGCCCATTACTGTGATTACGCAGATAATCTATTGAAGTACTTCCTTAGACAATTCAGGATGTTGTATGGGGTTGAGGAGATGGTGTACAATGTTCACTGTTTGTGTCATCTGGCAGATGATGTCAGAAGGTTTGGACCATTAGACCATGTGTCCGCATTTCCTTTTGAAAACTTCTTGGGCCACCTTAAAAGAAAGGTCAGAAAGTCACAACACATTCTCCAGCAAATAACAAATGTTGTAGAGAGGCAGTATACTGAACAGAAGAAATCAAATTACCACCCAGATAAACTTGGTGGAAAGCACTCAAATGGACCAACAGTGCCACATCTTGCTTCAGCCACGCAATACAAGAGGGCCACAGTTCAAAATGCTGTCATAAAATGTAAGAGGGGAGACAACTGTGTGATGATTGGTGGACAACTTGGTTTGGTTGAAAATATCTTGTATGATACCACCACAGATGAAACTTTCATTCTTTTGAGATGGTTTTTAGATCTGGCCCCACTGTACACAGAACCAATTAATTCACAAGACATTGGTATCCACACTGTTTCTGAGCTTGACACAGAGGTCAAAGTGTACAAGCTTTCTGATGTTGAGAAAAAATATGTTCTGCTCCCGCTTGGATTTGGATGGGCAGCAACCCCATTGCTGCATTTGTATTAGAATCCTGTATTTAAGTATTGTATGTGTTTGTGTACCTGCCTGTTTTAATCCCTTGTTCAGGAAGTTTCAATACAATCATTTTAAGCATTTTACTTTTTTATGTTCAACAGTAGCTATTTATAGTGGTTTGTTATGATAGAGGTTATAAGTAAACCCTAGTAGGTTAGGCACCAAGTGAAGCAGCTGAACAGATTTTTATCAGTTCTTCCTTCGGCTCACTACGTTATTATTTAGTCTTTTTTGTTTTAAGCTGTCATAAGTGTCAGCATCTTTGTTAGTGAGCACTACAGTTTATGCTTTTGTTGGTTGTGTGTGTGATCTTTTTTTAAATCACAACCAAATGCCATGTTATTGTTTTCAGTTGTATTGTATGTTGGACTAATTATTTGAAAATAACTTGAAATTATTGAACAGACTGAGAAACAAATTACTACAATGTATACAGATTATATATAAGTATGCAATAAACATTTGAATTTTGTTTAAATTACTTTGTTTTAAAAATGTGTTGGTTTTTTAAACTGTTTTCATTGTCATTGTTAAAGTTATTGCATTTCCTTTTTAGAGATATTACAGTGGATGATCAGAAGTTATTCTACTTTTAAATGTTCATCTTTTTAAATGTACAATATAAAATAATCATTAATAACGTCTTTTCTTCATTACATAAGATGAACTCACCATTTTTCCATGTCGTGGATTTCTTGGGACGGGGAGAGGTGGAAGTTGTAAGCAGTATGTGGATGGCTGGAGAGGACACTTGCTATTGGCCTCCATATAAATTCCCCAATTATATAAAGCGAGCTCAGATGCAGCATGAAAAACCAGGAGCTGACTGGGAAATATATAAAGTACGCTCACTCTTCAAAACATGTAAGTAATTTTGATAATGTTGTTGTTATATTTGAGGTGCACTCACTGCAGCAGTACCCTTTGGAAATAGTGCCAGTGCTATTTCTTCCAAGCCCAGTTTGTACCCCTACCATAACTTATAGGCTGATTGGGCAATAGGTACATGAAGTTGCGTCAGGGTACCGAGGATTAATCTGTAGTTCGATAGAGGGCAGAGCTTGCACAAAAGAGGGTCCCTGTGTTTAACATTTGCATTTACATTTATTGCATTTAGCAGACACCCTCAGCCATAGACATAAGTGCTTAGAAGTCTCAACTCACAACAGAGGCCCCTGATCATACATTGTGAGTGGTATTTGTTCCAAATCACAGAGCAATTGTTAGTGTACACAGTCAAGAGGTCCACAAACAGCTAATCACTGTAGTTCATGAATGACAGATGTGTTTTATGATCTATTGTGACCATTAGCTAAAAGTTTAACAAAATTACATATCTTTTAAAATTTAGTCTAGAACAAATTTCATACTGCTCCACCTTAGAATGTCTAAGACAGGGGTCATGTTGGTGACCCCTGGTCTAAGAGTGCCTAAAGAATTGTCATTTGTAAAAACATGACAACAGAAGTTCATCATGGTTGTGCCAATCAAAACATCCCTGAAAACTGCAATTTTTGTCTTCTATAGTAGACAAAAAAGTTGTCTCTGCCTTTTTAGCCTTCTTTCGGGCCTTCATATAATCATATGAAGGCCCGAAAGAAGGCTAAAAAGGCAGAGACAACTTCTTGTCTCAATTCTGACAGTGACAGAATACTAGGGAAGTCTAATCGAATAAGGCAGTGAGTCTCTGTTTTTGCATTGATTATTTGGTAACGCTTTACATTAACTGAATCTTCATAATGCCTTTATAATCCATTCATAGAACATTCAGTGCACATTCATAATGCATTCATAAGCAGCATCTAAGTATTCCGTAACACCCTAACAAATCTTATTTTGTAACAAGTTGATTTTCATTTCCACCAGACCAAACTCACGGTACTCAGAGTACCAGTCTTCTGAAGAAGAAAATATTATCAAACCTCGGAGGCGTGCTGTACCCATTCCACCATCCCCCCCAGTCCCACCATCTCCACCAACCCCACCAACTCCACCTGCCCCACCAACTCCACAAGCCTCTTCAATGGTCAGCTTATCAAGAAGGCCTACAGTTACTCGTAAGTAGTGATGGCCAAAACGACGCTTCATGAACCATATGCAGTATGGTTTGCTTTGGGGTATGCTTTGAGCCCTTTTTTGAACAGAGCACCACCTAAAACACATAGAGCCTACAAACAACTTTTCACATTTCAGGAGTAAATGCCATGCTTGCTATGCTTACTATTGTGATAGCACCATGAGCTTCTATATATAAAGTTATCACTTACTGTGTCAACAGCAACTGAACTGCACATAATAAGTCAGCTGGAACATCTTAAAGAAGAGGTGGCTGTTGTCAAGCAGCTGTTGTTATCGCTGACAAATTGCACCTCTCCAGCTGCAGTCCTGCCAGAGGGCATATGTTTTCCACTGAACAACTTGCAGGACCTAGAAATGGTGGAAAATAGGCTTAAGGAGGAGGCCTGCTACAGGGAAATGGTACATTTGGTTTTCTCAGATGCCATGTTCCATCACAAGTTTATTACATTTTCCATTACAGTTTGTTGCTGTCTTGTGAATACACTAATATATTATTACATCAATTTAGGTAAAGTATCTGGCAACAATTGGGGGTCCCAACCCATCTTCCAACACAAGACGCATCCTTTTGCGCATGCTAACCACCCCACTGGCCCTGCAGTTGTGCTGGCGGGGCTCTGGCCAGAAGGTGGCCTTTGGGGAGATGCTGGTCTGCAGAGCAGTCATAGGTACAGTATATAATGTTCATATGCAATTAGACCCTAAGAAGGAGAACAAAATCAAATCTTGAATTTAATTGTAAAGCCCAAATTACAGAATATTTTGTGACTAGGAAATACAGCATACAAGTTTTGTGTTTCAGATTACACTAGAAAATAAAGGCATGATGGTATTTCATAAAGAGATCAGCCTGGCAAGTTAACTTAAGATCAAGTTAAAATTTGAGTTCTGCTCCAAAGCTATTTTAAAGGCTCCACCTGTGACTTAACTAGACTAGACCTTTTGCAACTGACATTTTAGCTTACCCTAAAGCAGAGGTCACCAACTCCGGTCCTGGAAGGCTACTATCCAGTAAGTTTTCTACCCTACCTGGCTTCTGATGAGCTACACTAGTTCTCAGGTAAATACCAGGAGCAGGTGTGGCTCATCAGAAGTCAGGTAGGATAGAAAACTTACTGGATAGTAGCCTTCCAGGACCAGAGTTGGTGACCCCTGCCCTAAAGCCCTTTTCATCCATTCATCCAAAAAGTTGGAGTCATCCAAACTATGGAACCAGATTATCTAAACTCAGGAACTAAACTAGGAGCTAAAAGTTTCTTTTACATATTCCTGTTTCTGGAATCTGAAGTAGGGTAGGCAAATTACAAAAACAAAAAGTTTTTACAAATGAGGATGTACTGTTCTCCCTACATGTTTTATACTCCTAGTACGTAATTAACGTAGTCAGTCAGCTCCAGCCAAACTCGAATTTCACGACCCAGGAATTGAGCGTCTTGCTCCTTTATTAACAATGCTGCATGACGGGTGAAATTTTACGAGTAAAACTGTAACACAGAAAAAAGAAAGAAAAGTTTTTTTTAGTTTTCGCATTAAAGCCAGTAAATAACTACAGTAGTATAAAGTTAAAATAAAGTGCTGACACTAAATATTCATAAACACGATTATGATGCCAATGTGGTTGTCAATTAACATAAAACGTTTTACAAGTTAGCGCTATCACAACCGTTTAGTTACCTTCTATGCTAATAATCACAAATCGATCGAAACCATACATAAGAAACACATTCAGATCATTTACACATTATCATTCTAAGTAACAATAACCAAAACTTACAGTCATTGCTTTCGAAAGCGCTGGAAAAGTTTAAGATAAAGACAAACTTTCTAACAAGCACATCCCTGCCGCGCTTCACTCCAGGTTGCTTAAGGGCTAAGCTTATGCATCCCAGAACGCATTGCATGTCCAACCACCCCCCCGTCAAAATGAAAGTCGCGCAAACAAGATCAAGTTGTATTGCTTTTAAACCTCAACAAAACATGAACTCCCATGAATTACCGCTAACTTTATAATTCAAGTTACCAAAAATCATCACAACACTTTTGAATCCGAGGGCAGAACAGAGGAAAAACACTGACTCACCATGTTATTTATAAATTATTTCACTCATTCACTCACAGGGCTCTCAGGGTTGTTCTCTAGCTCAATCAACTGCAGCTGTCTCTCTCTCAACAACAAAGCCCTGGGAAACTACCTAACAGTAGGGAAAACACAAGTATATACTTTGCACTTGGACAACCTCTTTTTTTTCTTTTTTTACATTAGCATTTCAGGTGTTCTTTTTTGTCAATTAGATGCTGTGACAAAAAGTAACCGGGCCACAGCCTCAGAGGCCGAATCTTCCATTAAAACATGGCTGCGGAATGCTAGAGACCGGGATGGAGGAAGGAGCAAAAGGACACTGAGAGGATTAATTTAATATAGATTATGTATGTATGTAATGTTATGTGCTCATTGTTATGTTTAATAAAAAAATATTTTGTACTCAATCCACATACTCAGTTTTGTATTCAATTTTCAATGTTTACTTCTTTTAACTTATGTGAACAGATGTGTTTGAAACATATTACTTGTAGTTTATTACTGCTACTATCAATAAGTGCAAATATTCTGCATACACTTTAATAATAATGTTCTGGTATACTGCCAGTATAGGACCAAACTAATTTTGTTATTTCTTAAAGACCCACAGAGCATGCCCAAGGGGACACTGGAGCACTGTGGCTTCATAGCTTTCCTCCCTCCCAATGTCTCCACAGTAGGCCCACAGTATGCCCAATGTACGTGTCCGCAGTACAACCCACATGTGTCCAGTGTGCCCTCAGTTTGCCCACAGTATGCCCAATGTGTCCGCCGTACAACCCACTTGTGTCCAGTGTGCCCACAGTTCACCCACAGTATGCCCAATGTGCCTACAGTACACCCCACAGTGTGCCCACAGTATGCCCACAGGGGAGCATCCAGCAGGCCAAAAAATGCAGGGCATGTACGTGTAGGCTGGCCCAAAGTGTGGGCATAGTGTGGGCCCACAATGGGCTCCAATGAGGCCCACTTTGCTTAGTGTGGGCAGCCCACAATGGCCCCACAAGGGCCCCACAGTGTGAGGCCCACACGTGCCCCGCATTTCACGCCGGTAATGGGGCCCACAGCGGGCTGCCCGCAGTGGCCCCACACGGGCCCCAAAGGGGCATGTTTGCTGGGAAATTAAACTAATGGTTTTGAAATTGAAGCAGCAGAAAATTATCAAGTTGACCCCACTTAATCTAACGTATTTGTTTTTGTAAAAATAATAAATAGAAAATAATTGCTTATTATTTGTAGGATTTTTTTTCTTCTTCTCTATAATCTCAACATCAAATGTGTATAGATACCCATGCTCTTACATTTGTCATGAAAAACTATTTAGATTCTTACATATATATTTTTCCATCACTTTAGGACCTGGCAAATGGGATGGCAGTGTAAGATATGCAAATCTTTTTCTACTACAAAGGGGAATCTACTACGTCATTACAGATTACAACACGCAACATTTGGTCGTGGACAGCACCAGCCATGTCTGTATGGCAGTTGTCCTTGCACATTTAAAACACAAGGAGCCCTTCGCACACATTTGTCCAGATACCATGCTGCTGAAGAGAGTCCAAGGCCTGGAGTGATCACTGCATTTAAGTGTTTGGCTTGCACTGCTTTTTGCTCTACTCAGAAGGACTATTTTCAACATATAGGAAATCACTTGAAGAGACACGAAACTGTATTTTGCGTTTTTAATGGATGTGACTTTCGCACAAATATATACAATACATTTCTAAAGCACAAAGGCAGGAGACATACATGTTGCTCCTTAACTGATTTTAAGAAAGAAGTCTTGGAAAGTCATCCTAGTCAGAACACTGACCATTCTGATGTCCCTGAACTCAACAGTGATGAATGCTCTAGTGATGTTGATCCAGAAAGTGCATCTTGTACTGTTCTTCAAGGACTGGGCTTACTTCTACTCAAGTTAGAAAGCACTTATAATGTTTCAGTGAGGTGCATTGATGCTTTGGTTGAAGATCTGTTCTATATTTCTTCTTCAGCATCTGTAGAGGCAGTTAAAAATATAATTGATTCAGCACTGAAATCTAACAAATGCACAGTTGACCACACTATCATAAAGGACTTGGCTGAACAGTTGTGCCGCTCTCATCCCATTAGCAGAGCTCTTGGAGCAGGCGGGCCACTTGGTTCAGCTTTTAAGAGAAATAAGTATTTTAAGGAGCATTTCCAGTTTGTGGATCCTATTGAATATATTCTTGATGCTGAACAAAAAAAGAGCTTTCAATATGTACCAGTTCTAAAGACTTTGCAAGAAGTACTGAAGAACAAAGATATTGCAGTGGAAGCCTTTTCGAGGTGCTCAAGTAGCACTGGGCATTTTAAGTCCATTTTTGATGGTAGGTGTTTTAAGGACAATGACTTCTATGCTGTAGAAGAAACAAGACTCTCAATAATAATTTATGTTGATGATTTTGAGGTGTGTAACCCATTAGGAACCTCTCGAAAAAAACATAAAATAACTGCAGTTTATTGGGTTTTGGCCAATTTGCCATTGAGATTACAGTCTGCCTTAACATCAATACAACTAGCTTTACTTTGCAAATCTGTTGATGTGAAACAGTTTGAATACAAAGTAGTATTGGATCCACTTTTGAAAGATCTTGTCACTCTTGAACAGGAGGGGGTTTTTATTTCATGTTTAGGGAGAAATATTAAAGGCGCCCTACACTGTGTTGTAGCCGATAACCTTGGTGCTCATGCAATTAGTGGACTTGTTGAAAGTTTTAACGGGCCATATGTTTGTAGATTCTGCCTTGGACATTCTTCAGAGTACCAGACATATGAAGTACGGTCTGGGGTCTTCCCACTTCGAAAAAAGGATGACTATGTTTTACACGTGCAAGCTGTCAAAGAAAATCCAAATTTAGTGCCTCATTTTGGCTTAAAGCGGTCATGTCCATTAACTGATCAACTTAATAATTTTCACTTTGTGTCTGGATACCCACCAGATGTCCTTCATGACCTTTTTGAGGGAATAGTGCCAAGAGAGTTAGCATTGTGTTTTCAAGTGTTTTTGAAGAAGCACTACTTCAGTTTGACTGAACTGAATAATATAATCACACGTTTTCCATATAAGGGCTCAGACAAATTGAACAGTCCACAAGCAATCCCTTCAAATTTTGCTGGTCGCAAAACTATAGGAGGAAATGCTCATGAAAACTGGGCCCTAATACGTTTGTTACCTCTCCTTGTTGGTTTACGTGTACCTGAAGATGATCCTGTTTGGCAACTTCTTCTGACTTTGAAGGACATTGTTGAGTTAGTGGTTGCCCCTGTTCACACAACACAAAGTATTGCCTACCTTGAATTTAAAATATCTGAACATCGTATCAGATATTTGGAAGTTTTTCCTGATCAAAGGCTCACACCAAAACACCATTTTTTGGAGCACTACCCTGCTTTAATAGAAAAATATGGGCCATTGGTTGGAGTATGGACAATGCGCTTTGAGGCAAAACACAGATTTTTCAAGCAAGTTGTGAGACACACTAACAATTTCAAAAATGTGTT